>NC_092151.1:86996538-87339038 GCF_045791955.1 Oncorhynchus clarkii lewisi | reverse complement strand
GCCTCTTAAGGGGAAAGTAATCCAAAAGTAACCAGATTACTTTACTGAGTTTGGGTAATCCAAAAGTTTATTTACTGATAATTTTTTGGACAGTAATTGTAACGAATTACATTTAAAAAGTAATTTACCCAACCCTGGCTATACAACCTAATGGAGTATGTGTTATTTGATGGCTGGCTCATACTTCATCAGTCGTATGGAAAAGGACCAGAGGTTTAGTTGTTCTTCAAAGGCACGCACTAATTGAATCAGTCATTTGGAATATTTGTATATTCTGTGCATACCTCACTTTCAACTATTTATTTTTCTTGGCCCAGAGGCTCGATTGAGGCGTTATACAAAAATGCTTAAAGAATTTGACATGCTGATTTAAGCATAGGAGCAACACACATCTGGAATACTGCTCTCAGTCACCACGGATCCCCGCTCTCTCTCTATCTCTCTCTCTCTCGTCTATCTCTCTATCTCTATTCTCTCTCCTCTCTCGCTTCTTTTTCCTCTCTCTCTCCTCTCTATCTCTCTCTCTCTCTCTCTCCTCTATCTCTCTCTCTCTCTCTCTCCTCTCTCTCTCTCTCTCTATCTCCTCTCTGTCAGTTGGTTGGTTTAGTAACAGTAGGATGATGATGCTCTGAAACGATAACCAGATATTGTGTGTGTGCATCTTGAAAGACATTCCTGTGCTCTCAGAGGAGGATAGCAGGATGGAAAATCTATTTGGCACAGAAGGTCCAGAAACAATTTCTATGTCAGATCCAGGTTTGGTGTATTAGAGGTCTGGAAAACGAAATGCTCTCTCTCTGCCTTTCTCTCTGTCTCTCTTTCTTTCTCTCTCTCTCTGCCTTTCTCTCTGTCTCTCTGTCTTTCTCTCTCTCTCTCTTTCTCTCTCTCTCTCTCTCTCTCTCTCTCTCTTTAACTATCTCTCTCTCTGTCTCTCTCGCTTCATCCTCTCCCTTTCTGTCTTTAACAAGCTCTCACCCAAGCACTCACAGCAGCCCCTCACGTTATGGACTGTTTGCTGGCCACTGTGTTGTTGACTGAGCCCCCACCCCCCACTAAGGCCCCCATCACACAACACAAGTCCCTGACAACGGCTTTTGTTGAAGATGTACCAGCTAGATGAGTGAATGGTTCTCCCTATTCACAGCTCACAATGACAGACTCAAACATACGCTAACACTCTTTGCCCTCTGTTTTTGGAAAATAAACCTCACTCAGTGTTAGGATCCCCCCCAAAAGTGTCTAATATATATGGATATGTCATATAGACAATTAGTTGGTGTGAAGTATGTGTGCAGAGTTCAATGCCCTGTCAACTCGCATCTATTCCTCTGACTACATGACACTGGCTTCTTCCGTGTCTAATTTTTACACTTTTCACAGTAAACATAAGGTAGGGCTGCCACATTAGAGTGTGATTTTGTGCCTGAAAGGTAATCGCCCTAAACACACTAACTCAAACGGAATGCTAATGATAGTGAATGCGGAGCTGAACATCTGTCTGCGGCGACAGGGAGACAGTGACCCGATGCCGCCTGCGCTGACGTGTGAAGACATTACGCATTCAGAGCCCAGAGTGTGGGTAAACTATTACATTTCTCACGTTTCTGACGACGATGTCTGTTTTTGTTCCAAAGCAGGTCTATTCGTGTAGGTTAGACTAGGCCTATATGTACACATACAAAACAGCTGTATTGTACCACTTACAATAGCAGAGAATTGCAAATACTTCGTTGCGTAAAAAAATCGTTCACAAAAGCGTGTAAATGAAATGCACAACGATATTGTATATTATTAACCAAAGTGCCATTGCACAGCAAACAGTTGCAAAGAGAAAGGTGTTATTCAGATGAGACAGAGAGGGCATGTTCGTCATGTACACATCATAAATCATTCCTATTTATATTACATGTTTTAATGATTGCAGATCAACCCAGCTTTTCTTACCCGGGTCGTGGAAGGGAACCAATGCATAGTTGTAGAGGGGTCTCTTTGTTCTACTCTGCGACATCTCCAAAATCTTGGATGCCCCTTCAATAACCTGCACGAGATCATCGTACATGGAACCGGTGACATCAAAGACGAACGCCAGGGTGGACGCTCCTTCTGGGATCTCCTCTTTTGTCCCCTCGGTCCCCGTGTTCTGCCCGGAGGACACAGCCACCAGGAGAAGTACCTGCACAAGCAACAATGGCACACGCTTGATGCCCATTTTCAGACCGAACGGTCTATGACGTGTCGCCAACAAAGTTGTAATAGTTTGTGTCTCCGCTCAGAACCTCAGGATGAATCTTGAGGTAAACGGAGAGACATTGGCTCGCTAAAAACAGTAACAAGATAGTGATGAAAAAGCCAATATTGTCTTCCTTTTTTTAAAAGGTGAAAAACGGTGGAAAAGTTTAGATGCTGTCAAAGATGCTCTCGCTCCCTTCAATGTGACCTCCCTTTTGGACCTTCTGAGCTTCTCACACTCTTGTTCTGAAGTTTGAAGGAGCTCACACTCTTGTTCTGAAGTTATGAAGGAGCTCACACTCTTGTTCTGAAGTGATGAAGGAGCTCAGCTCAGCTGCCGTGTCGGGAGCTCTTGTCCAAACTCTGCAAGTCCCCTTCTCAAAGCTTCTCAAGAGAAGAAAGGCTCAAGGCAAATTGACTCCTTACAGAATAGCTGCCTTCTGATTGGAGCAGTGGCTATTGGGAGTCCTGCCTGGGATGGGACCCTGTGCATTAAGACATAGCGGTAGGCTATACTTGAATTATACAGTAGACACGCGACAAGACATGCAAAGAGAAACACATTTGTTTCATATTGAAATAGTAGGCCTACATGGAAAAAGTACTGTGGCCAACAAAATGAAATGGAATTGATAACACAATAGTATGTATACATGTACAATCAGCTTATTATTTTACCCTAACCCGATTATAACATAACCCAAACTAAGGTTGTATTCCATGAATTAGACTATGTTTTCATTGTCATTGGATTCTTTGTAAACTAACAATGTAGACTATAGTTTCGAAATGTGTTACAAAACAACAGTAATTTCCACGACATGCAGGAATAACCGCGGAAAGGAGGAGTCCTGGAGGTGCTGCAGCATCCCTTGATAAATTGCAATCATTTAGACAAAATCAATTTAAAAAAAATAAAATCCCCCAAATAAAATCATTCAAAATACTTCAGCAGAGAGCATCATTTAGCCACAGCGGATCAATAACATCTAACAAATGGCTGTGAATGCAGTTTTATCACGTGCACTAAGCCTCCAGTTGGGAAGGCCACAATTTGGGAAGCACACATGCCAAATAAATAACAGCTTGTTACATTGTGGCCATAGACATACAGTATAATCCACATACAGGTCATTAGGAAAGTATTCAGACCCCTTGACTTTTTCCACATGTTGTTACATCACAGCATTGTTCTAAAATTGATTGAATATTTTCCCCCCAACAATCTACACACAATACCCCATCATTTTATTTTACCTTTATTTAACTAGGCAAGTCAGTTAAGAACAAATTATTATTTTCAATGACGGCCTAGGAACAGTGGGTTAACTGCCTGTTCAGGGGCAGAACGACAGCTCGGGGACTTGTCAGCTCGGGGATTTGAACTTGCAACCTTCCGGTTACTAGTCCAGGGAGGGAGGGAGGAAGGGAGGCTACCCTGCCGCCTCAATGACATCACAATACCCCATAATGACATCACAATACCCCATAATGACATCACAATACCGCATAATGACATCGCAAAAACAGGTTATTAGAAATGTTTGAACATTTATAAAAAAAAATAAAAAGCTGAAATATCATATTTACATAAGTATTCAGACCTTTTACTCAGTACTTTGTTGAAGCACCTTTGCATGGATTACAGCCTCGAGTCTTCTTGGGTATGACGCTACAAGCTTGGCACACCTGGGGAGTTTCTCCCATTCTTCTCTGCAGATCATCTAAAACTCTGTCAGGTTGGATGGGGAGCGTCACTGCACAGATATTTTCAGGTCTCTCCAGAGATGTTCGATCAGGTTTAAGTCTGAGTTCTGGCTGGGCCACTCAAGGACATTCAGAGCCTTGTCCCGAAGCCACTCCTGCGTTGTCGTGGATGTGTGCTTACGGTCATTGTCCTGTTGGAAGGTGAAATTCTGAGCAAACAGCACTGTTTTTCAAACTGGTTTATCTTGAACTAGGGTATAGGCACAAGGACATTGGCCATCACCGGTGTGTAGCCCAGGCTTCATCTTCATCACTGGGTGAGTCAATGCCACTGGGATTGTTGTGGGAATGTTCTGTGCAACATATGTGAATATCGCAAGAATATTCTTGCAACATCCCAGACAACTCCCATAACTTAATTAAATGTTCTGGGAACCTTTAAAGAACGTAGAACAGGTGTTCTGTCATCTTTCTTAGAACATTAGAAGAGGTACTGTGCAATCTAACTTAAACATTGCATCAATGTCATCACAACAGAGCATATTTAGTGTTTTGTCTCTTATGATGTACCCACACTGTTCTCACAACCTAATTAAAATGTCCCCAACCACTTCCTCAGCTTGCCAAACAAAGTGGTAGGGTCAGGCTGAAGAAATTACAGACTGTGCCTTAAATGTTTCTTATTTAGACCAATAGGCAAGGAAGTGACATACCGATTCTGTCTCATTGTTAGACTACTTGCTCCACTTGCGCCATCTAGAGCTGAGGACAGGAAATACTTAACAATTTGGACTCCTGGCTCCACTATACTGTATGTAGCCTACAAGGCGAGTTTAGGGTCATCACAACAGAGCTCTTGGAGTTAACCCCTCACCGCAGTTTGTAAGACACGATCTCCAGCACATTGACAATTCTGTCTTTCGGTCGGTCTTTCTGTATATCTACAGTGCCTTGCGAAAGTATTCGGCCCCCTTGAACTTTGCGACCTTTTGCCACATTTCAGGCTTCAAACATAAAGATATAAAACTGTATTTTTTTGTGAAGAATCAACAACAAGTGGGATACAATCATGAAGTGGAACGACATTTATTGGATATTTCAAACTTTTTTAACAAATCAAATACTGAAAAATTGGGCGTGCAAAATTATTCAGCCCCTTTACTTTCAGTGCAGCAAACTCTCTCCAGAAGTTCAGTGAGGATCTCTGAATGATCCAATGTTGACCTAAATGACTAATGATGATAAATACAATCCACCTGTGTGTAATCAAGTCTCCGTATAAATGCACCTGCACTGTGATAGTCTCAGAGGTCCGTTAAAAGCGCAGAGAGCATCATGAAGAACAAGGAACACACCAGGCAGGTCCGAGATACTGTTGTGAATAAGTTTAAAGCCGGATTTGGATACAAAAAGATTTCCCAAGCTTTAAACATCCCAAGGAGCACTGTGCAAGCGATAATATTGAAAGGGAAGGAGTATCAGACCACTGCAAATCTACCAAGACCTGGCCGTCCCTCTAAACTTTCAGCTCATACAAGGATCAAATCAAATCAAATCAAATCAAATCAAATTTTATTTGTCACATACACATGGTTAGCAGATGTTAATGCGAGTGTAGCGAAATGCTTGTGCTTCTAGTTCCGACAATGCAGTAATAACAAGTAATCTAACTAACAATTCCAAAACTACTGTCTTGTACACAGTGTAAGGGGATAAAGAATATGTACATAAGGATATATGAATGAGTGATGGTACAGAGCAGCATAGGCAAGATACAGTAGATGGTATCGAGTACAGTATGTACAAATGAGATGAGTATGTAAACAAAGTGGCATAGTTTAAAGTGGCTAGTGATACATGTATTACATAAGGATACAGTCGATGATATAGAGTACAGTATATACGTATGCATATGAGATGAATAATGTAGGGTAAGTAACATTATATAAGGTAGCATTGTTTAAAGTGGCTAGTGATATATTTACATCATTTCCCATCAATTCCCATTATTAAAGTGGCTGGAGTTGAGTCAGTGTCAGTGTGTTGGCAGCAGCCACTCAGTGTTAGTGGTGGCTGTTTAACAGTCTGATGGCCTTGAGATAGAAGCTGTTTTTCAGTCTCTCGGTCCCAGCTTTGATGCACCTGTACTGACCTCGCCTTCTGGATGATAGCGGGGTGAACAGGCAGTGGCTCGGGTGGTTGATGTCCTTGATGATCTTTATGGCCTTCCTGTGACATCGGGTGGTGTAGGTGTCCTGGAGGGCAGGTAGTTTGCCCCCGGTGATGCGTTGTGCAGACCTCACTACCCTCTGGAGAGCCTTACGGTTGAGGGCGGTGCAGTTGCCATACCAGGCGGTGATACAGCCCGCCAGGATGCTCTCGATTGTGCATCTGTAGAAGTTTGTGAGTGCTTTTGGTGACAAGCCGAATTTCTTCAGCCTCCTGAGGTTGAAGAGGCGCTGCTGCGCCTTCTTCACGATGCTGTCTGTGTGAGTGGACCAATTCAGTTTGTCTGTGATGTGTATGCCGAGGAACTTAAAACTTGCTACCCTCTCCACTACTGTTCCATCGATGTGGATAGGGGGGTGTTCCCTCTGCTGTTTCCTGAAGTCCACAATCATCTCCTTAGTTTTGTTGACGTTGAGTGTGAGGTTATTTTCCTGACACCACACTCCGAGGGCCCTCACCTCCTCCCTGTAGGCCGTCTCGTCGTTGTTGGTAATCAAGCCTACCACTGTTGTGTCGTCCGCAAACTTGATGATTGAGTTGGAGGCGTGCGTGGCCACGCAGTCGTGGGTGAACAGCGAGTACAGGAGAGGGCTCAGAATGCACCCTTGTGGGGCCCCAGTGTTGAGGATCAGCGGGGAGGAGATGTTGTTGCCTACCCTCACCACCTGGGGGCGGCCCGTCAAGAAGTCCAGTACCCAGTTGCACAGGGCGGGGTCGAGACCCAGGGTCTCGAGCTTGATGACGAGCTTGGAGGGTACTATGGTGTTGAATGCCGAGCTGTAGTCGATGAACAGCATTCTCACATAGGTATTCCTCTTGTCCAGATGGGTTAGGGCAGTGTGCAGTGTGGTTGAGATTGCATCGTCTGTGGACCTATTTGGGCGGTAAGCAAATTGGAGTGGGTCTAGGGTGTCAGGTAGGGTGGAGGTGATATGGTCCTTGACTAGTCTCTCAAAGCACTTCATGATGACGGATGTGAGTGCTACGGGGCGGTAGTCGTTTAGCTCAGTTACCTTAGCTTTCTTGGGAACAGGAACAATGGTGGCCCTCTTGAAGCATGTGGGAACAGCAGACTGGTATAGGGATTGATTGAATATGTCCGTAAACACACCGGCCAGCTGGTCTGCGTATGCTCTGAGGGCGCGGCTGGGGATGCCGTCTGGGCCTGCAGCCTTGCGAGGGTTAACACGTTTAAATGTCTTACTCACCTCGGCTGCAGTGAAGGAGAGACCGCATGTTTTCGTTGCAGGCCGTGTCAGTGGCACTGTATTGTCCTCAAAGCGGGCAAAAAAGTTATTTAGTCTGCCTGGGAGAAGAGTAATCAGAGATGCAGCCAAGAGGCCCATGATCACTCTGGATGAACTGCAGAGATCTACAGCTGAGGTGGGAGACTCTGTCCATAGGACAACAATCAGTCGTATATTGCACAAATCTGGCCTTTATGGAAGAGTGGCAAGAAGAGAGCCATTTCTTAAAGATATCCATAAAAAAGTGTCGTTTAAAATTTGCCACAAGCCACAAGCCACCTGGGAGACACACCAAACATGTGGAAGAAGGTGCTCTGGTCAGATGAAACCAAAATTTAACCTTTTGGCAACAATGCAAAACGTTATGTTTGGCGTAAAAGCAACACAGCTCATCACACTGAACACACCATCCCCACTGTCAAACATGGTGGTGGCAGCATCATGGTTTGGGCCTGCTTTTCTTCAGCAGGGACAGGGAAGATGGTTAAAATTGATGGGAAGATGGATGGAGCCAAATACAGGACCATTCTGGAAGAAAACCTGATGGAGTCTGCAAAAGACCTGAGACTGGGACGGAGATTTGTCTTCCAACAAGACAATGATCCAAAACATAAAGCAAAATCTACAATGGAATGGTTCAAAAATAAACATATCCAGGTGTTAGAATGGCCAAGTCAAAGTCCAGACCTGAATCCAATCGAGAATCTGTGGAAAGAACTGAAAACTGCTGTTCACAAATGCTCTCCATCCAACCTCACTGAGCTCGAGCTGTTTTGCAAGAAGGAATGGGAAAAAATTTCAGTCTCTTGATGTGCAAAACTGATAGAGACATACCCCAAGCGACTTACAGCTGTAATCGCAGCAAAAGGTGGCGCTACAAAGTATTAACTTAAGGGGGCTGAATAATTTTGCACGCCCAATTTTTCAGTTTTTGATTTGTTAAAAAAGTTTGAAATATCCAATAAATGTCGTTCCACTTCATGATTGTGTCCCACTTGTTGTTGATTCTTCACAAAAAAATACAGTTTTATATCTTTATGTTTGAAGCCTGAAATGTGGCAAAAGGTCGCAAAGTTCAAGGGGGCCGAATACTTTCGCAAGGCACTGTATCTGTCTGTCTGCCTGTTTGCCTGTCTTCCTGTCTGTCTGTCCAGGAAGTGTCAGGCCAACGGCAGTATGTGAGGACAGGTGGTGGTATGTAAGGACAGGTGGTGGTATGTGAGGACAGGTGATGGTATGTGAGGACAGGTGGTGGTATGTGAGGACAGGTGGTGGTTTGTGAGGACAGGTGGTGGTATGTGGGGCCGGAAGGTGCCACACAGGGACAGGAAGGGACTTAATACACATTGTAAGATATAGACAAGTGGCTTAAATTAGAGCCCCGGGGATTTACTGGGGCAGTGGAGTGGCAAGGAAGGGAGGAGGGAGGGAGGGAGGAGGAGGAGGAGAGACTGGAGGAGGGAGGGAGGGAGGGAGGGAGGGAGGGAGGGAGGGAGGGAGGAGAGACTAGGGGAGGAGAGACTAGAGGAGGGAGGGAGGGAGGGAGGGAGGGAGGGAGGGAGGGAGGGAGGGAGGGAGGGAGGGAGGGAGGGAGGGAGGGAGGGAGGGAGGGAGGGAGGGAGGGAGGGAGGAGGGGAGGGAGGAGGAGAGACTGAAGGAGAGGGAGGGAGGGAGGAGGAGAGACGGGAGGAGGGGAGGAGGAGAGAGAAGAGATCAGAGCAGAGGACGGAGATAGACAACTTGATAAGGCCAATTTCACAGCTCAGTGAGCTGCCATGGACAGACAGAGTGTTTCATGCACATTTTTCATTAAAAAAAGGAGACCAAGTCACTTGCAAAGACCTACACAGTCTTCAGGATACATATTGTGCAAAGTGACATTCATAGCCCCATTACACTGATTAGTTGATCTTCAGCTGAACATATTAAAATAAGAAATCTATTGTTGTAGAATGCTAATTTCACTTAGGCAGAATACAGACTGAAACAAATGTAATTAGTAGATTGACTGTGTCTTCTAACTCAGACTCTTCTCCCCTCACTGAACCCACATAACTAAATGAAACCGTGACCTGGGGGCTTAACGTGATAGTACAAAGCAGACTGAGTCAGTCTGAAGGCTTAAAGCAGTTGCACATAATGACCTGCTTCCTCTGTCAAGACTGAGGAATTCAGCGGGATACAGTCGGCCTACGAGGGATTCTTTAGTTGTGCTGCATTTGTTTTCCTCTGCCGCCCCAAAAGCAATCCTTCAGAAGATGCTGCTGAGATGTGCAGTATTGCTACTGGCAATTGTTTATGATATGATATGAATGTTGATTAATGGCACATAAAACAAATGAACATCATTAAAAAAAATCCTGATGCATGGTTTTTTGTCAGGCTCTGAGGAGATCACAGACTACCAGCTGGTTGGAGATATCTGCAAATAGATCTGCTTTCATCTGACGACTGACTGTATCGAGGAAGCTGCGCTTTCCCACCGACAAGAACTCACTCCTTTTCACACACCTCTCACACACCTTTTCACACACCTCTCACACACCTCTCACACACCTCTCACACACCTTTTCACACACCTCTCACACACCTTTTCACACACCTCTCACACACCTTTTCACACACCTCTCACACACCTTTTCACACACCTCTCACACACCTTTTCACACACCTCTAACACACACCTCTCACACACCTTTTCACACACCTCTCACACACCTTTTCACACACCTCTCACACACCTTTTCACACACCTCTCACACACCTTTTCACACACCTCTCACACACCTTTTCACACACCTCTCACACACCTTTTCACACACCTTTTCACACACCTTTTCACACACCTCTCACACACCTCTCACACACCTTTTCACACACCTCTCACATGCCTCTCACAGAGCAATAGAAAGGATCATAACATTTTCACAAACAAATATATCGGGTTTCATCAAATGCATCTAGATATGGGCAACCAATGCCTATGTATTGACCATGATGGGTCTAATAGGAGTTCAGATGTCTGGACACCAGGGGGAGCCAGTGTCATTTGTTATTCTCACCGCAGTGTTCAGGGTGGCTAAGTATTGATCATGGGGATGCTTGTGGCTGATGCACTCTGAATGGAAACAGGCTGAAAAATCAGGAAGAAAGGCAGGGTCATTGACAATTAGAATATTGAGACTGGTGTCGAACCTCAAAACATGTGGTGAGGGATTGGCTGGAGCAAAGCAAGCACCTGTGATAGGCTACTTATCTACTACACAGAAGGGGGGGAAGAGAGAGAAAAATAATTGAAGGGCAAGAGAGAAAAATTGTCCACAGGATTGACATTCTGGACATAGAACCTCATGGAAAGATTCAAATAGGAGCCCAAACCACACAAACCCAGACACATGCATTCAAATAATGTTAGAGCTACTGCCTGTGAACGACTATTTTGCATGATAAACAAACTTAGAAAAATGCAAATCAGCTGTATACATGGCATGACATAACACATGCTATGGAAAGCATCCAAGCAGAACAACAACCAGGAATACTATATTTATATCTCTCAGCACCATATCAAAGCTGCAGGCTAAAGTTAAATCTAGACTTGGTTTCCTCTATTGTAATCGCTCCTCTTTCACCCCAGCTGCCAAACTAACCCTGATTCAGATGGCCATCCTACCCATGCTAGATTACAGACGCATAATTTATTGATTGGCAGGTAAGGGTGTTCTCGAGCGGCTAGATGTTCTTTACCATTCGGTGATCAGATGTGCCACCAATGCTCCTTATAGGACACATCACTGCACTCTATACTCCTCTGTAAACTGGTCATCTCTGTATACCCGTCACAAGATCCACTGGTTGATGCTTATTTATAAAACCCTCTTAGGCCTCACTCCCCCCTATCTGAGATATCTACTGCAGCCTTCATCCTCCACATACAACACCCGTTCTGCCAGTCACATTTTTTTAAAGGTCCCCAAAGCACACACATCCCTGGGCCGCTCCTCTTTTCAGTTCGCTGCAGCTAGCGACAAACACTCAAACTAGACAGTTGTATCTCAATCTCTTAATTCAAAGACTCAATCATGGACACTTACTTACAGTTGTGGCTGTTTTGCGTGATGGATGATTGTCTCTACTTTCTTGCCCTTTGTGCTGTTGTCTGTGCCCAATAATGTTTGCACCATGTTGTGTTGCTACCATGTTGTGTTGCTACCATGTTGTGTTGCTACCATGTTGTTGTCATGTTGTGTTGCTACCATGTTGTTGTCATGTTGTGTTGCTACCATGTTGTGTTGCTACCATGTTGTGTTGCTACCATGTTGTGTTGCTACCATGTTGTTGTCATGTTGTGTTGCTACCATGTTGTTGTCATGTTGTGTTGCTACCATGCTGTGTAGTTATCTTAGGTCTCTCTTTATGTAGTGTTGTGTTGTCTCTCTTGTCGTGATGTGTGTTTTGTCCTATATATATATTTATTTATTTATTTTTTTAATTTTATCCCAGCCCCCGTCCCCGCAGGAGGCCCTTTGTTTTTTGGTAGGCCGTCTTTGTAAATAAGACTTTGATCTTAACTGACTTGCCTAGTTAAATAAAGGTTAAATAAAATAAATAAGTAAATATATTACACAAGACATAGGGTAATTCAAGCAATTTCTTAATTACACACAGAGAGAGAGAGAGAGAGAGAGAGAGAGAGAGAGAGAGAGAGAGAGAGAGAGAGAGCATGTTTATTCCAGACAGCTAAGAGTTTGTTATTTTCTGACATACTGTACATGTTTAACAATGGCTCCCTGACATGAGGAGAATTTCAGTGCAATTCATCTAAGGTAATGCTGGATAGTTGTTAAAACTAGGTGACAGGCAAGCGATGTCAATGTCTCAGCCATCAGTCAATCCACCAAATCACTAATCCTTGGAAAGCTACTAGATGCCACTAAAAGTTTGAAACTTATCCTACAGTATAACTTCAACTATCTTGGCTTATCCAGTTCACTCTCAGTGCTTGTCTTTGGCATACTTCAAGTTCTAACTCTCTCTCTAAGTCATCCTGGACAGAGCCAGGCCTGTGTAAGAGGCAGTCAGACTGGATCAGGTCTGGTGGTTTTTCATGGTGAAGCTTGCCAGAAGATGGTTGGATAAGAATATTAGTGATCCAAACCAAATAAACAAGCCTTTGATTGCACAACATACCATTTCTTAGGTAACTAGCCTTAAGGCACGTGCAGTTCCAAGTCACACAACTGTTGTTTTAGACACCAACTGTACAGACTACTCGACTGTGGCCAAAACCAGCACAAAGGGGTGAAGGAAAGGAAACCGGAGAGAGGAGAAGCAGGAGTCACAGAGAGAAAATGGACAATAAGTAGCCTGCTTCCGTTTCCAATGTCAGGCCAAGAAACATTCACCTCCTCACGGTCGCCTGCCCTCATGAAAAAGTACTACTGAATTATTACACAAAACCCATTTGTGCAGTAGTGACTATGTAGAGACTTGTAGGGATTGTGTAGTGAATGTGTTGTTTCTGCAGTACTCCAGATACACAAGTAGAGTCAAAATCGAATCAAATGTTATTGGTCACATACACATATTTAGCAGACATTATTGCAGGTGTAGCGAAATGCTTGTGTTCCTAAAACTGTAGTGTTTCCAGTAATAATCAGGTAGAGATTTTCACTACTTGATGTTGATAGTAGATACAGTGCATTCGGAAAGTATTCAGACCCCTTGACTTTTTCCACATTTTGTTACGTTACAGCCTTAATCTAAAATGGATTAAATAAATGTTGTTCCTCATCAATCTTAACACAATACCCCATAATAACAAAGAGAAAACAGGTTTTTAGAATTTTTTTGTTAATGTATTAAAAGTAAAAAACTGAAATAGCTTATGTACATAAGTATTCAGACCCTTTGCTGTGAGACTCGAAATTAAGCTCAGGTGGATCCTGCTTCCATTGATCATCCTTGAGATGTTTCTATATCTAGACTGGAGTCCACCTGTGGTAAATTAAATTAATTGACATGATTTGGAAAGGCACACAACTGTCTATATAAGGTCCCACAAACCAAGCCATGAGGTTGAAGGAATTGTCTGTAGAGCTCCGACACAGGATTGTGTCAAGGCACAGATCTGGAGAAGGGTACCAAAACATTTTTGCAGCATTGAAGGTCCCCAAAGACAGATTTGCCTCCATCATTCTTAAATGAAAGAAGTTTGGAACAACCAAGACTCTTCCTAGAGCTGGCCTCCCGGCCAAACTGAGCAATGGGGGGAGAATGGGCTTGGTCAGGGAGGTGACCAAGGACCTGATGGTAGAGCTCCAGAGTTCCTCTGTGGAGAAGGGAGAACCACCCAGAAGGACAATCATCTCTGCATCACTCCACCAATCAGGCCTTTATGGTAGAGTGGCCATATGGAAGCCTCTCCTCAGTAAAAGGCACATGACAACCTGCTTGGAGTTTGCCAAAAGGCACCTAAAGACTCTCAGAGCATGAGAAACAAGATTCTCTGGTCTGATGAAACTAAGATTGAACTCTTTGGCCTGAATGCCAAGTGCCACGTGCAGTGACGCTCCCAATCCAACCTGACAGAGCTTGTAGCGTCATATCCAAGAAGCCTCGAGGCTGTAATCACTGCCAAAGGTGCTTCAACCAAGTACTGAGTAAAGGGTCTGAATACTTATGTAAATGTCATATTTCATTTTATTTATTTTTTCAAATCAAATTGCAAACATTTATAGAAATCCGTTTTTGTTTCGTCATTATTCGCTATTGTGTGATTGATGAGGGAAAAACAATTGAATACATTTTAGAATAAGGCTTTGTGTAGAGGGTGCGTACTGGCGGCAGAGAAGTCAGGCGCAGGAGAGCAAAAACGGATTTACAACGGTGCAGTTTAATAAATGAAACCACCGTTAACAGAACAACAAATACAATGGGTAAACAAAACCCTGTACACACCAGCATAACGTGCACAAGCACTACAATAAACAATTCCGGACAAGGACATGGGTGGAACAGAGGGTTAAATACACAACATGTAATGACAGAATTGAAACCAGGTGTGTGGGAAGACAAGACAAAACAAATGGAAAATGAAAGGTGGATCGGCGACGTTGACCGCCGAATGTCGCCCAAACAAGGAGAGGGACCGACTTCGGCGGAAGTCGTGACACTGTAACGTAACAAAATGTGGAAAAAGTCAAGTGGTCTGAATACTTTCCGAATGCACTGTAAGTAGTCACAAAACTACAGCCAGACTACACCGTCTTTTTGCAACCGCAGAAGAAAACAAAGCTGAAAGTAGTTGGTTGTTGTTAGCTAGCTACTGTTTTTGACAATCCCGAATGTAATCATCTTCCATCAATCGTCATCCTGCCTTTCATAGCTCATATGCTGGCACGATGTGTAAGCTTCACTTTCCTTTATGTTTTATGAATACTTTCATGTTGTTGTTTAGCCATTTATATAACTTTTACCAGATCAAAAGATCAAAACACTATTGCGTTTAGCCTAGCTGTTTGCTATCCCCACTGAAATGTAGCTATGTATCCTCTGTCTTCGTCATGCTAGCTAATAAGTATGTGTGTTTGTATGCAAATGTACATTATGTTCATATTGGTATAGGTACCCATTCTACTTACTGCATGTCTTTCGACATGTTGCCAAGGAGACCCTCGACATAAGAAGACTGGAGGCCATTGTTGGTAAGATTAAAATGGTTTATTAAATGTTTCTGTGTTGTTTTATGTGACCTCTGTTAGCAGATGATTGATAATGGCTGTCGCTTGAGCATGACTTCATTTTCTACAAGGTTACATGGTGGAGAAGTGTGGCTGCAACAAAAAAAAAGAGGATCTGAAGATAGTTAAGTCAAGGCCTCATTGGGATTAACATTACGTATGTAGAAGTTTATTATTTGACTGTTTGATGATATAACTACAGTTAGAAACTTGAGGAAATAACATGTGCACTAGTCTAGGAGTGACGCAGTAGGTCAAAGGTTCCCAAACTGTTTTGGGCCAGGACCCCATTTTGATATCAAATGTCACAATATCAAATTGTGACCCCACAAAATGATGTAATCAACAGCCAATCAACAGCCACTTTTTAAATGGATTCTATTACAAAACAGTCTGACAGTACTTTTGAAAGTACTTCAATCTGAAGAAAGTGTGGTTTGAAGTAACTGGAATGCATCAGAAAGGTCTTAGGACCACTGTAGAAAATAATAGAATTGGTGATGTTCTTTTTCCCTCAGTCTGATTTAGTGTCTGGTCTCATCCACTCTGTTCTAATGAGGCTTGTGGGTATTGTAGTGGGAAACAGAAGACACATACGTGTTCCTGAGAGTCTTATCTTTCAGCGATGTGGTCATAGTATTTTATAGCTTCAACCATTCAAAAGATAGAACCACACATGTAGGAAGAAAACAGAAACTGCTCTGTTTATTACAAACACATCTAGTGGCAACTTGAGATCACTGACATAACCCCTGTTTCTTTCATTGGATTTCTCCAGCTCTATTGTCAAAAAATTCACTAAATATGTCACCTTAGAAAACAAAAACAGTTCATACGTTCTCGTAGATCATAATATCAACATCCTAGAATATGGGAAGAAGGTGTGTATTTCCTAATATTGACATAATGTACATGTTCATACAGGGTTTCCAGTGAGAGTGCTTCCTGGCCCAAGACCGATCCACGTCCAGGTCTCAGGCATCAACACATCAACCCTCTCAGTCATTGGAAGAGGTGGGCATCAGTAATCAGTCCTGTTATTGCATTTCACCATTCACGTGTTTCAAATTACAGGATAGGTTTTCCAACATTAGTGTGTCAAGTAAGTTGTGATCCACATTTCCTCTGAAACAACATCAATGTTCTTCCAGTTTAATGCAAGGAGACGTTTAGCACACATACTCGCAAGGGAGATTCATACACACAAGTTTTTTCACTTATTATCTCCTTTAAAGTCATCCCAGATGATTCAATAGACTGGGTCCAAAGGGGATGATATTCCATTAGTGACTGAAACTGATTTCAATACCATGGAGCAGTATCGGATTCATTTAGGTCAATTCCAGATCATATGTATCCATTGGCCATTTCCCCCACTACAGTGCCGACATTTGTCAGACACAGAAGGTTGCATGAGTTTCAATGTCCTAGTGGTCAGATTTTTTTATATTTTACCTTTATTTAACTAGTCAAGTCAGTTAAGAACAAATTCTTATTTTCAATGACAGCCTAGGAACAGTGGGTTAACTGCCTGTTCAGGGGCAGAACAACAGAACGACAGATTTATTGGGTGGATTTAATTCCTTTCTGAGTTGTTCAAATGATCTCATATTGTTGTCATCAAACATATCAGAGTCCATAAATACCTTTATCTTCCCATTCTCTATTTACAGAAGGTTTTCCATTATTTAACAAACCCCCATTTGACCTTTAGAGGACTTGGGGTGATTGCATTCCAACAAAGCTCAGAGTGACTTCGGTTATTTTCATTATATTTTAGAGTTTCTCCTGCAATTATCGTAGACTTCAGGAAACAACAGAGGGAGCACACCCCTATCCTATACATATGGCATCACCCATTTCATATATATATACTGTGTTGTAGTCTATACTACACCACTGCCTGTTAAACAGCCATTTCCAGCACATCGGAGGCTGCTGCCTATAGACATAGATTAGGAATCACTGGCCACTTTAAGGAAATGAAACACTAGCCACTTTACTAATGTCTCCGTATCTAGCATTACTCATCTCATATGTATAAACTGTACTCTATACTATTCTACGGTATCTTCGCCACTTTAATTGTGTGTATATTTTGCATTACTCATCTCATATGTATAAACTGTACTCTATACTATGCCACTGTATCTTAGTCCAATGGCGCTCTGACATATACAAGTATTTGATACACTGCTGATTTTGCAGGCTTTCCTACTTACAAAGCATGTAGAGGTCTGTCATTTTTATCATGGGTACACTTCAACTGTGAGAGACGGAATCTAAAACAAAAATCCAGAAAATCACATTGTATGATTTTTAAGTAATTAATTAGCATTTTATTGCATGACATAAGTATTTGATCACCTACCAACCAGCAAGAATTCCGGCTCTCTGCTTTGTAAGTAGGAAAACCTGCAAAATCGTCAGTGTATCAAATACTTGTTCTCCCCACTGTACATGGATATATATTCTTAATCCATTCCTTACTTAGATTTACGTGTATTTTGCGGTATATGTTGTGAAACTGTTAGATATTACTTAGATACTTCTGCACTGTTGAAGCTAGAAGCACAAGCATTTAGCTACACCCGCAATAACATCTGCTAAACACAAGGAATGTGAACAATGAAATTAGATTTTATTTGACCTCATTTTCAAATCAGGTGACCACATATGGGACCCGCGACCCATAGTGATCAGTAGTGACAACACCACACACAGAAATGGCCACAGTAATTCTATAGGGATTGAGCAGGCAATAATGTGTAGGCATTACGTAGTAATTCAATAGTTAACATGTTGGAATTGTGTTGGTTTTAGGTAATAGATACCCGAAAGCTCAGTAGTTACACAGTGGTCATTAAGGGAGAATTATGTACTGATTCGATTAGGAAATATGTGTTGTTCACCATTAGTGAAACATCCCAATTAGTAGTGATGAGTAGCAATTCTCTCTGTCTCTCTTTCTCAACACTGATGGACAGTTGCTTTTTGGCCTTCCTGTGACATCGGGTGCTGTAGGTGTCATGGAGGGCAGGTAGTGTGCCCCCGGTAATGCGTTGTGCAGACCGCACCACCCTCTGGAGAGCCTTGCAGTTGAGGGCGGTGCAGTTGCCGTATCAGGCTGTGATACAGCACAACAGGATGCCCTTGATTGTGCATCTGTAAAGGTTTGTCAGGGTTTTGAGTGACGTGACAAATTTCTTCAGCTTCCTGAGGTAGACGAGGTACTGTTGCGCCTTCTTCACCACACTGTCTGCGTGGGTGAACCATTTCAGTTTGTCTGTGATGTGTATGCCCAGGAACATAAAACTTTCCACCTTCTCAACTGCTGTCCCTTCGATGTGTATAGGTGGATGCTCCCTCTGCTGTTTCCTGAAGTCCACGATCATCTCCTTTGTTTTGTTGACATTGAGTGAGAGGTTGTTTTCCTGACACTACACTCTGAGTGCCCTCACGTCCTCCCTGTAGGCTGGCTCGTCATTGTTAGTGATCAAGCCCACTACTGTTGTGTCGTCTGCAAACTTGATAATTGAGTTGGAGGCGTGAATGGCCACGCAGTTGTGGGTGAACAGGGAGTACAGAACTAACATCAACAACATGCATGCCAGTCGTTCCTGGTTGAGAGTTGACGAGAGATTAACTGCTCCTCTTCGAGTTTTTATGAGCGATAAACCCCATTCAATACCAAGCTTCAAACCAGCTAAACAATTCCCAGCTAGCACATAACATTTTGAGAACCATATGTTTCTTAGAGTTTGGTTAGAACGTGGTTGCCCTATGGTTATTTTACATGCAACCTTCCCACAACTTTTTGGGAATGGTGCAGGAGAATTGCTTGGCTTTGGAACATTCTCAGCCCATTTTAAGGAACTTGACAAGTTTTCTTAGTATTTCATTACTTTAATTAACAGAAGGTTTCCTAAAAGTTCTAACATGGTTAAGTTTAATTTCAATGTTGGTAATGTTCTAGGAACGTTCTCCAACTTGTTTTACATTAGGAACATTCTTAAATAGTTCATTTAGAGCTTTTTATTCTCTATGTTGGTTAGGTCGGGGTGTGACTAGGGTGGGTCATCTAGGTAATTATATTTCTATGTTGGCCTGGTATGGTCCCCAATCAAAGGCAGCTGTTTACCGTTGTCTCTGATTGGGGATCATATTTAGGTAGCCATTTCCCCTTTGTGCTTTGTGGGATCTTGTTTTTGTGTAGTGCATGTGAGCACTGCATTTTCTTCACGTTTCGTTTATTTGTTTTGTTTTGAGTTTCACATAGTAATAAAAGATGTCGAACCAGATCACGCTGCGCTTTGGTCCAGTTATTATGACGATCGTGACAAACAGTGTTCTTCTGTGGGAATTTCAGTACTTCAGCATAACGTTTCCTACAGGTTTCCTTATGGTTCTATTTAAAATGTTGTTCTCGTTGTTCTGTAAACATTAAGAAAAGCTGAGAAAATGATGAAACACGTTGACGCACGTTTCTGATAATACTTCAGTTCGTCTGGGGCGCATATTTTATTTGGTTCAAATACTGTCTGCATGCATATCAGTGTCAAAGATAACACTTGCATTTTCTCAAGAGATGCTGAAAGAAATAATATTTCTCCACTTCTGTTTCCGAGCCAAAATTAACATTTGTTATTTTAATTTTACTGCAAGAAATGCATAATTCTGCAGGAGTTCATATTATATCGGCCTACAGTCAGTGTCCAGACTTCAGTTACTATTCCATTCAACCCATATTAATTTAAATTAGGAATATTCTGTTTATTCATGGAAACATGGACTCTCGTGAGCGATAGATCAAACGTGTATGTTAATAATTTATACTGAATAAGACCTTAAACAGGATATGAGCTGCTCTCCAGAATACTGTGTTCATGTCAATCTGGTCACTGACACACTCCACTGAGTCACAAAGCAGAGAGATGGGGAGCTTAGCCACAGAACTCTTCTGGAATAACCCTGAGAGAGAGGGAGAGAGAGAGAGAACTAGACTCTTTTGGTACTTTTCTCTGCATAAATTAATGGCATAAGTTGTGCACTCATCATTTATTTATATCACTGAGATAATAGTCTGATTTTAACTTGTTTTGTTTGTTCAAGGTGTGTTTGTATGAGTGTGTACAGTAAGTGTGTGTGTGTATACACTCAAATAAAACTCAGGAATCGGGGATGGATCGGGAACACCTTCAGAAAACCACCCACCAACATGACCAGACAAGTTCTATCCTGGAACCCACAGGGAAAAGGGAAACCAGGAAGACCCAGGAACAGCTGGAGAAGGTCTGTGGAGGCAGAATTTATACTGAAAAAATATATAAACGCAACATGCAACAATTTCAATGATTTTACTGAGTTACAGTTCATATAAGGAAATCATTCAATTGAAATATATTAAATAAACCCTAATCCATGGATTTCACATGACTGGGAATACAGGTCATGTGGGTCTGAGTATTAGTATGTGTTTGGGTTGGTATCACTGTTGACACTGTGGACAATCAGTCCAGTTGTCAAGCAGTAATTGCCTGATGATGACCTCAGCCTCACCCGACAGCAAGGCGTGACTGACACACACACAAGACCCCCTTACTGTCTCCCAAACACACGCAACACATGATCCCATGGTCCAGCCCTCCAGCAGAATGGAAGCCCAGGGCCCTCCGCTCCGTTATTCAATACCCCTAATCCCAGGGATTACACACCATCTAATCTACCCATCAAAAAACATTTGTGTCCCGGCATGGCTCACCAGGCCAGCCGAGCACACTCACACCGGCAGTCTCTCTCCACACACACACACACACACACGCACACACAAAAGGGCTGAAATGATGAATGTGGTATTTTCTTTGTCCCCTACTCTCTTTATGAGGGGGGTTGTTGGTAAATAATGAGAAACAAGTGGAACATGGAGAGATGCAGGGGGAGAGAGGTCCACGCAGAGATAGGTAGGGGAAAGAGGGACAAAGAGAGAGGGGGGCAGGGGGCAAAGAAAATGTGGGACAGGTGGATGGAGAGACAGAAAGAGCAGAGACGGAAGAGTGAGGCAGAGATTGAGGGAGAAATTGTGTAAAGATGAGAGAGAGAGAGACTATGTAGACATAATGACATTTGAAATGTCTTAATTATTTTGGAAATGTTGTGAGTGTAATGTTTACAGTTAATTTTTTATTGTTTATTTCAATTTTGTTGACCTATTTCACTTGCTTTGGCAATGTAAACATACGTTTCCCAATAAAACCCCTTACATTGACATTGAATTGAGAGAGAGACACACAAATACTAACTGCCACACTGATGAGGTCTGTAGGAATGCTGTCCAGCTGCCATCTGAATCCCACCCAATACCAGATAAAAAAAACTGCTCTGTTATTGTCCTGTTCTCGTTCTCTCGCTTCATCGTTCTGTACAGTTTGCACATTCCTCCTCTCCCTACTGTGGGTCCCGAGTCCCGGTAATGACGTGTGTGTGTGTGTGTGTGTGTGTGTGTGTGTGTGTGTGTGTGTGTGTGTGTGTGTGTGTGTGTGTGTGTGTGTGTGTGTGTGTGTGTGTGTGTGTGTGTGTGTGTGTGTGTGTGTGTGTGTGTGTGTGTGAAAAAAAGCATTCAACCTGCACACTTTGTATGACATGGACAGGAAACCGTTTTCATGATGTCTTGCACACATTCAAGGCCCCCAATACCAGAGGCAGCAAAGTGTCGCCACAGCACTATCGATCCTCCCCTTTGGAGGTTGTTGTTTTCTTTGAATGCTTCATTTGGTCGTTGGTAAACATTGGAATCCTGGGGAAAATGTTCTGTGGATTAATGAAACAAAATTAGAGCTCTTTGGCAGCACAGATCAGCGCTGTGTTTACAGACAACCAAGTGAAACATTCAGTGTAAAGAAGCCTCTCCCTACAATCAAACATGGGGGAGATTTGCTGCCTCCAATGTTCAAACCGGTGTCCAAAATCTGGGTCTTCATTGAAGGTTGTGAGTCTGCCAGCAGGACAATGACCCCAAACACACATCAAGAGGCACCCAGGAATGGTTCAAGAAGAAACGCTGAACTGTTCTGGAGTCCAGATCTGAATCACATCCAATACCTATAGCGAGATCTGAAAACAGCAGTTGGTGGAGGGCAAACCTTTAAACATTGAAGAATTAGAGCAATTTGCTACTGCAAAGTGGCCAAATTGCCAGTAGAAAGGTGCAGCAAGCTCACTGAGGGCTACAAGAAGCGTTTGTCAGCAGTTATCTTGGCCAAAGGCTGTGCAATCAAGTCTGCCTGCAACCTCCTCGCTGCCTGCCCCCAACCTACTCTCTGCCTGCCCCCAACCTACTCTCTGCTTGCCCCCAACCTACTCTCTGCTTGCCCCCAACCTACTCTCTGCTTGCCCCCAACCTCCTCGCTGCTTGCCCCCAACCTACTCTCTGCTTGCCCCCAACCTACTCTCTGCTTGCCCCCAACCTACTCTCTGCTCGCACAAGCTTTTTCAGTTCTGCCCACAAATGTTCTATGGAATTGAGGTCAGGGCTTTGTGATGGCCACTCCAATACCTTGACTTTGTTGTCCTTAAGCCATTTTGCCAACTTCGGAAGTATACTTGGGGTCATTGTCCATTTGGAAGACCCATTTGCGACCAAGCTTTATCTTCCTGACTGATGTCTTGAGATGTTGCTTCAATAAATCCACATAATTTTCCTCCCTCATGATGCCATCTATTTTGTGAAGTGCACCAGTCCCTCCTGCAGCAAAGCACCCCCACAACATAATCGGCTTGCAAGCCTTACCCTTGGTGTTTATACTTGTGTACTATTGTTTGTACAGATGAACGTGGTATCTTCAGGCGTTACAATTGTTTTTCTGAGGTCTTGGCTGATTTCTTTTGATTTTCCCATGATGTCAAGCAAAGATGCACTGAGTTTGAAGGTAGGCCTTGAAATACATCCACAGGTACACCTCCAATTGATTCAAATTATGTCAATTAGCCTATCAGAAGCCATGAGAAGCCATCAACTTAGTGTATGTAAACTTCTGACCCACTGGAATTGTGATACAGTGAATTATAAGTGAAATAATCTGTCTGTAAACAATTGTTAGAAAAATTACTTGTGTCATGCACAAAGTAGAAGTGCATGACCTAAAGTCCTAACCTACTTGCCGAAACTATAGTTTGTTAACAAGACATTTGTGGAGTGGTTGAAAAACGAGTTTTAATGACTCCAACATAAGTGTATGTAAACTTCAACTGTACGTCCTTCTTGTCTTCCATCCATCCAGCCATCCATCTGCTGATCTAACTGTCAGATTGATGTTAGCTGTCAGAGGGGTTAGTAGCAGGTCAGCAGTCTCCTGTGGGAATATGTAAAGTGGAACCTGTGGGCTGGAGGGATACAATGAAAGGAAAGAGTGATGCAGCAGGATATGGGAATGGAGTGTAAATGATGGGAGGGAAAGGGGGAGGGAAAGACACACACACAGAAAACCTAGTTGGATTGTGGATACAAAGGGTTAAATAGCAGTAAAACATCAGCATAGGATGTCTGGGAAACAATAGTCACCTTTTCCCATAATATTCCAAGTTGTGATCCCACAGGAGCTCCTGACACCACAGGTTCCCAGGCATGACCCTGAGCCGGACAGCAGTGCCAAGGCCAAGGTGACAACCGGCCTCTTCCCAGGGTCTTGCTCTGCTGCGTCTACCACTACCACCACTCCGAAATGTTCTGCTGCGGAATTCTAAACAGGAAATGGTATGTTCCATCCAGTGTTCTGCATGTGAATGTGTTTGTGTTTCTCTTTGTGTCTGCGTGTGCGTGTGTCTGTTGGGTTGGCACTCCTCCGAGTCATCTAGCTTGTTCTTACAGTAGCTGCCCACTACAAATCAACACGGAAGCAAAACATATAACACAGCTGACATTCTTATAGCAACACATTGTATAACACAACTGACATTCCTATAGCAACACATTGTATAACACAACTGACATTCTTATAGCAACACATTGTATAAAACAGCTGACATTCTTATAGCAACACATTGTAAAACACTCTAAATCATTATATCCTGACTCCCTATGGTCTTAAGGAAGAAGACAAACCAATGTTAACCAGTCTGTTACATAACAGGGGAGAGAGAGAACAGACTGAACAGGAAGATAAAAATAGCAAATAAACATCTAGCATAACAGATCTTGGACAAGCATTTCATTTGTTAATATGATTGTCTTTGACAGCCTGCGACTAGATGAGGAAGTGAACCAAACATATGACTGGGCAGGGGCGCAGCCATGGGTGGGCCTGGGAAGGCATGGGCCCACCCACTAGGGAGCCAGGTCCACCCACTGGGGAGCCAGGCCCAGCTAATCGTAATGAGTTTTTCCCAACAAAAGGGCTTTATTACAGACAGAAATACTCCTCAGCACCCCCCTCCCCCTCCTCAGACCATCCCGTAGGTGAAGAAGCCAGATGTGGAGGTCCTGAGCTGACATGGTTACACGTGGTCTGCGGTTTTGAGGCCGGTTGGATGTACTGCCTAATTCTCTAAAATTAAGTTGGTGGCGGCTTATGGTAGAGAAATTAACATTACATTCTCTGGCAACAGTTCTGTTGGACATTCCTGGAGTCAGCATGCCAATTGCATGCACCCTCAAAACTGGAGATGTCTGTGGCATTGTGTTGTGTGGAAAAACTGTACATTTTAGAGTGGCCGTTTATTGTCATTACCTGTGTAATGATCATGCTGTTTAATCAGCTTCTTGATATGCCATACCTGTCAGGTGGATGGATTATACTGTCAAAGGAGAAATGCTCACTAACAGGGGTGTAAACAAATTTAAGAGAAATAAGCTTTTTGTACATATGGAACATTTCCGGGATCTTTTTACTTCACCTCAAAAAACATGGGACCAACACTTTACATAATTTACACATATTTTTGCTCAGTATAGTTGAAAGTGGTTATGAGTAGATTAAATGAATTAAGAAGAGTTGATAAGGGAGGGGAAACGTAATCTGTAATACTATAGCTTTGTCAGTTTGTTTTGGCGAGATCTGTCCAGTTACAGCACTAGATTATGTTTAGTCTTCATAAAATAAAACCAACACCAGAAGTAAACACCTAGATCAAACAGACCAGTGTCATATTAATGGGCCGGCTCCTCTAGAAAACACACAAAGAACCTTTCCTCAGGTCACAAGTTTTCAAAAAACATATTATACATATTAACCATGTCCCATCCTCTACCCTCTGGTCACTTAATTAGAAGGTACACGTGTACGTGTGAATTGAAAATGTTTTGTTTTTTCATATACCTTAACTTCAGCTGAGAGCATGGTCCCAGCCAGGACCAGTCATTATCAACAGCCAAAGTGCAGATCAAAATATATTTTTTCACCTTGTCAGCTCTAGGATTTGAACTAGTGACCTTTTGTTTACTGGCCCAACGCTCTAACCGCTAGCCTAAATGCCGCTACTTCATTGCCTGTAGAACCCCTGGAAAAACAGACCCTTTCCTCTGACTTTGACCCGACACACACACACACACACACACACACACACACACACACACACACACACACACACACACACACACACACACACACAGAGAGAACACCCTGTGATGTGACTAAACAACCCACAGTTACCCAACAGCATTCATTAGCATTTGATAATTATGCTAAACAAGGTTCAGCGTGAACGACACAGAACAGCCACCCGTAATGAAGAATTCATATTCAGAGCCTCACTCTGTTTACGTGGCGACAGGGGACACAGGCTGCTCAGGGCATTGATATTCTTCACCATGGAGATGGTGCAACATAGGGACTAGGGATGAGGAGAGAGGATTTACAGTGCCTTCAGAAAGTATTCACAACCCTTGAATTTGTTTGTTTGTTGTGTGTTACAAAGTGGGATTAAAATGGATTTAAATTGTCATTTTTGGTCAACGATCTACACAAAATACTCTGTAATGTCAAAGTGAAAGAAAAATTCCAACATTTATAAAACATTTCTGAAAATAAAATGCTAATATATCTTCATTAGATAAGTATTCACCCCCTTGAGACAATACATGTTAGAAACACATTTGGCAGTGATTAGAGCTGTTCTTTAAAACATTATTCAAGCTCTGTCAAGTTCTGGCTAGAAAACCATTTTCAAGTCTTGTCATAGATTTTGAAACCCATTTAAGTCAAAACTGTAACTAGGCCACTCAGGAACATTCAATGTCGTCTTGGTATGCAACTGTAGATTTGTCCTTGTGATTTACAGTGAGGGGAAAAAAGTATATTTGATCCCCTGCTGATTTTGTACGTTTGCCCACTGACAAAGAAATGATCAGTCTATTATTTTAATGGTAGGTTTATTTGAACAGTGAGAGACAGAATAACAACAACAAAATCCAGAGAAACGCATGTCAAAAATTGTATAAATTGATTTGCATTTTAATGAGGGAAATAAGTATTTGACCCCTCTGCAAAACATGACTTAGCACTTGGTGGCAAAACCCTTGTTGGCAATCACAGAAGTCAGACGTTTCTTGTAGTCGGCCACCAGGTTTGCACACATCTAAGGAGGGATTTTGTCCCACTCCTCTTTGCAGATCTTCTCCAAGTCATTAAGGTTTTGAGGCTGACGTTTGGCCACTCGAACCTTCAGCTCCCCCCACAGATTTTCTATGGGATTAAGGTCTGGAGACTGGCTAGGCCACTCCAGGACCTTCATGTGCTTCTTCTTGAGCCACTCCTTTGTTGCCTTGGCCGTGTGTTTTGGGTCATTGTCATCCATGACCCATTTTCAATGCCCTGGCTGAGGGAAGGAGGTTCACACCCAAGATTTGATGGTACATGGCCCCGCCCATCGTCCCTTTGATGCGGTGAAGTTGTCCTGTCCCTTTTGCAGAAAAACACCCCCAAAGCATAATGTTTCCACCTCCATGTTTGACAGTGGAGATGAGGTTCTTGGGGTCATAGGCAGCATTCCTCCTCCTCCAAACACAGCGAGTTGAGTTGATGCCAAAGAGCTCCATTTTGGTCTCATCTGACCACAACACTTTCACCCAATTGTCCTCTGAATCATTCAGATGTTCATTGGCAAACTTCAGATGGCTTGTATATGTGCTTTCTTGAGCAGGGGGACCTTGCGGGCGCTGCAGGATTTCAGTCCTTCACGGCGTAGTGTGTTACCAATTGTTTTCTTGGTGACTATGGTCCCAGCTGTCTTGAGATCATTGACAAGATCCTCCTGTGTAGTTCTGGGCTGATTCCTCACCGTTCTCATGATCATTGCAACTCCACAAGGTGAGATGTTGCATGGAGCCCCAGGCCGAGGGAGAATGACAGTTATTTTGTGTTTCTTCCATTTGCAAATAATCGCACCAACTGTTGTCACCTTCTCACCAAGCTGCTTGGCGATGGTCTTGTAGCCCATTCTAGCCTTATGTAGGTCTACAATCTTGTCCCTGACATTCTTGGAGAGCTCTTTGGTCTTGGCCATGGTGGAGAGTTTGGAATCTGATTGATTGATTGCTTCTGTGGACAGATGTATTTTATACAGGTAACAAGCTGAGATTAGGAGCACTCCCTTTAAGAGTGTGCTCCTGATCTCAGCTCGTTATCTGTATAAAAGACACCTGGGAGCCAGAAATCTTTCTGATTGAAAGGGGGTCAAACACTTATTTCCCTCATTAAAATGCAAATCAATTTATAACATTTTTGACATGCGTTTTTCTGGATTTGTTTGTTGTTATTCTGTCTCTCACTGTTCAAATAACATCTACCATTAAAATTAGACTGATCATTTCTTTGTCAGTGGGCAAACATATGAAATCAGCAGGGGATCAAATACTTTTTTCCCTCACTGTAGGTAGTTGTCCTGCTGAAAGGTGAATTTGTAGCCAAACCCATGCTTGGAAATATGAAGAGTGGTACTCAGTGATTTGTTGTGTTGGATTTGCCCCAAAAATAACACTTTGTATTCTGGACAAAAAACAAATTGCTTTGCCACATTTATTTTGCAGTATTACTTTAGTACCTTGTTGCAAACAAGATGGATGTTTTGGAATATTTGTATTCTGTACAGACTTCCTTCTTTTCACTCTGTCATTTAGGTTAGTATTGTGGAGTAACTACAATGTTGTTGATCCATCCTCAGTTTTCATAACAGCCAATAAACTCTGTAACTGTTTTAAAGTCCCCATTGGTCTCATGGTAAAATCACAAAGCAGTTTCCTTCCTTTCTGGCAACTGTACACATGACAAGTGACACAGTAGCAAGGTCCCCATAGGTAGCCTCATACTGTGTCTGTGTGACATTAAATCCTGCTGATATTGGTGAAGGAAGGGGACAGCCTCCATGGCCTTTGAAGATGTCTCTATTTCTCCTATATTCGTATGGACACAAATACATTTGAGTAATTTAGCAGGCGCTCTTATCCAGAGCAACACGCAGTAGCGAGTGGAAGCATTTTCATACTTTTTTCGTACTGGTTCCCCGTGGGAATCAAACTAACAACCCTAGCTTTGCAAGCACCATACTCTACCAAATGAGCTACACAGGACCACACACACACACAGTGATATTGTATTCAATGTATACATTCAGAGAAAGTAGAACACAACAGTATACAGATCCAATGAAATGTGTTATGTTATAGTGAGCACAGCAGATTCATCATTGTATTACACGTTGTTACAGATTGAGCCTGGTGGCCTTGGTCCATAAATAAATCACAGTGAGGGCTGTATTTCTGCTCTAGCTGCATCAGGAGAGAGAGCGAGAGAGCGAGAGGCATGTGATGCACCACTGAAAGACCAGATAATGAGACAAAAGCCAGTCTACTGAGCCTCACCTTTATCAATTTAATGGGCTTTATTGGCATGGGAAGCATATGTTAACATTGCCAAAGCAAGAGAACTAGATAATAAACAAAAGTTAAATAAACAATACAAAACAGTAACAGTAAACATTATACTCACAAAAGTTCCAAAAGAGTTGTGGTATTTCACCCAATAGATATGGGAGTGTCACGAATATTACCTAAGGTGGCTCCCCTTCTTGTTCGGGTGGCGCTCGGCGGTCGTCGTCTTCGGTCTACTAGCTGCCACCGATCCTTTGTTCCGTGTTCGTTTGGTTTTGTCTATTTGGTTTCACCTGTTCATTGTTTGGTTGTTAAGATGGGGTTATTTAAGTTTGTTTAGCCCACTTCTGTTTGTGCGGGCTTGTTCTTCTGTATTTGTGAGAGGTGCTAGTGTTTTGTTGGGTTTTCTCGCTGCCCTGGTATTTTACCTAAGGGTACTTATTGTAGTAATAGTTACGCCTGTGTTGGGTATAACTATTTTGTTCTTTTTGATTTTGGACATTAAAGTGTGTTTTTTCCTGCATCCTTTGCTCTCTGCGCCTGACTCCTCACTCATTGAGCGTTACAGGAGTTTGTTTTCAAATTCTTTGTGGATCTGTGTAATCTGAGGGAAATATGGGTCTCTAATAGGGTCATACGTTTGGCATGAGGTTAGGAAGTTCAGCTCAGTTTCCACCTCATTTTGTGGGCAGTGTGCACATAGCCTGTGTTTCTCTTGAGAGCCAGGTCTGCCTACGGCGGCCTTTCTCAATAGCAAGGCTATGCTCACTGAGTCTGTACATAGTCAAAGCTTTCCTTAAGTTTGGGTCAGTCACAGTGGTCAGGTATTCTGCCACTGTGTACTCTCTCTTTAGGGCCAAATAGCATTCTAGTTTGCTCTGTTATTTGTTAATTATTTCCAATGTGTCTTGCAGGAATCAAGGTAAGACCCAGATACAGACACGTCAAGAAAACGAGAGACTGGAAAAAGCAGAAGCTGAAAACAAAAACGCTGGTTGACTTGACAAACAAGACGAACTGGCAACGGGCAAACAGAGAACACAGGTATCTAATTCTAATTCTTGTATAAATGTAACGGTCGTCGTCTGAAGGAGAAGAGGAGGACCAATACGCAGCCTGGTAAGTGTCCATATTTAATAGAACAAACTGAAAGCGACAAAAATAACAAAGTGAAATAACAAACCGAAACAGTTCCGTGTGGAAGACACAGGAAACAATCACCCACAACTCAAAAGTGAAACCAGGCTACCTAAGTATGGTTCTCAATCAGGGACAACGATTGACAGTTGCCTCTGATTGAGAACCATACCAGGCCAAACACAGAGTCCCAAATTATAGAAAAAGGAACATAGACTGCCCACCCCAACTCACGCCCTGACCATACTAAAACAAAGACAAAACAAAGGAACTAAGGTCAGAACGTGACAATAAAATGAATGAGTAAAGACGAAACTATTTGTGAAATGATGTAAGGTGATGTTAAACCTTTAATGAAAGACAATTGTATTCCCTTTAAAGTTTAACTAAGTCATTGGCTCGCCCCTGTGAGCAGAGACATGATCTGGCGTCATAGACCCGCCTTTAAAAAAAAAGAAGTTTTTTATTTATTTAATTTTACCCCCTTTTCTCCCCAATTTCGTGGTATCCAATTGTTAGTAGTTACTATCTTGTCTCATCGCTACAACTCCCGTACGGGCTCGGGAGAGACGAAGGTCGAAAGCCATGCACTAATTGCACTGTTTGTCTACATAACCTGGTTCAAGTATTCATGACATTGCCCTGAGGAAGACAGTGATGCCTAAAGTTTGGTAAATACCCATTAAATTGCTGGTAGTTTATATATGGAGTATGCAACTTGATTTATTTTGATAGTTAATATAGCACTGCGCCATGGTCTGTGTGGAAGATTAAGTTGATTATGTTCCCATTTTTATAGCAGTCAGCAAAAAGTGTCTCTTGATTTTCCAAAATGAGCTTATTTTTGTATTTTCGTGTCTTCTCAATTCTTACATCCAGAGGGTACTGTATTGTAATGACCTCTGAACCGCAGGAGGGGGCTTCAAAGGCCTCTGCATTTGGGTGGGGTCGGCTGTGAAACTCTCCTGACATTGTTGGTTTCAAGGGCTTTGACACCTCACTTCACACCTAATTAAAGTGTTATGTTCTGTCCTAGCAAGCTTGGTAGCCTTAACTTAGCATTCAGTCCTTATAAAGTAAAAAAAAAATGGTAATGTATTTTCTTCTTGGCTTTAAAAGTAGCTTCAGACTAAACATTACTCACTCAGTTCCAGGTTGGATGGTGTTTTCAGGTTTCTGTTTGTTTGCCAGAGAATTTGCTGTATAGCTTGGAAACAAGAAGCTTTGGTAGTAGGAATCCTTACAGGTAATTTTGTCCAAAATCAGGTTGTAGGTTTGGAGTTTTGGTTTGGAGTGAAGGTTGTCGTGGAGGGTAGTACCCTGTATTTGTCCTTGCCGAAAAATCTAAGTTTATATAACTCAAAATCTATCTTATTGTAAAAACATGCTAAACATCTCTCTCTGTGTGTGTGTGTGTGTGTGGACTGACCATTCATGCAAGCCGTAATCCTTGTGTATTCAAGCACACACACTTACCCAGCTGTTGGTCAGCACCATAGACTGCAGGGCCTGAGAATTACAGCCAGTGTAGGACATGAGGCGGGGAGGAAGGTGGAGCTGAACACACCATGCTGTGACACCTGTAGACCAGAAAATAACTTAGAGTAAAAACCTGGTTATTCTAACCACAATAAAGGATGGAGGTAAAAACGTGAGAATTAGCTTGAGAAGTGAGACAGAGGACAATATACAGAACGACTGCAGGGTTGCTACTTTGAAGAATCTCAAAAATAAAATAGATTTTGATTTGCTTAACACTTTTTTTTGGTTACTACATGATTCCATATGTGTTATTTCATAGTTTTGATGTTTTCACTATTATTCTACAATGTAGAAAATAGTAAAAATAGAGAAAAACCCTGGAATTAGTAGGTTTGTCTAAACTTTTGACTGGTATTGTACATTTTGATAAGGTGACAGGGATATCACAATAAAGTCAGACTTATTTCTATTGTGGTTCCTACATTCCATGGAGTAAGAACATGACAACATTAGGCTACATCGATACAGATACATTACATACAGATTTATAATTTTATTTTGTATTGCTCAATCATTAGCCGGCTTCTGACTTTCTTTTGAAATTAAATTCTGGTCGGCTTTGATTTGCTGGGGTAGTTTGTTCCACTCAACCGCGCCGGTATAATAGAATAGGGCAGATTGAGAGACAAATAACAAACAGCACTATTTATGGTCAGTGAATCCAAATACTTTAAATGACCATGAACTTAACATACTTGTTATCGGTAGCTTGTTTTGTAAACAAAAATCCCACCATCAGATTTCTAAATGGGCCATCTCTGTTGTCTCACCACTAATCCTAACCCAGGAAGCACCCATCATTAGGAGGCCACGATCAAGGGCAGGTGAAGTTTTGAATACTGAGCAGCAGCAGTGGTGTGCAAATATCGCCAGGTACTTCCTGCACAAGCTTGTCCTATCACCCCTTACACACCAGCTATTGTAGGTCTAGCTATGTAAACATGAAGCACAGTAGAGCTTTCTGAGGTAATGAATATGTAACCGGTGTGAAATGGCTAGCTATTTAGTGGTGCGAGCTAGTAGCGTTTCAATTGCACTGAAGCATGCACCAGAGCACCAGCATTTCTGGTTGACCGTGTGATAACGCTTTCGGTAGCCAATGTGAACAAAACCTTTAAACAGGTCAATATTCACAAAGCCGCTGGGTCAGACAGATTACCAGGACGTGTACTCAAAGCATGTGTGGACCAACTGTCAAGTGTCTTCTATGTGGTCACCTATGTGAGAATGCTGTTAATTGACAGCGTTCAACACCATAGTGCCCACGAAGCTCATCACTAAGCTAAGGACTCTGAGACTGGATCCTGGACTTCCTGTCAGCCCCCAGGTGGTAAGAGTAGGCAACAACATGTGTGCCATGCTGATCCTTAACACTGCGGCCCCTCAGGGGTGTGTACTTAGTCCCCTCCTGTATTCCCTGTTCACCCACGACTGCGTGGCAAAAGACATCTACAACACCATCATTAACTTTGCTGACGACACAACAGTGGTAGGCCTGATCACCGACAACGATGAGACGGCCTGTAGGGAGAAGGTCAGAGAACTGGCAGTGTGGTGCCAGAACAACAACCTCTCCCTCAATGTGAGCAAGACGAAAGAGCTGACCGTGGACCACAGGAAAAGGCGGGCCGAACATTGACAGGGCTGTAGTGGAGCAGGTCGAGAGTTTCAAGTTCCTTGGTGCCCACATCACCAACGAAAAATCATGGCCCAAACACACCAAGACTGTCATGAAGAGGGCACGACAAAACCTTTTCCCCCTCAGGAGACTGAAAAAATGTGTTATGGGTCCCCGGATCCTCAAAATCTTCTACAGCTGCACCATCGAGAGCATCCTGACCGGTTGCATCACCACCTTGTATGGCAACTGCTTGGCATCTGGGTGTAAGGCACTACAGAGGGTAGTGCGAACGGCCCAGTACATCAGTGGGGCCAAGCTTCCTGCTATCCAGCACTTATATTATAGGAGGTGTCAGAGGAAAGCCCATAAAATTGTCAGAGACTCCAGTCACCCAAGTTATAGACTGTTTTCTCTGCTACCGCACAGCAAGCGGTACCGGAGCGCCAAGTCAGGGACCAAAAGGCTCCTTAACAGCTTCTAACCCCAAGCCATTAGACTGCTGAACAATTCATAAAATCGCCACCGGACAATTTACATTGACCCCCCCCTCCCTTTTGTACACTGCTGCTACTTGCTGTTTGTTTGTTACCTATGCATAGTCACTTCGCCCCAACCTACATGTACAGATTATCTCAACTAGCCTGTACCCCCGCACACTGTCTCGGTACCGGTGCCCCCTGTACATAGCCTCATTATTCTTATTGTGTTACTTTTTATTTTAGTCTACTTGGTAAATATTTTCTTCTTCTTGAACTGCACTGTTGGTTAAGGGCTTGTAAGTAAGCATTTCACAGTAAAGTCTACACTGTTGGTTAAGGGCTTGCAAGTAAGCATTTCACAGTAAAGTCCACACTTGTTGTATTCGGCGCATGTGACAAATAAAGTTTGATTTGAATTGATGACTTCACTCGCTCTGACACAAGAGATCCGCATAACACGTTGAGCGCGATGAAACAACAGAAGCCTATTCATTTTCAATGTAGGAAGTGAAGTGGGTGGAGGGACCATTGGCCGATGCGAGCATGGGCGAGGGATGTGAACAGGGTGGTACCAAAGTTGGGGAAAGTTAAACTTTATGCAGATACTCTGCTACGTTGTGTCCTATCAAAGCTCAATATAGCTTCCAGCCCTTACTGGATTGGCTGCTGACACCTAGCACTATCTAGCCTGCTTGCTAGCACCAACATGTAGCGGAAGCAATTGTGGCTATCCGTATTTACTTAGTTAAAAGGATCTCGGCCGTCACCTTGAAAAATTTGTTCAAATCCTTACTTGCCGGTTCCTTCTCGACAATGCAACAACAATAAGAAATCATTCAAAAGAATACGAGCATAAAGTAAGTGTCTCAGTAGAATAGAATAAACACTTTAGCACAAGTATAATACAGGATGGCACAATATATTGTCCAATATTTAGCAAACAAAGTAATAATTAACGCAAAAATAGCCATAAAAAAGCAAAGTCGAGCAGGAACCAGCAAGCTGTGCGCCCTCCTAAGCGCCGCTGTAGCTACTAAAGGTCTTACTGTAGCCGACATTAGGAAGTGCTATATTGATGGCTCCGCTGTCAATCTGTCTCAGCTCACCTAGTAACAAACCAATGGTCGTTCAACATGATAGGCAACAGAGAAGAAATCAAGATATGCCAATGTAGGCCTAAAATTGTCTTGTGGTTTTGAGGGCAGGCAGGCATGTAGGAGTACATTAAATGCCATTTAAAAAATATATACACTACCGTTAAAAAGTTTGGGGTCAGCACATTTTTTGTCCATTAAAATAACATCAAATTGATCAGAAATACAGTGTAGACATTGTTAATGTTGTAAATGACTATTGTAGCTGGAAACTGCTGATTTTCTAAAATGGAATATCTACATAGGCATACAGAGGCCCATTTATCAGCAACCTTTCACTCCTGTGTTCCAATGGCACATTGTGTTAGCTAATCCAAGTTTATCATTTTAAAAGGCTAATTGATCATTAGAAAACCATTTTGCAATTATTTTAGCACAGCTGAAAACTGTTGATCTGATTAAAGAAGCAATAAATGTAAAGCTCGTCCTCTTCTTCTGAGGAGGAGTCGCAAGGATCGGACCAAAGCGCAGAACACTAAAACAAAAATAACAATGAGAATGATACGAAACGAAACAGTCCTGTCTGGTGACATACACAAAGACAGAAAATAAACACCCACGAAACACAAGTGGGAAAAGGCTACCTAAGTATGATTCTCAATCAGAGACAACTAACGACACCTGCCTCTGAGAACCATACCAGACCAAACGCAAAAACACAACATAGAAAACGGAACATAGACAACCCACCCAACTCACGCCCTGACCATACCAAAACAAAGACATAACAAAGGAACCAAGGTCAGAACTTGACAATAAAACTGCCCTTTATCTGGAGCATCAGCATTTGTGGGTTCGATTACAGGCTTAAAATGGCCAAAAACAAACCACTTTCTTCTGAAACTAGTTAGTCTATTTTTGTTCTGAGAAATTTAAGCTATTCCATGCAAGAAATTGCCAAGAAACTGAAGATCTGATACAACGCTGTGTACTAGTCCTTTCACAGAACAGCGCAAACTGACCCTAACCAGAATAGAAAGAGGAGTGGGAGGCCCTGGTGCACAAATGAGCAAGAGGACCAGTACATTAGTGTCTAGTTTGAGAAACAGACGCCTCACAAGTCCTCAACTGGCAGCTTCATTAAATAGTACCCGCAAAACACCAGTCTCAACGTGAATAGGCAACTCCGGGATGCTGGCCTTCTAGGCAGAGTTCCTCTGTCCAGTGTCTGTGTTCTTTTGCCCATCTTAATCTTTTCTTTTTATTGGCCAGTCTGAGATATGGCTTTTTCTTTGCAATTCTGCCTAGAAGGCCAGCATCCCGCGACCACAAAAAATGACAGAACCCGTGGGAAAAAGGGTGCGCGCTTCTTGAGCAACCATGAGCAAGCCTCCTATAGAATGCAGACATGCTAGAGCGGAGCTTCGAGAAGCCGCAGCCACTATATCTATGGCGGCACCAAAAACGAACAAACACAAAGTAAGCACTCTAAATAAATGCACAATCTGAAGGAAATAACTTAGAAAATGACATCAATAACTGGTAACGGCCAAATGAGGAGTATGTAATAGTCATAACCGAATCAGCACACAAGGCAGAGCAGGGCTTGTGCCATCACAGGGTGCGAATTCAAACCCAGACATGGGATACACTGGTGTGTTTCATTGATCCAGGGACTTGAACCTTATTCAGTTCGGTGGTCATATAGGCTGAAGTGCAGTCACAGCACTTGTGGCCTGAACTGTCTTGAAGTAATCTCACTTCAATGCATAGTCGAATGACCTTCCGACTTCCGCATCCCTCACCTCCATAATGCATACATGAGCAGTTCTGGAGTAGCAGGGGGGAGACGAGGGAGGCTCTGCTCAAGGCTGGAGGGGCTTTCTGGGCTCAAGGTGAAGTGGAAGTGGTGATGTGGAGGCACACACTGGTTCAAAGTTTAACTCTTTATTGACCCTATTTCTGACACACAGACCCCTTCTTCCAACCCCTCTTTCTCTCTCAGTGTGTGTGTGTGTGTGTGTGTGTGTTAAACTGTGGCCTTGGTCTAATGTATGTATCTAGGTCATATTTCTAAACCCCCTGTTTTAGGGTTAACTTCAGCCACAGGGTCAACACCAGAGGAATGCTATTGCACCATTACCTCTTAGCTACAGTTTCAGTTGGTTGACCTCTGAATGTACCGAGGGAATTATTAGCCTGCATGTGAATCTCTCTTTTGTGGAAAATTACAGGTAACAGTCAAAATAAAGGAAACACCAACATAATGTCTTAACAGGATGTTGGGCCACCACAAGCAGCCAGAACAGCTTCAATAACTGGGCTGAGTTCTGTTGACTGATGCACACTAACAGACACAGACAGACAGACAGACAGACAGACAGACAGACAGACAGACAGACAGACAGACAGACACTTTAAACCATCTATGCTCCTTTGAGACCCCCTTTTCCAAGTCACTGAAATCTCTTCTTCTAGCCATGGTAGCCATTTTTATACATGACCCTAAGCATGATGGGATGTTAGTTGTTTAATTAACTCAGGAACTACACCTTTGTGGAAGCATCTGCTTTTAATATACAGTGGGGCAAAAAAGTATTTAGTCAGCCACCAATTGTGCAAGTTCTCCCACTTAAAAAGATGAGAGAGGCCTGTAATGTTCATCTTAGGTAAACTTCAACTATGACAGACAAAATGAGAATAAAAAAAATCCAGAAAATCACATTGTAGGATTTTTAATTAATTTATTTGCAAATTATGGTGGAAAATAAGTATTTGGTCACCTACAAACAAGCAAGATTTCTGGCTCTCACAGACCTGTAACTTCTTCTCTAAGAGGCTCCTCTGTCCTCCACTCGTTACCTGTATTAATGGCACCTGTTTGAAGTTGTTATCAGTATAAAAGACACCTGTCCACAACCTCAAACAGTCACACTCAACTCCACTATGGCCAAGACCAAAGAGCCGTCAAAGGACACCAGAAACAAAATTGTAGACCTGCACCAGGCTGGGAAGACTGAATCTGCAATAGGTAAGCAGCTTGGTTTGAAGAAATCAACTGTGGGAGCAATTATTAGGAAATGGAAGACATACAAGACCACTGATAATCTCCCTCGATCTAGGGCTCCACGCAAGATCTCACCCCGTGGGGTCAAAAGAACGGTGAGCAAAAATTCCAGAACCACACGGGGGGACCTAGTGAATGACCTGCAGAGAGCTGGGACCAAAGTAACAAAGCATACCATCAGTAACACACTACGCCGCCAGGGACTCAAATCCTGCAGTGCCAGACGTGTCCCCCCTGCTTAAGCCAGTACATGTCCAGGCCCGTCTGAAGTTTGCTAGAGAGCATTTGGATGATCCAGAAGAAGATTGGGAGAATGTCATATGGTCAGATGAAACCAAAATATAACTTTTTGGTAAAAACTCAACTCGTCATGTTTGGAGGACAAAGAATGCTGAGTTGCATCCAAAGAACACCATACCTACTGTGAAGCATGGGGGTGGAAACATCATGCTTTGGGGCTGTTTTTCTGCAAAGGGACCAGGACGACTGATCCGTGTAAAGGAAAGAATGAATGGGGCCATGTATCGTGAGATTTTGAGTGAAAACCTCCTTCCAACAGCAAGGGCATTGAAGATGAAACGTGGCTGGGTCTTTCAGCATGACAATGATCCCAAACACACCGCCCGGGCAACGAAGGAGTGGCTTCGTAAGAAGCATTTCAAGGTCCTGCAGTGGCCTAGCCAGTCTCCAGATCTCAACCCCATAGAACATTTTGGGAGGGAGTTGAAAGTCTGTGTTGCCCAGCCCCTAAACATCACTGCTCTAGAGGAGATCTGCATGGAGGAATGGGCCAAAATACCAGCAACAGTGTGTGAAAACCTTGTGAAGACTTACAGAAAACGTTTGACCTCTGTCATTGCCAACAAAGGGTATATAACAAAGTAATGAGAAACTTTTGTTATTGACCAAATACTTATTTTCCACCATAATTTGCAAATAAATTAATTAAAAATCCTACAATGTGATTTTCTAGATTTTTTTTCTCATTTTGTCTGTCATAGTTGAAGTGTACCCATGATGAACATTACAGGCCTCTCTCATCTTTTTAAGTGGGAGAACTTGCACAATTGGTGGCTGACTAAATATTTTTTTGCCCCACTGTACTTTGTACCCCTCATTTACTCAAGTGCTTCCTTAATTTTTGGCAGTTACCACAGTGCCTTCAGAAAATATTCATACCCCTTATTGCACATTTTGTTGTGTTACAGCTTGAATTCAAAGTGGATTAAATATATTTTGTTTTTCACCCATCTACACACAATAGCCCATAACGGCAAAGTGAAAACATGTTTTTAGACATTTTTACACATTTATTGAAAATGAAATACAGAAATATATCTTATTTACATTAGTATTCACACCCCTGAGTTAAAACATGTTACGATCAGCTTTGGCAGCGATTACAGCTGTGAGTCTTTCTTGGCAAGTCTCTAAGAGTTTTGCACACATGGATTGTACAATATTTGCACATTACTCTTTCAAAACTCAAACTGGTTGTTAATCATTGCTAGGCAGTCATTTTCAAGTCTTGCCATATATTTTCAAGACGATTTAAGTCAAAACTGTAACCGCCCCTCAGGAACGTTCAATGTCACCTTGGTAAGCAACACCAGTGTATATTGGCCTTGTGTTTTAGATTATTGTCCTGCTGAAAGGTGAATTTTGTCTACCAGTAAATGCTGGAAAGCAGACTGAAACAGGTTTTCCTCTAGCATTTTGCCAGTGCTTAGCTCCATTCCATTTTTTTATCCTGAAAAAAAAAATCCCTAGTCCTTGACGATGACAAGCAGACCCTTAACAAGATGCAGCCACAACCATGCTTGAAAAGGTGAAAAGTGGTTGTCAGTGATACAGAATGTTGTGTTGGATTTGCCCCAAACATAATGCTTTGTATTCAGAATATAAAGTTGATTTCTTTGTCACATTTGTTGCAGTTTTACTTTAGTGCCTTGTGGCAAACAGGATGCATGTTATGGAATATTTTTCAACAGTACAGACTTCCTTCTTCCACTCTGTCATTTAGGTTAGTATTGTGGATTAACTACAATGTTGTTGATCCATCTTCAATTTTTCTCCTTTCACAGCCATTAAACTCTTAAAGTCACCATTGGTCTCATGGTGAAATCCCCGAGTGGTTTCCTTCCTCTCCGTCAACTGAGTTAGGAAGGACGCCTGTATCTTTGTAGTGACTGGGTGTATTGATACACCATCCAAATTGTACAGTGCCTTCAGAAAGTATTTCTTTACTTTTTCCACATTTTGTTGTGTTACAGCCTGAATTTAAAATGGATTAAATGTATTTATTTTTTGTCACAGGCCTACACGCAATACCCCATAATGTTAAAGTGGAATGATGTTTGAAGACATTTTTACAATTTAATAAAAATGAAAAGGTGGAGTCAATAAGTATTCAACCGCTTTCTTATGACAAGTCACTTAAGTTGCATGGGCTCACTCTGTGCAGCAATAGTCCATCGTCATGTCCAAATCATCCAAAAGCATTTCAAATTGATTGTGAAGCTCAACAAAGTCACATAGGTGATTTGAAAATGATGCGTGAAAATGTTTGTGCTACAAATGCGAAAACGTTAGCATGTGGAAACAGTAACAGGGAAACCAAACCAAAGCATGAATTGCTGTCCTATCTTGTCCATAGACTGGGTAAGATAAAAACCAGTGTCATTTTGTCATTTGGGTTAACTCTCCCTTTAATTTTCACACCCTTTCTGGGCTTTTAGACATCACACAAAAACAACGCTCCTAAAATAACGAGGGGTGATATACAACTAATCACTTATTTAAGAAAAGTAGAGAGTGATCATCTAGCCACATGTAGAGCAAACAGCTCCAACAAACTGTTTCCTCCATAGACACAGTTTGCTGTTGAAAGAAGAGCAGTGGGACTCTAAAAAGCTCATTAGAGATGTAGGATTTTAATTTGAGCCAGTTTACTGTGAACACTGAGGCTGTACCCACTTTAAATGACAGTTTTAACAGTGGCCTAGGAATGTAGGCCTACCATAATGTAGACCTACCAAAAACAATGGAGAGGACGTCCGCAGGGAGCTAGCATGTCAGGACACCACCCTCAGACTGGATGAACTCATTGACATGGCTATCCATCTCGACAACCTGCTGGCTGCCCACGGGCGTTCGGATCAGGTCCTGTCGTTTCCACTTCTCAGCCTACAGTAGCAGCCAATCTGTGGTGTTTAATGTAGGCGTACATTCCATGAGACTTGTTTTATTAACATCCAGGACTTGACATGAGTCTGTTGATCCACTTGTCCTTCACACAAGGAGGTGACTGAAAATGTTTTTGTGTTGTTTGATGCAAGAAACCACTTTACAAAATAAAATTCATATTTTTTCCCATACCATTATTACAGAGAATCAGACACGTTATGCTATCCTCTGCCTATTGGCTACTTGGCTTATTCAAGCCTGTCTCAAAATACAACAATGCCCCTCTTCAAGACAAAAAAAAAGCTCTTTACTTGATTCACTTTTCAAAGAAGTCTGGAAATGTACAGGTTTTGTGCTCTTATAGGAAGCAATCACTCCCCTATTGCTGGCTACAAATTATCTATAACTATTTGCATATAGGCCTACTGCAGCTCTGATTGGTTATGCCGCACTGATCTGTGTAGAGTGCAGGCTGAGTCTTGTACAATAGAATCCTACTCCGATGCGTTCTGCCTACAACAAAATCTCTTGCATAGTTTGTTTTGATTCGGTATGCTGCAATACAAGTGGCTAATATTGCATTGATTCGATCACAATTGCCATAGTAAAGGGAAACATTGATAGTGTTAACTAACAGGGTAAACTCTAGAAAGTTGAGTGCTTCTCTCTGTGGGCTGATAGTTCTTCTGTGCAGCAATCCCAGGTGAGCTTCGCAGCAGTCCTGGGGCTACTGCGTGCCCGTGTGCAGTTTAGAGAGAACATTGGCCAATGGGCTGATGATGATAATTATTATTGTAGACTAAATAACCGGTCGATATGGTTCTCTGGGGTCGTTCCGGGTCTAATACATCTCAATCACCATTTTACCACTTCATAAGGGCATTGAAGAGAATGATTGTGTCATCTAGGAGGGTGTGTTAGAGGTGTGCTGATTTTATGTTGACGATACTGTGCAGTTTTATCCTGAAGTACAGTATTGAGTGTGAGCTGTGGTTCTGTTGTACTCCCAGTATATTGCAGCCTTTTCAGAGATGGGTGTAGGTGGGGGGGGGGGGGTATTGGTTGGGGGATGATCGTTCATAACATTTTCTCTCTGCACGTGGCCCGAATCTTAGGGGATGACCTCTGACCCTTTCCGAGAATCACTCAAGGAAAACATACCCCTACTGTGTGTGAGTAAAAGGAAGAGAGTTGGTTAGCCCGTACGTAGCCTGTTGGGTAAACGTGTGGACAGTTTTCACATCAGGGCCTGTATTCACAAAGCTTCTCTGAAAATATCTTAGAAACCCTGTTGAAACCTGTTTTAAAGCTAGAACCCTTAATTGGAACAATAACAAAGTGGACACCCTGCCTTTGTTTTAGTAAAACATCTGAGGGATGGGCCTGGAGAAATGGAACCACTCTCAAACTCATGGACAGAGCTCTGGATGGAGAAATGTAACCACTCTCAAACTCATGGACAGAGCTCTGGATGGAGAAATGGAACCACTCTCAAACTCATGGACAGAGCTCTGGATGGAGAAATGGAACCACTCTCAAACTCATGGACAGAGCTCTGGATGGAGAAATGGAACCACTCTCAAATTCATGGACAGAGCTCTGGATGGAGAAATGTAACCACTCTCAAACTCATGGACAGAGCTCTGGATGGAGAAATGTAACCACTCTCAAATTCATGGACAGAGCTCTGGATGGAGAAATGGAACCACTCTTAAATTCATGGACAGAGCTCTGGATGGAGAAATGGAACCACTCTCAAACTCATGGACAGAGCTCTGGATGGAGAAATGTAACCACTCTCAAATTCATGGACAGAGCTCTGGATGGAGAAATGTAACCACTCTCAAATTCATAGACAGAGCTCTGGATGGAGAAATGTAACCACTCTCAAATTCATGGACAGAGCTCTGGATGCAAGGACTTACCATTCATGATATAAAAAAGTATAGTTATAACCATTTTTGAGTGTTTGTTTTTCAGTGTTTGTTTACATTTACATTGTTTACAAACACTGGAGTAAATTAAGATTATATTTTGTGTTCTGATGAGGTGTGACAGTTGAACTAAGATCATTAAACATTTAGAAGTTATATTCTTCAAGAATCAATGGGTATACAGTATATAATTAATTAAAGTCCAAAAAGATTTGAGCTTTAAAACAAAGAATTATTAAGGATGATTATGGTTAAGACAGTCTGAGCAAGGGTTAAAATATACTCAGTTGGTAATCACAACAGTTTGAGGTAGCACAAAAGGAAAAATGTAGTGACTCAGTGACATTGATGGATTTTGATTAAGCTGAACCGGGGTGCACTGGGCTCTGGCCCGTGACATGTATGAGCAAAAGCATTGAATGTTTCCATGAATTAAACATACACTACTGTTCAAAAGTTTGGGGGTCACTTAGACATTTTTTGTCCATTAAAATATCATAAAATTGATCAGAAATACAGTGCAGACATTGTTAATGTTGTAAATGACTATTGTAGCTGGAAACGGCTGATTTCTTTATGGAATATCTACATAGAAGTACAGAGACCCATTATCAGCAACCATCACTCCTGTGTTCCAATGACACGTTGTGTTATCAAGTTTATCAAGTTTATCATTTTAATCAGCAGTTTCCAGCTACAATAGTCATTTACAACATTAACAATGTCTACACTGTATTTCTGATCAATTTTATGATAATTTAATGGACAAAAAAAATATGTTTTCTTTCAAAAACAAGGACATTTCTAATTTACCCCAAACTTTTGTACGGTAGTGTATGTTTGAATTTTCAAACTACTTTTCATAGGGAAGATGTAACACGTTTTATCAAAAGCAATCACTTTTGCATGTAAAAACACAGAATCCTTTTCATTACTCCACGTGCTTAACCTATGTCACTTTTGTTTTCAGCCGACTTCACTGTCGGCCAAGAAAGGCACCCGGTTCTTGCCCGGGAGGAAGGCTAAGGCCGGTTTTGTGATAGTGATGATTTGTCAGCACAGATGGTTTGTTTACATAACAGGTTATGATAATAGGGGGGTAAAGTTGGTCTGACATTGGATTGCATATGGGGTTAGTTAGGGATGTCAATAAATTACAATATTTTCATGTTGCACATCTTTCAGTTGTCTGATTAAATGCTTTCAATATTTGTATATGAATTTCTACAATTTATAGTTGGCTAGAGGTTTTTAAGTCATTTTAATGTGGAGCTATTGACATTTTAAAATATTGTCCCCTGTACATTGTGTAATTTACTGATGGTCCCTAACGAGCCCCATAAGGATATCGAATGTCAAACCAAATTGACTATGGGCATTACGATCTGTTCACATGCAGCTGTGCTCCGAATGAATGATGACTTAGGTGCTGCCAGATGTGGACAGGATTGAAATAAACCCATTAGTGAACTACATGTAGTTCAACTAGTAATGAAACTACATTTTGCAGTAGCTTTGTGGTAGTTCAACTAAATTCCAATCTTGGTGGTGTTTTCAGTATTTAATGTTGTTTTTGTTGCCATGCAGTGGTGTAGCTAGCTACTGGAACTACACACTACTTTTGGGGGGGAAAAAACAAAACAAATATGGGTGAAGTAGGCAATCATTTCCTTTCTTTTTTGTCATCAGACCTGTTTTAATTCTCATTTGAAACGTAGTTATTGTGTTTAATAGGATAAATTACACATTCGGTTGACATCTGACAACAGAGTAATATGTTCTTGCGATTTGTATTCTATAGCATTTCAGATTTAGATTGGATAATTATTAACAAAGTAGTTTGGATAGTGAACTACAGTACTATTTCAAAGTAACTTTAGTTAAGTAAACTTCATTTTTTCTTAATAGTAGCTTTAGTGTAGTTTAACTTCTTTCACTTGGTAGCTTGGTAAACTATATTTTCAGAGCAGCTTCCCTATCATCACGTTTTCAAAACAAGTTGCTTTTTAGGGGACAGTCACTCTTTAAGGGAATACTATGAAATATGCCACATTCACATGCTATCAGAGCTTTTGGACGCTCCTAGTTCCTAATGGGAAATTTCACTTGAATGACCGTTCAAGTTGGAATTGCAAGTTGGAGACTCAGAGAAAAGGTTATTACCCAAGTTGTAGAGTTTCAGACCTTTTCAAACAAAAGATGACGACAAATCAGTTTTTGACAACTCTGACCTTTAGGCTTTCAATATGGATAATATAGCTAGTGGTATGACCAAATTGTGATCGTTAAGCAAGCTAGCAAACTGTATTATTAGCAATGTTACACAAGCTTATCAAGCTAGCTAAAATCGTATTGTTTTAATAATTTCTCCAACTCCAAAAGCACTTTAACACATTGATTTATATACAAACTCAGGGTTTCCCAACCCACTCCTAGACCCCCCCAAACATTTCTAATTTTTGTTTTAACCCTAAACTGGAACACCTGATTCAATTAATTAACTAATCATAAAGCCTTTGACTAATTGAATCAGGTGTGCCAGTTTAGGATTAAAACAAAAGTGGGACATCTCTGGGGGGGGGGGGGAGTCAACCCTAATTCATGACTGATTGAAACCACCGTGCCTCCATCTTGGAACTCCTACACCATTGTAAAACATATTTTGGAAGCTATACAAATCCTTTTATTAATATCTACATTTGTTTTTTCCACATTTTATATTACATACACATTAATGCATACTTTTCAATTATATTGTTAGCCAAATACATGGAATTATGTCCTTGAAACATTTACTTGAAATACTGTTGAATTCCATCCATTCCTTTCGAGGACTGCTCCTATTTGGGAGTGCCAATATGGCCAACCAGTGCCTTCAAAGTCTCTCAATGGCCAATACACAGTGCTTGAATTGGGCAGGAGCTCACTGGAGCTAAGTACCGGCACCTCAAATGCTCTACTGCTTGAGCTCCTGTTCCTCACATACTGCTTTTTTTGTTACGGTATTTTGCCTGTAACAAAAAAAATAAGCAACATTTATGACCCCCTTACAAACAGGCAAATTTTTACCACATTCTTCCTTGCATATTCTTATTTGTTTGTCATGTGTTGCTGCCATGCTATGTTTTTACCTTAGGTCTCTCTTTATGTTACCTTTATTTAACCAGGCAAGTCAGTTAAGAACAATTTCTTATTTCCAATGACGGCCTAGGAACAGTGGGTTAACTGCCTTGTTCAGGGGCAGAACGACAGATTTGTTAACTTTGTCAGCTTGGGGATTAGATCTTGCAACCTTTCGGTTACTAGTCCAACGCTCTACCCACTAGGCTGCCTGTTGTGTTGTGTTGTCTCGCTTGTCGTGATGTGTGTTTTGTCCTATATTTTTATTTAATTTATTTGTATTTTTAATCCCATCATTTTTAATCCCATCCTCGGCAGGAGGCCTTTTGCCTTTTGGTAGACCGTCATTGTAAATAACAATTTATTCTTAACTGACTTGCCTAGTTAAATAAATGTTAAATAAATGTTAAATCAATGTTAAATAAATGTTAAATAAATGTTAAATAAATTAAAATATATGCCTTTTATACCTCCCGTGCGCAAAAAATTGCATATACACCTGAATATAAACAGTACCAGCATCTATTTCAGTCCAAGTCAAGCACTGCCAATACATACTATAAGCAATCCAGGGCTTATAGAGATCATTGTTTGAACACAATCATGTCGAACTTCCCAGTTCAATCAAATTTATTTATTAAGCCCTTCTTACATCAGCTGATGTCACAAAGTGCTGTACAGACACCCAGCCTAAAACCTGATTTCAAGCAATGCAGGTGTAGAAGCAGTTTCCCACAAGCATTTGAAGCCAGCAACACACTACAAGTGATTGTCAAAAGATGAATATGTTTACTATTAGCACTATATTAGCACACTCCTCTTCACTCCTCAGCAGCTCTAACTAGCTTTGGCACAGCAGCTAGGCATCAAGCCACTTGCGATAATGTTGAGAAAAAAAAAATGTTTCATAGGTTTATCATTTTTAATGATCACAATCAAAAGTTAATAAAGATGCCCAATTTATATGCATTTCCAATTTAGGAATATTTTTTTAATAATGTGATATTTAGCTCCAAAAGGATAACTTGAAATAACATGATGTAAATTAAGTAAGCTCTTTCCTGCAGTCAAATGACTTGACCATTTTATTACTACCAAGAAACACTCTGTGTGACCCTGATATAGCCCACTGCAGTAAAAAGTTATAAATAAAAAAATTATTTTATTAGCTTAGTGGTTGTAAGTAGGCTATTTAGGCATATCGTGTGAAATTGGCCTTGTGAAATAATCGTCAAAAGTTTAAGAGACACTGTTGAATGACCAATGTTCTATTCTGAGCTGCTTTGTGGATATGACCCCTGACCTCAAGGGGACAAGGCACGTTAGAACCATGGGAAGCCCTTTAGAAAACCTGTTCATATGCAGTGAGGACCATTTGCTCGTAGACCATAGCCAAATAACCACTACTTTAAAAGAAAATAGGCAGGGAGCAGAGAGAGAGAGCTTGGAGAAAGGGGAGATGAGAAGAGACATTGGGAACAGATATCATTTCAATGTGTAGTTTTCATTTAATTTTGGTTAGTTGTCAACTAACGTGCATTCAGTGTGAAATCAACCAAACATTTCACCATGTCATGGGATTTAGGTATTAAGTTGGGTGGAAATAAATATGAAATTCCCCTACGTTAATAACCTTTTCAAACCCAATCAGTTTTCCCCGTTGTTTCAACGCCATCATATTTCATGTTTTTGTTGAAATTACATGGAAACAACACCGATTCAACCCGTCTTTGCCCATTGGGAGGATTGAGGTAGAGGAAAGAGAGCATGCAAGTTGGCTACTTTTAATTCATCTAATGACGACACGTCTGCTCTTATGTTAATATAAGCACCTACATCTGAGTGAGGCATTAAAATGTCTGGTCGCCATGGCGATTACTGAGATAGAGAGCCAAATTACTGGTGCATAGTAGAATTAAGCACCACTTACACTCATTTTGGTAAAAGCTTCAGTAAGTGTACCAACAACAAAAAAAGAACAGGGATTTAGCTGAATTGTGTGAGCCAAATAGAACATCAACTTTGTGTGTGTGTGTGTGTGTGTGTGTGTGTGTGTGTGTGTGTGTTTGCCCTTTTGGCTTACGCCCATTAGAGAGAGAAGACAGAGATGGAGGAACAAACGTAAAGGGACTCTGTGTACCTCTAAAGAGGCCTAACACTCATGTCTTGCACCCGGCTGGGTGCATCGGGGGTAACTGGGGCCTCGCATCAGCCTTAAAGGTAAAGAGTGGAGGCAGACTTGAGGGGTGTACTAGCAGAGTGGTTTGAGGAGTTAGCGAGGTAACTTTGGTCAACCGAGATCCAACTCTGGATAACCGGTACCATGAAAGTGGCTCACCTTTTAGTCAGGTTAATTTATATGGCTATGAATGCTTCAGAACTGGCCTGCTCCGGGGTAGGCTACTCAAGGTTAACTACATTTATCCTGAATGAAGTATCTGAGCTGCGAGTTGAGAATCAATGAAATCAGATTCCCTCCCACTCGCAAACTTTGCTTCATCACCGTTTTCATTTGAGGAAGACGACCGATTTAAATATTTTATTAATCATATTTAGCAGTGACAGAATCTATTGACGTTATACAATTATTTTATTGATAGAATTAGGGAAAAGGGTGCTGTGTGCATTGATAAGAACACAAAAGCACATTACTGATATATAATAAAAGAAAGACAGCACTTCTTATTTCAGCATTTTCTCAATGAAGAGTTCGGCGTTCGACTAGCCACGCGCAGTTACAAGCCTGCTAGAGTTAGGTTAGCGGCAGGCGAAGGAGCAATATCCACAGTTGTAGTACGGATGAAGCCTGAGCTGGAATGTGAAGCGAACTGAAGCTAGCTAATTTCAGAAAAGCCTGGGCAAATCTAGCTTCAGAAAGTATTCACACCGCTTCACTTTTCCCACATTTTGTTGTGTTACAGCCTGAATTTAAAATGGATTCAATTGAGATGTCTTTGTCACTGGCCTACACACAATACCCCAAAATGTCAAAGTGAAAATATGTTTAATTTAAATTTGTACATATTAATAAAAAATGAAAAGCTGAAGAGTCAATAAGTATATAAAATCAAATCAAATTGTATTGGTCACATGCACATGTTTAGCAGATGTTATTGAGAGTGTAGCAAAATGCTTATTTAATAACCCTTTGTTATGGCAAGCCTAAATAAGTTCAGGAGAAAAGATGGTCTTAACAAGTCACATAATAAGTTGCATGGACTCACTCTGTGTGCAATATAATTGTTTAACATGATTTTTGAATGAATACCTAATCTCTGTACCCCATGCATACAATTACTTATACGGTCCCTTAGTCGAGCATTGAATTCCAGACACAGATTTAACCACAAATACCAGGGAGGTTTTACAATGTCTCGCAAAGAACAGGTTTCAAAAGAAAAGTTGACACTGAATATCCCTCTGAATATGGTGAAGTTATTAATTACACTTTGGATGGTGTATCAATAAACCCAGTCACTACAGCGATACAGGCGTCCTTCCTACCTCAGTTGCCGGAGAGGAAGGAAACCTCTCAGGGATTTCATCATGATGAAGACAATGGTGACTTTAAAACAGTTACAGAGTTTAATGGCCGTGATAGGAGAAAAGTGAGGATGGATCAACAACTTTGTAGTTGCTCCACAATATTAATCTAATTGACAGAGTGAAAAGAAGGAAGCCAGTACAGATAGAAATATTCCAAAACGTGCATCCTGCAACAAGGCACTAAAATAATACTGCAGAAACTGTGACAAAGCAATACATGTTATGTCCTGCATACGAAGCGTTATGTTTGGGGCAAATCCAACACATCACTGAGTACCACTCTCAACATTTTCATGCATAGTGGTGGCTGCATCATCTTACGGGTATGCTTGTAATCGTTACGAACTAGGGAGTATTTCAGGATTCAAAAAAAAAACGGAATGGAGCTAAGCACAGGCAATATCTTAGAGGAAAACCTGCTTCAGTTTGCTCTCCACCAGATACTGGGAAATTAATTCACCTTTCAGCAGGTCAACCTAAAATACAAAGCCAAATCTACACTGGAGTTGCTTTCCAAGTTAACCTACATCTGCTTGAAAATCCATGGTAAGACTTGAAAATGGTTGTCTAGCAATGATCAACAACCAATTTGACAGAGCTTGAAGAATTTAGAAAATAATAAATGGGCAAATATTGTACAATCCAAGTGTGCAAAGCTCTTAGAGACTCACCCAGAAAGACTCACAGCTGTAATCACTGACAAATGTGATTTTAACATGTATTAACTCAGGGGTGTGAAAACTAATGTAAATGAGATTTATGTATTTCATTCACAATAAATGTGCATATTTCTCAACAACAACAAGATTTCCCTTAGTCATTACGGGGTATTGGGTGTAGATGGGTGAGAAAAAACATATTTAATCAATTTGGAATTCAGGCTGTAACACAACAAATGTGGAATACCCCTTCGGATCAATAATTTAGCCAGCTAACTTTGATACATAGCCAGAAATAATTGTGGATTTTCCGGTTCATTAAGAAAGCAAAATTTAGATATGTGTTTTTGGTTGTTGAGTCAATTAGAGAATGCCCATTTCAAGCTTATCTTTCGAAAAAATGTAAAGTTACATCACGATATTTAGGCTAGTTAGCTGGCTAACTCCTTGATCCTGCTTTGTACTATACCCCTCAGGTCACAGTAGTTATAGTATCAACAGACAAATCAGGGATTGTTTATCTTTAGCCTGTATCCCCATGCTATTCACATGACTACTGGGCTTCTCATGCTGCTCACGTCCACTCGGACCCCTGCTACCAATCACAATGGACTATTACTATGTCCTAAGTCATCTATAGATTTGTCAATAAACTTTACCCAATACCTGGGAAAGACCATATAAGTTCTGACTCTGGGTAAATGGAGGACTAGTCTAGCAGGCTGATAGTCTACACAGTATCTCAGGTCAGGGGGATAAGGGGAGGTCTTGACACCCCCCCCTCCCCCAGTCACAGTTCCACTTTTAGTTCCTCTGTAAAAACCCATTCACCTCTCAGTCACTCAGGCAGTGAGGAATGCACACTCCACTCCAGCTTCACTGGTAAGTGAGATGCTTGGTAAATGTTAATACAGTCATTATTAGGCATACAAATTGATTGTGAGCTTAGAGATGTATGAGCTTGGAAGACCGTTCGTTCCAACTGAGCACTGAAGAAAATAAGGAATGTGCATGGTGAGGATGATTTTATTTAAACAGAAACCTGAAAGACCAGCCTTGCTTGGAACTATAATATTTAGTTCAGTGGAAAGGAAGGGAGGTTCCATAACAAAGAACCAGCTATGAAAGAGGAACACTCAATTCAGGAACAAACTGGTATCTGTCATCACACTGTCATCAGGGCACTCAGTCACACTGACTTTTGGACTATAGAAGATAAAGCTTTACTTATTAAATAGTACAAATATGAATAGAATATCTGAAATATTTCACTAAATATAAAAGTGGACGGAAGAAGAAGAGTCTGAGACTTCTGTGACAGAGCCACAATGGTTTAACAGCTACACCATTAAAATGGACACTGTTAAATTAATGAACACGTTGATGGAGCAACAGACACCATTGTGCCACGGACACAGTTTCGCTAGCCAGTTAACAGACACATTCGAATTGTGTCGCTGCTGATTGAATCACCAGGGCGGAAAATAGGATAGGATGAACTGTAATGTTCAATGATTATTATTATGTCTACAAAATGGTAAATGGTTATTTTGTCTAAAATCAATAGTTTTCGACAAGACTTTGGCTCAGTGAAGTGGACACAATGTTTTCAGTTTGGGTCTATTAACTTTAATGGTACAGTGCTTCAATGGCCTAGAGTCCTATGTAAAACTTCCACCTGTGAGATATTTTGGGTTCAAAGTTGACATAAGGTACTATACAATTGAGAAAAATCTATATGACCTGGCAGCACTTCTTGCACTATAATATTTATCTCTCTGACCCTCTGGACCCTTTCAGCAAACACAATTTGAACACAGAAAAAATGATGTCATTCCTACTCTGGAGCAATGAACAGAGAAAGATACACAATCCCACTGCCTCACATTCGCCCTCACATTCGTCAAGGTCATACGGTGCATTAGTCATGAGTGAGAGTTTGTCACAGTTTATCAGTTTGTTATCAGAACACCATGTGACTTGGCTCTTATGACACCATTCTCATATTCCATTCCATTAATCCAGGCACAAACCAGTTTAAAAAAACCTAGACCCCAGTTCTAGAATACATTAGCTCATTCTGGTCATTTAACATTACATTCCCCCTATTTTTTTCCTAACCCTACCACCCCTCCCCTGATTGGAGTAAACTAACATTTATCTTCGAGCACATATATAGTACACTCTGATCTTAACTCCAACCCTTAGATGTCCACAGACTAATCCATCGTTCATAGTACACTACCATTTTACAATTTCCTTTTGCAATACATCCTTTTATTTAACTGTGGATTCTTACGAGGGTCGTGAACCTCTCTATTTGTACCAATTCTACCAAGATTGCCCTAAAAATTTATATTTTACCTAAGAGTATAATCATATTTCCCATTAATTGATCAAGATTTTTCAGATCTCCTAACAGTGCTGTTTGTCAGTCCATCTGAACACAGACTGTTATGACTTCACAACCCCTCCTGGACCTGACTCCAAAATACCATGTGTTGTCCTGTGTGGCTCAGTTGGAAGAGAATGGTGCTTGAAATGCCAGGGTTGTGGGTTCAATTCACATGAGGGGGACCCAAACAAAAATCTATGCAGTCACTCTGGAAAAGTGACTACTAAATTGTAACAGTGAACCACTGAAGGACAGTACCAAAAAAGATGATCTCTTTCCTTGTGGCAGTCTGCACAGGGTTTACTGTTCAATGCCCCATATATTGATAATTATTTTTGTGGCAGGAATTGTATATAATAGTTTAAATTGAAAATAATTGTTTTGTATATCAGTTCATAAACCCAATGCTACAGTATTGGGACATCAACAATCTGTTCCCAATTATCTTAGTTCCCAAACCTCTCAAACTTGAGTTAAACTGAAACATTTAATGATTTATACTAGTCATTTTAATCCATGCATGGTTTTTCATTGGAGGCAGGCAAACCAATACATTCCTTTCTCTTTTGAGTAATTGCCTCTTCCATTTTTGTGGCTGAACTGCAATGAGTTGGTTATACTTTTGCATTAAGCATACCTCTCTATAGACCTTTGTTAATTGCTTGTGTTACATAATTTTACAGTCTTTATTTACAATTCATAAACAAGATACCTTACTTATACTTTTTTTAGCCATATAATTTGCTCAAATATTTGTTTAGCCTCTTCTGGAGGATGGCATTGGACTTGTAACCAAATCTATGTGGCTTCATTTAAAAGGGGGGGGATAATTTAAAACAAGGTTCCATTGTCAATTCATCCGAAATGATTGGTTTTAAGATGTATAACAACAAAAAGCCCCCTTTTGAACATTGGATGTGCCTCTCTTAGTAGCCTGCTGGAAAACCAGTTTGGATTTTGATATCATTTTGGTATAATGAAGGCTTTAAGAGAGAGGTTTAATGCCTTAATAGTTCATATTTTTAACCCTCCAAACTCATGTTTGTTATATAAATAAAATGCAATATTTTTCTCTCATGATTTGAAAAAAAGGATTCTTCTGGAGTCGGTAGAAAAGGTTTCTCAAACTTGGTCCTTCGCACCCCAAGGGGTGCACAGCTGGTTCAAAACATCAAGCTTTGATCATTTGAATCTGCTTGTAGTGTCAGGGGTCCCGAGGACAGAATTTGTGAAACGCTGAGGTAGTGCATCTCAGTGCATTAGAACAAATTATTATTTACAATGACGGGACTCCCAATCACGGCCGGATGTGATACAGCCTGGAATCAAACCAGGGACTGTAGTGACACCTTTAGCACTGAGATGCAGTGCCCTAGACCGCTGCAACACTCGGGAGCCCAATATAATGTCCCATGTTTGCAATTAAAAAATATATATATTACCAGTTGGAAAAAAACATTTTGCATAATGCAATATACTCTGCAAGGGTGATTGATACAGCAGCACCGTGCTATCACTAGAGATGAGAACTTTGTGACTAACTTAGTGACTAGTGACTCACTACTTGATCGAAAGGCCCACCCACCTCAGAATGTATTGATTAAATGCCAAGACACATGTTGCGTCCAGGGCCAGGCTGCCCGCCACTGTGCCTGGTGTTCAGATCAGGGTATGTCTTCCGCTGCAGTAAGTCTTAATCAGAAAATGCCAGCAGCACAGCCATCAGCACCTGCCACGTGCCAGAACGAGACATAGCTGAAATATTCATACGGCTCTTGTCAAGGCTCATATGTGAAGCCCCACTGAACCTTTTGGGGGCCACTGAGATCTGGTGTTGCTGGTGTTGCTGCCGGAGAGAGAGGAGGGGAGCTGCGTTGCTTGATTATGCTACAGGCAGTCTAAAGTAACATTCCAATTCTCCACTAAAGTGCAGGTTCACATTCCCTAGAAGATTTAAAAAGCATTGGGTATATGATAGACAAGACTCTATGTACAGTACATCAATGCCAGGTCGCAGTTGTAAATGAGAACTTGTTCTCAACTGGCCTACCTGGTTAAATAAAGGTCAAATATTTTTTTTAAACTGCAAACCTTTAATTAATCACAGAGGGTGAACGAGTACACACTTCAAGGAGGGGGGAGGGTTGGAATTTAACCTATGGCTGTAGGATAGGATTAGGTGTGCTTGCGTGTGCAGGAGAAAGTGAATAGTGCTTATAGTGGGTCTGAGACTGATTCAAGCTGAGGCTGCTGGCTGGGCTTGTTCAGCTGTTGTCAGCACACCTCTCCCTGACTGAGGCCATGTGATGTCACCACTGGCTCTCAGCCTCTCTCTGGGGAGACAAAGTGCTGCCAAGGAAACCTCATTCACCTCCATCAAAACTTGAAAAGTGTCCTCTGCTGTAGCAGTACTTTTGATCTGCTGTGAGGGGAATCTTTAAGGTGGCGAAGGAAACAAGTTACAGTGCCTTGCGAAAGTATTCGGCCCCCTTGAACTTTGCGACCTTTTGCCACATTTCAGGCTTCAAACATAAAGATATAAAACTGTATTTTTTTGTGAAGAATCAACAACAAGTGGGACACAATCTTGAAGTGGAACGACATTTATTGGATATTTCAAACTTTTTTAACAAATCAAAAACTGAAAAATTGGGCGTGCAAAATTATTCAGCCCCCTTAAGTTAATACTTTGTAGCGCCACCTTTTGCTGCGATTACAGCTGTAAGTCGCTTGGGGTATGTCTCTATCAGTTTTGCACATCGAGAGACTGAAATTTTTTCCCAAGCAACACAGCGCATCACCCTGAACACACCATCCCCACTGTCAAACATGGTGGTGGCAGCATCATGGTTTGGGCCTGCTTTTCTTCAGCAGGGACAGGGAAGATGGTTAAAATTGATGGGAAGATGGATGGAGCCAAATACAGGACCATTCTGGAAGAAAACCTGATGGAGTCTGCAAAAGACCTGAGACAGCGACGCAGATTTGTCTTCCAACAAGACAATGATCCAAAACATAAAGCAAAATCTACAATGGAATGGTTCAAAAATAAACATATCCAGGTGTTAGAATGGCCAAGTCAAAGTCCAGACCTGAATCCAATCGAGAATCTGTGGAAAGAACTGAAAACTGCTGTTCACAAATGCTCTCCATCCAACCTCACTGAGCTCGAGCTGTTTTGCAAGTAGGAATGGGAAAAAATGTCAGTCTCTCGATGTGCAAAACTGATAGAGACATACCCCAAGCGACTTACAGCTGTAATCGCAGCAAAAGGTGGCGCTACAAAGTATTAACTTAAGGGGGCTGAATAATTTTGCACGCCCAATTTTTCAGTTTTTGATTTGTTAAAAAAGTTTGAAATATCCAATAAATGTCGTTCCACTTCATGATTGTGTCCCACTTGTTGTTGATTCTTCACAAAAAAATACAGTTTTATATCTTTATGTTTGAAGCCTGAAATGTGGCAAAAGGTCGCAAAGTTCAAGGGGGCCGAATACTTTCGCAAGGCACTGTATCTGCAAGTAATGACACTCACCTCAGGAGTATGTGTGTGTGTGTATATATATATATATATATATATATATATATATATATATATATATATATATATATATATATATATACACACACACAGCACCAGTCTAAAGTTTGAACACATCTACTTATTCAAGGGCTTCTCTTTATTTGTACTATTTTCTACATTGTAGAATAATAGTGAAGACATCAAAACTATGAAATATCACATATGGAATCATGTAGTACCGCAAAAAATATAAAAACAAATCCAAAATGTTGATTCTTCAAAGTAGCTACCCTTTGCCTTGATGACAGCATTGCACACTCTTGGCATTCTCTCAACCAGCTTGCATCAACTGGAATGCATGTGCCTTGTTAAAAGTTCATTTGTGGAATTTCTTTCCCACTTAATGCATTTGAGCCACAAGGTAGGAGTGGTATACAGAAGATAAGAAGATAAATTACAGCTGCCTCTGATTGGGAACCACACTCGGCCAGAAACAAAGAAATAAAGAACATAGAATGCCCACCCAAATCAGTCCCACTTGTTGTTGATTCTTCACAAAAAAATACAGTTTTATATCTTTATGTTTGAAGCCTGAAATGTGGCAAAAGGTCGCAAAGTTCAAGGTGAGGAATCCGGCCGCAAAACTTGAACCTATAGGGGAGGGTCTGGGTGGGCATCTATCCGCGGTGGCGGCTCTGGTGCGGGACGTAGACCCCGCTCCACCTCTGGCTCACCCCACTTTGGTGGCGCCTCTGGTGCGGGGACCCTCGTCGCTGGAGGCTCCGGACCGGGGACCGTCGCTGGAGGCTCCGGACCGGGGACCGTCTCTGGAGGCTTCGTGCCATGGAGCTTCACTGGAGGCTTTGTGCCATGGATCATCACTGGAGGCTTTGTGCCATGGATCATCACTGGAGGCTTTGTGCCATGGATCATCACTGGAGGCTTTGTGCCATGGATCATCACTGGAGGCTTCGTGCCATGGATCATCACTGGAGGCTTCGTGCCATGGATCATCACTGGAGGCTTCGTGCCATGGACCACCACTGGAGGCTTCGTGCCATGGATCACCACTGGAGGCTTCGTGCCATGGATCATCACTGGAGGCTTCGTGCCATGGATCATCACTGGAGGCTTCGTGCCATGGATCACCACTGGAGGCTTCGTGCCATGGATCACCACTGGAGGCTTCGTGCCATGGATCACCACTGGAGGCTTCGTGCCATGGATCACCACTGGAGGCTTCGTGCCATGGATCATCACTGGAGGCTTCGTTCGTGGAGCAGGTACAACCCGTCCTGGCTGGATACCCACTTCAGCCCTGCACGTTCGAGGCGCTGACGGTGCCTGCCCGGTCACTCTCTCCCCACGGCAAGCACGGGGAGTTGGCTCAGGTCTATCACCTGACTTCCTGCCAATCTCCTAGTGTGCCTCCCCCCAAAAAATGATGTGGCTGCCTCTCGTGCACACCTCGTTCAGGCAACTCCTTGTAGCGTCGCCGTTCCGGCTTTGCTGCTTCCAGCTCCTCCTTAGGACGGCGATATTCACCAGCCTGTGCCCAGGGTCCCTTGCCTTCCAGTATCTCCTCCCATGTCCATTCCTCCAGGAAACGCTGATTGGTCTTTTTGTGGTGGGATCTTCTGTAACGGGTGTCGTCGGAAGGATGAGACCAAGGCACAGCGTTCTTTGAGTTCCACATAATTTATTAACGAAGTGAAACTTTAGAAAAGACAAAAGAATACAACGACCGAACAGCTTCGTTGTGCAAACTACCTGCACACAAACAAAAAACAAGATCCCACACAGGAGGGAAAGGGCTGCCTAAGTATGATCCCCAATCAGAGACAACGATAGACAGCTGCCTCTGATTGGGAACCACACTCGACCAGAAACAAAGAAATAAAGAACATAGAATGCCCACCCAAATCCCACCCTGACCAAACCAAAAGAGAGACCTAAAAAGGCTCTCTAAGGTCAGGGCATGACACATTAACTGTTCAGAGGAGACTGCATGAATCAGGCCTTCATAGTCGAATTGCTGCAAAGAAACCACAACTACAAGACACCAATAATAAGAAGAGACTTGATTGGGCCAAGAAACAAGAGCAATGGACATTAGATTGGTGGAAGTCTGTCCTTTGATCTGATGAGTCCAAATTAGAGATTTTTGGTTCCAATCGCCGTGTCTTTATGAGACACAGAGTAGGTGAACGGATGATGTCCGCATGTGTGGTTCCCACCGTGAAACATGGAGGAGGAGGTGTGATGGTGCTTTGCTGGTGACACTGTCTGTGATTTATTTAGAATTCAAGATGCACTTAAACAGCATGGCTACCACAGCATTCTGCAGCGATACACCATCCCGTCTGGTTTGCGCTTAGTGCGACTATCATTTGTTTTTCAACAGGACAATGACCCAAAACACACCTCCAGGCTGTGTAAGGGCTATTTGACCATGAAGGAGAGTGATGGAGTGCTGCATCAGATGGCTTGGCTTCCAACAATCACCCAACCTCAACCCAATTGAGATGGTTTGAGATGAGTTGGACCACAGAGTGAAGGAAAAGCAGCCAACAAGTGTTCAGCATATGTGGGAACTCCTTCAAGACTGTTAATAAAATCATTCCTCATGAAGCTGGTTGAGAGAATAAGAGTGTGCAAAGCTGTCATCAAGGCAAAGGGTGGCTACTTTGAAGAATCTAAAATATATTTTCATTTGTTTAACACTTTTTTGGTTACTACATTATTCCACATATGTTATTTCATAGTTTTAATGTCTTCACTATTATTCTACAATGTAGAAAATAGTAAAAATAAAGAAAAACCATTGAATGAGAAGTGTGTGTCCAAACTTTTGATTGGTATTGAATATGGTTCTTAATTTCAAACCACATTCAAACCTTTGAAAATAGTTAAAAACTAAGTTCAACTAAGAAATTCTAAATATACATGTTCTCTATCATGATTGTGTGGCAGGTTTGTTTTGTTTTGCTTTGAGCATCCTGGCAGGTGTCTTCACTGACATTTTCAACATGTCCCTGAATGAGTCTGTAATACCAACATGTTTCAAGCAGACCACCATAGTCCCTGTGCCCAAGAACACGAAGGCAACCTGCCTAAATGACTACAGACCCGTAGCACTCACGTCCGTAGCCATATGAAGAGCATTGAAAGGCTGGTAATGGTTCACATCAACACCATTATCCCAGAAACCCTAAACCCACTCCAATTTGCATACCGCCAAAACAGATCCACAGATGATGCAATCTCTATTGCACTCCACACTGCCCTTTCCCACCTGGACAAAAGGAACACCTATGTGAGAATGCTATTCATTGACTACAGCTCAGCCTTCAACACCATAGTACCCTCAAAGTTCATCACTAAGCGAAGGATCCTGGGACTAAACACCTCCCTCTGCAACTGGATCCTGGACTTCTTGACGGGCCGCCCCCAGGTGGTGAAGGTAGGTAGCAACACATCTGCCACGCTGATCCACAACACTGGAGCCCCTCATGGGTGTGTGCTCAGTCCCCTCCTGTACTTCCTGTTTACCCACGACTGCATGGCCAGGCACGACTCCAACACCATCATTAAGTTTGCAGACGACACAACAGTGGTAGGCCTGATCACTGATAACGACGAGACAGCCTATAGGGAGGAGGTCAGAGACCTGGCCGGGTGGTGCCAGAATAACAACCTATCCCTCAACGTAACCAAGACTAAGAAAATGATTGTGGACTACAGGAAAAGGAGGACCGAGCACACCCCCATTCTCATCGACGGGCTGTAGTGGAGCAGGTTGAGAGGTTCAAGTTCCTTGGTTTCCACATCAACAACAAACTAGATTGGTCCAAACACACCAAGACAGTTGTGAAGAGGGCACAACAAAGCCTATTCCCCGGCAGGTAACTAAAAAGATTTGGCATGGGTCCTCAGATCCTCAAAAAGTTCTATAGGTGCAACACTGCATCACAGCTTGGTATGGCAATTGCTCGGCCTCCGACCGCAAGGCACTACAGAGGTTACATCACTGGGGCTAAGCTGCCTGCCATCCAGGACCTCTACACCAGGCGGTGTCAGTGGAAGGCCCTAAAAATTGTCAAAGACCCCGGCCACCCCAGTCATAGACTGCTCTCTCAACTACCACATGGCAAGCGGTACCGGAGTGCCAAGTCTAGGACAAAAAGGCTTCTCAACAGTTTTTACCCCCAAACCATAAGACTCCTGAACAGGTAATCAAATGGCTACCTGGACTATTTACATTGTGTACCCCCCCCCCCCCCCCCCCCAACCCCTCTTTTACACTGCTGCTACTCTCTGTTTATCATATATGCATAATCACTTTAACTATAGATTCATGTACATACTATCTCAATTGGCGCGACCAACCAGTGCCCCCGCACATTGGCTAACCGGGCTATCTGCATTGTGTCCCGCCACCCACCACCCGCCAACCCCTCTTTTATGCTACTTCTACTCTCTGTTCATCATATATGCATCGTCACTTTAACAATATGTACATACTACCTCAATCAGGCCGAATAAACGGTGCCGGTATATAGCCTCGCTACTGTATGTAGCCTCGCTACTGTATATAGCCTCGCTACTGTATGTAGCCTCGCTACTGTATGTAGCCTCGCTACTGTTATTTTTCACTGTTTTTTACTGTTGTTTTTATATATTACTTACCTATTGTTCACCTAATACCTTTTTTTGCACTGTTGGTTAGAGCCTGTAAGTTATAGTGAAATGCTAAGGTTGTATTCAGCGCACGTGACAAATAAACTTTGATTTGATTTGACGATGAGTTTGGGTCTTCTGTCTTGTAAATGTCAAGTGTGTCCCTCCCTGCCAAAGTCAGGACATTATGCATACACACAAAAGGGTAAGGAACCAGGTGATATCTTATGCAGGCGGACATTGTTTGTCAGCGATAAACAGAGAACGCTGAGCAGACTGCCTAGCAACAGGTCCTCCATTTCAAAGCCTCTGTAAAGAGCATGACCAAATCAAACACACATTGGCTGAGTCCTGAATAAGACCGTTTTAATACACTATAGGCTCTCACTCAGTCAGGAATGTGACATCTCCCTACGTTGGTAATAGCCAGCGTGACAATGACGATGTCCCCATGCCTAAATACCAACCTGCACCAACCACCACTGTTCTGTTTTGCCATGATCCCTTGATTCATCCCACTCAGACACCATACACCACTGTTTTGACAAATTTGATCTGTGTGTTGACTACCCACCTGGGTTTGGTTGTTAGGCTAGCCCTCTGGTCTTACATACAAAGGACAGGCAGAGCTCTTCTACAGTAGGGCTTTGGCTCAAATCTATTGTGCCATTACTGTCACTGAATCAGTGGGCGGGAGGAGCCAGGTTACAGAACGCTGCAGGGCTGGCACAGACTAACTAGCATGAGGCTCATGTGGCTACAGTTTGTGATCCCTTAATCTGATCTAATCACTGTAGAGTACAGTAGACTAGTATAAGGTCTTAGCAACCATGCAGGGATCTATCTGAAGGTATGCCTTCCTGATGATGATGATGTCTGTAGGGGATAGCGGCTCTCAGGGACAGGATCTCCTATCATCTCATGATGCCTCATCAGGAGAGGAACAACAAGGTACTCATAGGAGAGTCGGGCTCAGGTCTAGCAGATCTAGCCTATATCTAGTCAGTATACAAGACTAATCCCCATCGGTAGGCAGTATACAGTAGGCTTGTCCCGATTTGTGATGATGCTGTAACACAATTACATTGAAGAAGAAAAAACGACCGTTGTCTGTCACGAATGTTGAATCAAAATAGACTTGAACTTACTCTGCTGGTTGTCTGTCTGGTTGGTCCTTCAGCTGGTCTAAATTTGAGACAAAATATCCACAGTATTATTAAACCAACTTCAAAACGTTGGTCTCTGTGAGTGACAATCAAGTAAATTGCTCATGACTTAAGCACAGAAGTACTTGTACGCAATGTATGCATACTTACGGATGTCGTGCAGGCGTTTACATGGTTTTGCGCATGTCCCAGGTGACCTTTAAACGGCAGTACCAGCGATCTAAAAAGTGTGTAATAATACTTCCCTGTGCATATTTTGTCTAAAATCTGACCAGCTGAAGGACCTAACGCACATACAACCCCGTAGAGTAAGTTCAAATGTATTTTTATTCAACATCTGGCTTGTAAGTAAGCTTTCCACGTTTTTGCAGTGCTTTGTTTGATAGTATACCAATAATTGGTATAATAGCCTGATTTATAAGGCAAGCAATAGGCCTGCTATCAAATCAGTCCAAATCAGTAGCAGTATGTCCTATGACTTAATCAAAGTCTAAAGTAAAATTATTAAATTAAATTATACTTTCCGGCAGATACAGAAGAAGTTGGGAGAAATATAGGCCTGTTTTAGACATCTATCTATTCATTGCACAACTACTTGCCGCCCCGCCTGGATGTACGTACTTTTTCGCAGGCGGGCCTAGACGTTGCAACGTCACCGGCAGGGTGGCACTTGACAGTGTTTTTTTGAACGCGTTAGAGCAACCCAGACACTGCTCATTCAACTTGCCTGTGCTTCAGTCACATTGGAGAGCCAGAGGGACAGAGCGAGAGGGACCTGAGAAAACTGAACCGTGCCAACTGCATCGTATTTGCTGTACCCACACAGACAACTCTGAATTTACATTAAATATGTCTATCACCATCTGCTGTCAAAAGCCCCAGGTAAGCAATTATTTCTGCAAAATATAGCTAGAGGATTGTCATTGTAGGCTACATCGTGTACTGTACGTAGGCTACATCGTGTACTGTACGTAGGCTACTGGAGGAAATGGTTGCAAACGACGTGGTCATGGCTAACAGGGATCCAGCTTTTGTAAAATGAACGTCAGATTTGACTTTTTATAGCAGGTTAGGATTTACGCAGCAGGTTAGGCGAAGGTGGTTTACTTGGTTTTATACGCTGACCTCTGTGAGGTCGTTGTTCTAGATCTAAAATAGAGTCTTTACTTGACTGTCGATGTTTTAACCTGAATCGGCGATGGTTGTTACATTGTTGTTACATTGCATCTTCCCGCCTTATAGCGGGAGAACGCGGAACGGATGGACACGAGCGTGTCGTTGGTAACACAGCGGTTAGTGCAATGACAATTTATCAGAAATACATCCGTTGTTATTATGCTGCACCGCATACCAATTGTTTGTCTTTCTTGCAAAAACCTGCCATCTGTACATATTGATTTGTGAATTCGCTTGTCCGGACACGTTCTCACTGGCTGGCAAAATGGGGGGGGGGGGGGGGGGCTCTGCAAAGTTTACCGGGCAGACCTACCACAAAAGAGCTAATGTTAACTAGTATCGTTCCGTTTTCCTCTTTTGTAATACACACTAGTCGCATCGTGTTATTTTTTTTTGTGTGCGTAGTTAGTAGTGTAAAGTCAAGCTGATGAGATTTTGGCTCCACTGACCTACATTCGGATAGTAGGGGACCGGTGGGTAGACAAAGACAGGCTAGTCATAATGCCGGGGGCTGTGGTCTGCTCTCTCTCTCTATGGCGGGCACAATATGATGCAAGCATGCGCCAATGTGCGTTATGCGCGCGCCCAGACCAATGCGCGCGAGCCAGCCAATAGAACTGCTTCAGAATGGACCTATCATCTCAGAGGGACGGTTGTTACGCTCTCTGGGACTGCCCACCGACTGTTGGCAGCGTGGCAACACATGGGTACAATTTGTCCTTTTCCGCTTTCGAGATTGATACATTGTACCACTATTTTATTCCCTGTTGCTCTTGTCATTATTTAAAGGAAAGGTTCTCCCATTTTGAATGGTATATTGTTTTTGTGCATCTCTGAGTGATGTTCTATCGATTCCCTGGGTCATTTCATGTTTTCTTGTGTATCTGGGTTATTGTGGTTCAAGCAAGCAGAAATCCGTCCGGTATGACGCAAAAAACGTTTTAAAATAATGTCAGATTTAAATACTGGCTGATGTCATAACTCCAGGAGAATGTCTCCTCTCAAACGAGCCATTGATCATATTTTTGTGATATTCCTACCCCGAGCAATGTATAATTTAAAGGAGGGTCTAGCACATGTGTCCTATTTGTCTGCCTCTTTAGGCTAGGGTGCATTGCATGGTGCAGTTGCCAAATATATTATAGAGAGGAGATGGGAATCCAATGAATGAAGGAACGTATAACGCAGCACCCAGCAGTGTCGACCAATCGTGTTCACGATGTCATGCTTCTTCACCCGGTTGCTAAGCTAACAGTCACGCAATCCCTTCTCAAAGTCAGTGTATACGTGGAAAAAAATGGCCTATTTTCCTCAGAAGTACGTAATGTCACCATTCCAAAGCTATACGATATTACAGATTTCTTGGGGTTTTGAGCTAGCGCCCCATAGACTCCCATTCACTCCTTTTAGGAGAGCGCTCCTTGTTCCATGATCGCCCAGAATGCACCACGTGGCCCATTCACGTAGAATGGACACGGTTTCCCATCTCAAAAGTATTTCTGAGGTTGCGAACAGGGTGAGATGGTAGATTCCTAGATTGATACCGTGGTTTTATGCGATTTACGTAGCTAGCCAGACAAAAGAGAGCATTGCATATTGTAGATTTTGTATTTGACTTGAGCTGCAACAGATTTCCACAACGATTTTCCATGTTGTTACTAACCTTAGTATATAGTCAAAATGAAACATTTGTTCACAAAAAAATATTGTTCTCACATAGTGTTATGTAAGAGTGTAAATTAAAGGAATGAGTTGTTTGGGGTGGAATTTTCCTTTAATGCCACAGATTGAAAATAAATTTGCATTTACCTATCAATTTTTGGATTTGTTGGTATTTTGGGCCATTAATGAGTATTTCCAAAAAGCTAATATAAAAATGTCAAACTTAATGAAAATGTATATTTAGTTTAGTTTATCATACTACTGTCATCAATATTACAATAAATATTAACCACTTTAAAATGAACATACATCAATAATTTCAAAGCTCATTACATAAAATTGTCCATTTTAAAAGCCGATTTTATAGTGTTACAAAGTGGACTATATTTAGTAACTTACTTTAAAGATGGTGATGGGGTCTAAATGGGCATTATTCTAAATTCAGTGTAGTTGTCTTTAACTGCCATTTCTTAGATATGTTCTCCAGACTTGCTCAGAGGGAATTGTTGATACGTTGTATAAAAAAAACAAAAATTCATTTTTACGTACATGTCTTTAGTATTTTACAGATAGAAAGAAGAAAAAAGTATTTATCTGCAATCTGCTGTGGACAAGTCTGGTCTTGGAGTATCTTAACAAAATGAAACCAAAATATTTAAGACTGACTTCATCCAATGTCCAGAAAAATTGATTTATGTGATATGCAAATATGTGCATATTTAATGATCTTACCTAATTTTCATATTTTTATACCATTTTTCAAAAACATTGTAATACAAAAAAGTTGTACATTTGTGTCTACATTCAACTGGTAAAACGTTATTGTGATATAATTTTCAGGGACATTTTTTTCCCCCTATGAGGGTGTGTTGCCTGGCCTTAAAGATACTCCAGTCTCTCTAGCACCTCACATCGCAATAGGTGGTCTAAGTATCTTCATGACATCCATGATATCCAATGCTCTGGTTTCTGTGAAAATAAAACCTCAAGGATTGATTTTTACACCCCGGCTTAGCTTGCTGTATTTGTAATTTATATAATGGGTGGAAATACTAGAATGTGAAAACGTGGGCGTGGCAATCTGCAATACTAGCCTACTGCTCGGGATGTCATTATGTTCCACTGTGGCCTGGCTTTAGCATTCTGGGGACTTCTAATTGTTGTCTGTTTTCTGCACCATTGTGATTTAACAGTCAGATGGAAACCGAGAGAAAAAACGTTTAGAAAACTAGTAACCCTCTATGGCAGTATCTCTTTCTTTCTCTACCAGCCTGTCTGTCTGTACCTCAATCTAACTGTTCTCGCTCGTCTCTCCCAGTCGGTCTCGCTTATCGACACCCTCCTTGTCTTCCCAAAGATTCGGCCTGGTGTGATCAAGTCGTCCCCTTGACTGCTGTGATTTCCCAAAACGAACAGTCTAGTTCATGTGAAAGTGCTTACCAGTGTCTACTCTTATTAATGTATATTTCCTCTAGTCTCTACACTCTCCTTACTACAGTCTCCAGTTAGTGTACTGTACTCTAGCAGGGGCATGAAGGTTGAGTTTATCGTTCAGCCTCTGTGCCCAACCAACACAATGTATAGAGCCAGCTGGACAGAAGATTGATCTGTATTCTACTCCTGGTCACCTTATCTTAAAGGTTAAAACAAATGTCTAAAGGGAAGGAACAGGGCTAGCTAATTTTGCTTATCATTCACGCATAATCAACCCCTGAAATGTAGACAGACTAACAGGGTTGGCATGCTGAATGTTTGTGGTCTATAACTCACTGTGCTTTATGAAGACTTTATACAATACCAGTAAAAAGTTTGGACACACCTACACATTCAAGGGGTTTTCTTTATTTATACTATTTTCTACATTGTAGAATAATAGTGAAGACATCAAAAGTATGAAATTACACATATGGAATCATGTAGTAACCAAAAAAGTGCTAAACAAATTAAATATATTTTACATTTGAGATTCTTCAACCCTTTGCCTTGAAGACAGATTTTCAGACTCTTGGCATTCTCTCAACCAGCTTCACCTGGAATGCTTTTCCAAAAGTCTTGAAGGAGCTCTCACATATTTTGAGCACTTGTTGGCTGCTTTTCCTTCACTTTGCGGTCCAACTCATCCCAAACCATCTCAATTGGGTTGAGGTCACGTGATTATGGAGGCCAGGTCATCTGATGCAGCACTCCATCACTCTCCTTGGTCAAATAGCTCTTACATAGCCTGGAGGTGTGTTGGGTCATTGTCCTGTTGAAAAACAAATTATAGTCCCACTAAGAGCAATCCAGCGGGGTTGGCGTATTGCTGCAGAATACTGTGGTAGCCATGCTGGTTAAGTGCCTTGCATTCTAAATAAATCACAGACAGTGTCACCAGCAAATCACCATCACACCTCCTCCTCCATGCTTCACGGTTGGAACCACATACGCGGAGATCATCCGTTCACCTACTCTGCGTCTCACAAAGAGACGGCGGTTGGAACCAAAAATCGCAGATTTGGACTCATCAGACCAAAGGACAGATGTGGCAGTCCTCATGAGAGCCAGTTTCATCATACTTGATGGTTTTTGCGACTGCACTTGAAGAAACTTTAAAAGTTCTTGAAATGTTACTGATTGACAGAACTTCGTGATGGACTGTCATTTCTCTTGCTTATTTTAGCTGTAATATGAATTTGGTCTCTTACCAAATAGGGCTATCTTCTGTATACCACCCCTTCCTTGTCACAACACAACTGATTGGCTCAAACGTATTAAGAAGGAAATAAATTCCACAAATGAACTTTTAACAAGGCCCACGTGTTCATTCCAGGTGACTACCTCATGAAGCTGGTTGAGAGAATGCCAAGAGTGTGCACAGCTGTCATCAAGGCAAAGGGTAGCTACTTTGAAGAATCTTACGTATAAAATGTATTTTGACTTGTACAGCACTTTTTTGGGTTACTACGTGATTCCGTATCTGTTATTTCATAGTTTTGGTGTCTTCACTATTATTCTACAATGTAGAAAATAGTAAAAATAAAGAAAAACCCTTGAATTAGTTTGTGTGTCCAAACTCTTGACTGGTACTGTATGTCGACCCCCCCCCCCCCCCCCCCCCCCCCCCCCAGAATGTTTATCGGAATCCTGGGAGTGATTGAGAAAGAAAGGTGGAGAGCTGTGGAAGGAGAAGAGAGCGAGGTGGGGAAGTGAGGTATAGGGGGAGAAAGAGGAGAGTGATTTAGGAGAATGAGGCAGGCAGGAGATAGGGAGGGATCAGAGGGCGGGGGAGTGAATGGAGAGAAGAGAGTGGGAGGAGGAGGGAATAAAGGGGAGGGGACAGGAAAGGAGCAGAGAGGCTGTGGTGCATTCAGGAGTCTCCTGACAGATGTTGCACAACTGTTGGTGGGCCGACCAACCCACATCTGTACAGACGGGGGGCTGTGCCCTCACTGACCTACAACACACACTGTACATACTGTAAACTGGTGTACAAACAGACCCTTGATTCAACTATTGCTAACTTGCTCAGACACGGACATATACACACACACACACATTCCATTTTATAACCAGTCTGGCTCACTCTTGTCACTTCATTCTGCATGCAAGCTATGGCACATCCACCATTCTAACACACAAACACACACACACACACACCGAGAGTTGGTGGGAGACACCACCAGGTTAAAAAACATACAAGATGTTCTGGACCGTGCCTCACAATGGTGTAAGTCATGTGACATGCTGTTATTTTCCACAGCAATGCAATGCACCAGATGTAGACTGTGCCTCAGTCTGGTGCAAGTCATGTGACATGCTGTTCTTTTCCACAGCAATGCAATGCATTTTTCATAGTTTCTTTTCTTCCTCGCCCTGTACTCCTGACATGCAAGCACCACCCCAACATCAACATATGTGAAAATTGCACGTGTCTACAAAACAGTAGAAACAGTAGTAAAAAAAATATATATAAAGGAAGATGTGTTTCCAATGACATTATCGACCAATTGGTAGGCAATACCGACTCAGATTTGGTTGAAGTCACATGATGCACACCAATGATGTCATTGGAAATCCTCATATTCTCTCTTTTACCACAAGACATGGCACTGTATGTGAAAATTGTTATTTCTCAAAGTATTCAAACCCCTTGACTTTTTTCAAATTTTGTTATGTTACAGCCTTATTTTAAAATTGATTTAAATTGTTGATTAGATAGACATAGGCTAGTGCTTTTGCTTTTCGTTACACAAAAGGTAAATGTGGACAGTTCTCCTAACATCGTCAATGTGCACCTCTGAATTTGATAAGAAGGACGCGCATTGTTGCATCCCTGGTGTGTCGGTCTTTCCTAGAAGCCTACTTCAGAGCTGCGATGCCCTTGAGAATTGAGATATCTGAGAGAGACGTGAGTAAGAGGTGCTTCGGAGCAGGGCGACTGGCATCCGGGGGGAAGGGAATTATAATTACTATATTCAGCCCATAGGCGCAGCTGCCAATTTGACTGCAAGGCATGGATTTTGTTTAGGGGGAATCGACGGCCATGGAGGGAAATTCAAGGCCTGGCGACAAGGTTCGAGACACTATTTTTTTTTCAGTGCCAAGTAAGGCCACAGAGATGGTAGCCTATGATTAAAACAGTAAGCCATTTCAGCTAACATATCCAGGGAATGCATATTGACCTTTATGCTATATTATATATTAAGAAGTGAGAAATGCATTATACAGTTGAAATCGGAAGTTTACATACACTTAGTTTGGAGTCATTAAAACCACTCCACAAATTTCTTGTTAACAAACTATAGTTTTGACAAGTCGGTTAGGACATCTACTTTGTGCATGACACAAGTAAATTTTACACCGATTGTTTACAGACAGATTATTTCACTTATAATTCACTGTGTCACAATTCCAGTGGTTCAGAAGTTTACATGCACTAAGCTGACTGTGCCTTTAAACAGCGTGGAAAATTCCAGAAAATGATGTCATGGCTTTAGAAGCTTCTGATAGGCTAATTGGCATAATTTGAGTCAATTGGAGGTGTACCTGTGGATGTATTTCAAGGCCTACCTCCAAACTCAGTGCCTCTTTGCTTGACATCATGGGAAAATCAAAATTAATCAGCCAAGACCTCAAATTGTAGACCTCCACTAGTCTGGCTCATCCTTGGGAGCAATTTCCAAACGCCTGAAGGTACCATGTTCATCTGTACAAACAATAGTACGCAAATATAAACACCATGGGACCATGCAGCCGTCATACTGCTAAGGAGGGAGACGCGTTCTGTCTCCTAGAGATGAACGTACTTTGGTGCAAAAAGTGCAAATCAATCCCAGAACAACAGCAAAGGACCTTGTGAAGATGCTGTAGGAAACGGGTACAAAAGTACCGATAGTAAAACAAGTTCTATATCGACATAACCTGAAAGGCTGGTCAGCAAGGAAGAAGCCACTGCTCCAAAACCGCCATAAAAAGCCAGACTATGGTTTGCAACTGCACACGGGGACAAAGATTGTACTTTTTGGAGAAATGTCCTCTGGTCTGATGGCCATAATGACCATCATATGTTTGGAGGAAAAAAGGGGAGGCTTGCAAGCTGAAGAACACCATCCCAACCGTGAAGCACTGGGGTGGCAGCATCATGTTGTGGGGGTGCTTTTCTGCAGGAGGGACTGGTGCACTTCACAAAATAGATGGCATCATGAGGATGGAAAATGATGTGGATATATTGAAGCAACATCTCAAGATATCAGTCAGGAAGATAAAGCTTGGTCGCAAATGGGTCTTCCAAATGGACAGTAACCCCAGGCATACTTCCAAAGTTGTGGCAAAATGGCTTAAGGACAACAAAGTCAAGGTATTGGAGTGGCCATCACAAAATCCTGACCTCAATTTTATTGAAAATTTGTGGGCAGAACTGAAAAAGCGTGTTCGAGCAAGGAGGCCTACAAATCTGACTCAGTTACACCAGCTCTGTCAGGAGGAATGCCCCAAAATTCACCCAATTTATTGTGGGAAGCTTGGGGAAGGCTACCCGCAACGTTTGACCCAAGTTAAACAATTTAAAGGCAATGCTACCAGATACTAATTGAGTGTATGTAAACTTCTGACCCACTGGGAATGTGATGTAAGGAATAAAAGCTGAAATAAATAATTATCTCTACTATTATTCTGAAATTTCACATAATTCAAATAAAGTGGTGATCCTAACTGACCTAAGACAGGGAATTTTTACTTGGATTAAATGTCAGGAATTGTGAAAAACTGAGTTTAAATGTATTTGACTAAGGTGTATGTAAACTTCCGACTTCAACTGTATACTCACAGAACGCTGTGACTCTCCTCTCTGTAACTAGAACAATAGTAGTTGCTTTGAAAACAACTGTATTTTTCCCACAATTGCATTCTGAGGAATGTTTGTGCTTCTCAGAATGCATCTCTCTCACCTCTGTGCACACAGTGGGGAGAGGGAGTGAGAGTGGATCGCTCACACAGCAGCAGACAGGGAAACAGGGACAGGCAGATACTTTCATAGCAGGAATCATCATAATGCATAGGCTATTACTGTCGAACAAATAATGGTTTTAGAACGATCTACAGGAACGTACCGACATGTGCATAATGCTTCAGGAAGAGGAAGGTCTTTCTTAGTAGCTCTAAAACGCCATCATGAAATCTGTTTATTTGACCTGATTCCATTTAGTTCTTCCCCAAATTCAGTTTTCTCCAGTTTTGTTTTTCCAGGTTTTAGTTTTTCCTAGTTTGTTTTTCAGGTTTTCGCTTTCAATCACCACATTTGTAATAGGAAAACCACAAAGTTAGATGTTCTAAGTCTACAACAATTCTTAAACCACACCAGGAGACCACTTTTGAGGTCTGGGGCAGTCACCCTTTAATTCAAGTGCACACCCGCCAGAAACGGTTTGGTTAGCGATGTTTCTGTGGCGCTCATTTGATTGCAGAGTTTGTGAAACAAATGGCTACTGGATTGATGTAAATAATCATGATATCATTCTGCCAGGTAGACATGAGCTACTTTGTAGTTAGCATTTCATTGAGAAGGTTTTTGGAAAGCCTTTCCATCAATCAGAAAATGGTTGTCATTGCATTAGCATCATCGCTAAAGGCTACACAAAGTAGCAGACAAACGTGAAAACCACACAGACAGGGCATTTCGTTGCCTCTTCGGAAAGTTTAAGGAAAATATGAATCACTGATGCGTTTTGTTCATGTCTTCTGATAATCTTGGGTAAATTAAAGGTCCAATGCAGCTGGTTTTATCTCCATCAAAACAGGCAGACATTTTAAGTGGTCTTTTTAAAAACTCTTACACTAAAAGGGCATGATCAATTTCACAGTATTATTCCATCCTCCTCATAGTGTTGAAATATATATAAAACACAGAAAAATCACGCTTTTTCCTGCACTGGGCCTTTAATGAATGTTCTAATAAAGTTCAATACTTTTAGTTGATTTTCATTTTGGAATATTGTTGAATTCCTTTTTAATGTCTGAATTCTGTGATTCCGTCCTCGTTTTATAGGGCGCTAGGCAAGTGATAGCAGATATTGCTGGTAATCAGCTAACCAAGTGGACCACACAGCCACAGGCAGACACAGGTCATAAAGCTGATCCAACCAGGTCTTCCCAGTACGATCATCTATCATTTACCTCCCTGTGCTCTGTTGCCAAGAAACCAACAGATTAAGCCTGTTGTTTTTTTTTGCCCTATGGTTTAGTTACACTCAAAAGCGGCTTTGTTGAATGAAGGCCCAGTGTGATAGGAGAGTCGGATAGGATTCACCACAAGGCTGACTGGCTACTTCTATAAATCTCAGGTCTAAGATTAGATTCTGGGACTGGGAGCTCAGCTCAGCTCCATCCGTCTAGCCAGAGCAGAGAAGCGCAGAATAAGGCGTTTATGTTTAACATAAAGGATTATTCCATTCCCCCGAGTGTGATCGTTTTAAGCCCTATCGACTCAAATGGCCATGGCTGGCTTGTGGCTACACCGCCGATGTCGACCCAGAGGCTTTTACGGCTTTTCTTCGGTCTGCCATGATAGTGGGAATCAATGGTGCATCTTCACTGATAACTGGTGTCACATACAACTGTTGTCTGCTGTGGTGGTTCCTGGAGAGGAGGAAAGTCTCACACACAACCAGCTGAGGCTTCAGAAAAGGCTTTCACACATGGTCTTAATGGCGGTTTTAAGTGTGAAGTGGTGGTTCCTGAAGAGGTGGACAGTCAGACACACAACACTCAACGCGACTTGTTGAGCACCATAGTTGTCAGCACCAGTGACAGCAGTTAGGTTAGATTGGCTATAACATTACAGTTAGGTTGGCTATAACATTACAGTTAGGTTGGCTATAACATTACAGTTAGGTTGGCTATAACATTACAGTTAGGTTGGCCATAACATTACACTTAGGTTGGCTATAACATTACAGTTGGGTTGGCCATAACATTACACTTGGGTTGGCTATAACATTACAGTTAGGTTGGCTATAACATTACACTTAGGTTGGCTATAACATTACACTTAGGTTGGCTATAACATTACACTTAGGTTGGCTATAACATTACACTTAGGTTGGCTATAACATTACAGTTAGGTTGGCTATAACATTACAGTTAGGTTGGCTATAACATTACAGTTAGGTTGGCTATAACATTACAGTTAGGTTGGCCATAACATTACACTTAGGTTGGCTATAACATTACAGTTGGGTTGGCCATAACATTACACTTGGGTTGGCTATAACATTACAGTTAGGTTGGCTATAACATTACACTTAGGTTGGCTATAACATTACACTTAGGTTGGCTATAACATTACACTTAGGTTGGCTATAACATTACACTTAGGTTGGCTATAACATTACACTTAGGTTGGCTATAACATTACAGTTAGGTTGGCTATAACATTACAGTTAGGTTGGCCATAACATTACAGTTAGGTTGGCCATAACATTACAGTTAGGTTGGCCATAACATTACAGTTAGGTTGGCTATAACATTACAGTTAGGTTGGCTATAACATTGCATGCACTCCGTTAAAATAGAAAGTGCAGTTCCATGTTGCCTAATGAATCTCACATACCCCACACATATCCAGATTCCCTGGAATGGTGACTGGTTCTTCCTAATATGGGCATTTTGACATATTTTTTTGACTGTTCCGAGTACTCACATGATTTTTATTTCTCTTTAGGCCTGTGCCGACTGCACAACAATGATAAATGTATCATTACCATTACAGATAACAGATCCTAATAGCTAAAATGGCCCATATACACTGAGTGTAGGAAACATTAGGGACTCTTTCTATGACATAGACTGACCAGGTGAATCCAGGTGAAAGCTGTGATCCCTCATTGATGTCACTTGTTAAATCCACTTCAGTCAGTGTAGATGAAGGGGAGGAGACAGGTTAAATAAGTATTTTTAAGACTTGAGACATGGATGGTGTATGTGTGCCATTCAGAGGGTGAATGCAGCAACACAAAATATTTAAGTCACTTTGAAGGGGGTATGCTAATAGGTGTCTTGCGCACCGGTTTGAGTGTGTCAAGAACTGCAACGCTACTGGGTTGTTCGAGCTCAACAGTTTCCTGTGTATCATGAATGGTCCACCACCCAAAGGACATCCAGCTAACTTGACACAACTGTGGGAAGCATTGGGGTCAACATGGGCCAGCATCCCTGTGGAACGCTTTCGACACCTTGTGGAGTCCATGCCCCCAATGAACTGAGGCTGTTCTGGTGGTAAAAGGGTGTGTTCCCAATGTTTTGTACACTCAGTGAATATTCAGTCAATTAAAAAGCAAGTGCCATTGGAGATTAATTTATTGAAATCATAACATCGCTGGGTTATATTTTATCGTAGAACACAATCTTTAAAAAGACAGTAACCTCAGCAGTGGCTTGTAGAAGCCTTTTGCTGCATAGCCTTGTTTTGGTCATTTAGCAGACGAGATGCTGACGCTGATTTCCAGAGCCCTTATCGCACTCAAGACACCTATTTTATAGTAGGCTACGCAGACGCGAGTGTGGGTGCAATGATTGAATAATATGTATGTGTACATTTATTTTGCAACGCGAGTGGTGTGGTCAGCATGTAAGCAAAACATTGACTGGACACAATTATTCTAAAACTGAAGCTTGTTGTTGGAACACATATTTTTCTACTTCAATAAACCAGTCCATTTTGAGTTTGTGATAAAACTGTTGTCATTTGGCAAGGAAGGTAGCTTGTGTGTGCACTCAGCACTAGCACTCATGACCAGCCCTCGTTCTCCCTTCTCCTGCTGTTGTGTGTGGTTTCAATTAGAGGTTGACCGATTAATCTTAATGGCCGATTTAATTAGGGCCGATTTCAAATTTTCATAGCAATCGGTATTTTTGGACACCACAATTTGCCGATTAAAAAAAATATATATATTTTTTCACCTTTATTTAACTAGGCAAGTCAGTTAAGAACACGTTCTTATTTTCAATGACGGCCTTATTTTCAATGCCTTTCTTTAAAATCAATACACAAGTATATATTTTTAAACCTGCATATTTAGTTAATATTGCTTGCTAACATTGATTTATTATAATTAGGGCAAATGTGTCCATTTATTCCTAACAAAGGCCGTAATTAATTTGCCAGAATTGTACATAATTATGACTTAACATTGAAGGTTGTACAATGTAACAGCAATATTTAAACTTAGGGATGCCATACGTTAGATAAAATACGGAACGGTTCCGTATTTCACCGAAAGAATAAACGTTTTGTTTTCGAAATTATAGTTTCCGGGTTCTACCATTTATTTTAATGACCAAAGTCTCGTATTTCTGTGTGTTTATTATGTTATAATTAAGTCTATGATTTGATAGAGCAGTCTGACTGAGTGATGGTATGCACCAGCAGGCTCGTAAGCATTCATTCAAACAGCACTTTCGTGTGTTTGTCAGCAGCTCTTCGCAATGCTTCAAGCATTACGCTGTTTATGACTTCAAGCCTATCAACTCCCGAGATTAAGCTGGTGTAACCGATGTGAAATGGCTAGCTAGTTAGCGGGATGCGCGCTAATAGAGTTTCAATCGGTGACGTCACTCGCTCTGAGACTTGAAGTAGTTGTTCCCCTTGCTCTGCATGGGTAACGCTGCTTCGAGGGTGGCTGTTGTCATTGTGTTCCTGGTTCGAGCCCAGGTAGGAGCGAGGAGAGGGACGGAAGCTATACTGTTACACTGGCAATACTAAAGTGCCTATAAGAACATCCAATAGTCAAAGGTTAATGAAATACAAATGATATAGAGAGAAATAGTCCTATAATTCCCATAATAACTACAACCTAAAACTTCTTACCTTGGAATATTGAAGACTCATGTTAAAAGGAACCACCAGCTTTCATATGTTCTCATGTTCTGAGCAAGGAACTTAAACGTTAGCTTTTTTACATGGCACATATTGCACTTTTACTTTCTTCTCCAACACTGTGTTTTTGCATTATTTAAACCAAATTGAACATGTTTCAATATTTATTTGAGGCTAAATTGATTTTATTGATGTATTATATTAAGTTAAAATAAGTGTTAATTCAGTGTTGTTGTAATTGTCATTCTTACAAATACATTTTTACAAATCGTCCGATTAATCGGTATCGGCTTTTTGGGGTCCTCCAATAATCGGTATTAGCGTTGAAAAATCATAATCGGTCGACCTCTAATTTTAATATGTAGCAGCTTCTACGCTCCCTCCCCTTCCACGTCTCCACTGTGATAAAACCATTAGAATTCCTGTGATCTATCGTCTAGGACACCCAGGACCGAGTTTGGGAAACCCTTGATTAATTCATACTGAGAGGTGGAATAACAGCTTGGTAGTCCGCCTCAGCTGTATGTCTCCAGTCCACTCAATAGCATAGCTGTTGTAATGCAAAGGCATGAACACCCGACAAATGCGTGTAGATGTCTATTTCACCAGCCACATTGGCGGGTGGTCACTTGGCAGGGCTCTACAATCAGAGCGTTATATTTGTGAATAATAGTATGTGAGTTAAGGTTAGAAGAGTGCTACATGTTGTATGTTGTTTTCAAAGTATTTCTGCTGTTTTGTTTCATGGCTGCTAATCGCACAAAGAAATATGAATCTTATATCCCACCTCGCGCAGAAGCACTGCCTAGTGGGAAGCTGTGCGCAATGAATGAAGTGCTGATGGATTTATTTTTGGAGGAGCTGTAAACAGGCATTAAAGTTGGTCTAATTTACTCAAAAGTCTACAAAGTGAGACATTGTCCTCATGTTTCTTGGCTATGCACATTGTTTTTGTTCACAAGCTCTGTTGTGTTTCAACATTAGTTTGGGTCTGCTGCTTCAACTGATAGTGACAGGCCATAGTCAGATGCCAAATCTCACACACAGTGACAGGGTTCCAGTGGCACGGTTACCACGGTAACCTCCCGCCCTTAAAGGGGCAGCTGAAAATGTTTTCATCTGATATTTTGATTAAAAGACTCAGGTCACTAAAAATTAAATGTAGCGATATACCACGGTACGTCTTACTAATACATTTCTTGTTTTCGAAACATTACAAAGCATCCGTTGTTTTTTTTCTGTAAGCGTGGCCCAAAAATATTTTGTCTGGTAAAAAAAAAAATCTGAGTGGCTGGTGGACCCAAAAGTAAATTTTAGGCCCTGCATAAAATGGAGGACAGTTAATGGTTTGGGTTGTGGTCTTGTGGGTGTGGCCTTAATGATGGATTTTGATTGGTGAGGGTCCTGCAGCGGGAGTTTGTGGATCCGAAGGCGTGCCAGCTAGGTGAGAACTGTAACAGGGTCAAGACATGTCTTAAGACATTGGGTATGCTTGGAAGAGGGCTAGTTTGAGTCTGATTAGGAGCTGGTGGCTGGGCTGGTTGGCACGTAGTAGAGGGGGCAGGGCAGGGATCTGAGGGGCAGTTTGAGACTGATTAGGAGCTGGTGGCTGGGCTGGGCTGGTGGGCACGTAGTAGAGGGGGCATGGCAGGGATCTGAGGGGGCAGGCCTTACTACAAAAGGCCACATGCCTGGAAAAGACTTGAGAGAGGGACACTGAAGGAGTGGGAAAGGGGAGGGAGGGGCTTAATGCTACTGAGGGACTATTTTAGTGACTGGACTGTCAGTGTGCTGCTTGACTGCGAGGGTCAGTCTGCCTGCCTAGTGGAGATGCCATGAGGCCGGTTTCAACACGTGGGTTGACTTCAGACCTTCGTGCTCTGATCATACTTTATTTTTGAATTCAAGTAATTAAATGTTAGTTTAATTTCAAGCCAGTGGTTGCTATTCTATCTCTCTGTGTGCACTGCAGTTTTGTGTAATCTAGTTGACAAATGTATTCTCGGTCCTCCTCTCTCTCCTCCTGTCCCTCTTCTCTTGTCCCTACTCTCTCTCCTCTCTCTCTCTCTCTCTCTCCTGTCTCTCTTCTCTTGTCCCTACTCTCTCTCCTCTTGTCTCTCCTCTCTTTCTTTCCTCTCTCTCTCCTCCTGTCCCTCCTCTTCTCTTGTCCCTACTCTCTCTCCTCTCTCTCTCTCTCTCTCTCTCTCTCTCTTGTCTCTCCTCTCTTTCTTTCCTCTCTCTCCTCTCCTGTCCCTCCTCTCTCTCTCCTCTGTTGTCACTACTCTCTCTTCTCCAGGTTATAATGCACGACCAACACAGAAAAAGTTTGACTCTATAGCCAACGGGATCCTGAGGACTTGATTACAGTCGCTTCAAGCCTGATAGTTTGCATCGGTGCGGCTCCCCCCGGCTCACACCCCTCTGGACGACTGGCATTGCCCCCACCCCTCCTCCTCCGCTGGTAGAGAAGACTTGGGTTCCCTTGTGGTCTCTGTCTACTTTGTCTTTGTCTTCTCTCCCATCGTCCCCTGTTGGTCTACTGGTACCAGTAACAGTCCCCGGAGTTACGTCATTCTGTATTAGGTAAGGCAATTATTACTAATGCATGAGGCAGATTACACACACACAATGCACATGTGCCTAATCCAAATCCTCATTGTGATTATGAATTAATTAAACAAGTTATTATGAACAATGCCAGCATCGTTGGTCGTTGTGGGGGGAGGGTGTAAGGGGAGACTCAGGGGATTGATGGGTGGGCAACATTGCTGGGTGGGATGGGAAGGGGTGGGAGGCATACTTTAGGGGGAAAGAAAATGACAAAACAAAATAAAAAAAAGTTGGTCACAATAAAACTAAATGTAGATGTTACTGTGATGTCCTCCTCCCCTCCTCCTCCATCCCTCACTCGTCAGGCTCTGCCCCCAACATTAAGCAGTAAAGATGATTTCCAACGGTTATCTGATCTTTGAAGATGAGACTTTCCTGGATTCCACTGTGGCCAAAATGAACGCCCTGAGAAAGAGCGGACAGTTCTGTGACGTGCGACTGCAGGTACGTGAAGATCTCTCTCTGTCTTTTCATCCTCCTTGGCAAAGGCTCACATGAAAACGAGATCTAAATGTCAATGTGACTTTCTGGTTAAATGAAGGATATTCAAATAAAAAATGCAAATCATAATCAGAGCACCTGTGACACCTGTGAGTGTGAAGGAGAGGGAGAGTGGGAGTGTGAAGGGGAGGGAGAGTGAAGGGGAGGGAGAGTGAAGGGGAGGGGGAGTGTGAAGGAGCGGGAGAGTGAAGGAGAGGAGAGGGGGAGTGTGAAGGAGAGGGAGAGTGAAGGAGAGGAGAGGGGGAGTGTGAGGGAGAGTGAAGGAGAGGAGAGGGGGAGTGTGAAGGAGCGGGAGAGTGAAGGAGAGGAGAGGGGGAGTGTGAAGGAGCGGGAGAGTGAAGGGGAGGGGGAGTGTGAAGGAGCGGGAGAGTGAAGGAGAGGAGAGGGGGAGTGTGAAGGGGAGGGGGAGTGTGAAGGAGAGGAGGAGTGTGAAGGAGAGGAGAGGGGGAGTGTGAAGGAGCGGGAGAGTGAAGGGGAGGGGGAGTGTGAAGGAGCGGGAGAGTGAAGGAGAGGAGAGGGGGAGTGTGAAGGAGAGGGAGAGTGAAGGAGAGGAGAGGGGGAGTGTGAAGGAGAGGGAGAGTGAAGGAGAGGAGAGGGGGAGTGTGAAGGAGCGGGAGAGTGAAGGAGAGGAGAGGGGGAGTGTGAAGGAGAGGGAGAGTGAAGGGGAGGGGGAGTGTGAAGGAGCGGGAGAGTGAAGGAGAGGAGAGGGGGAGTGTGAAGGGGAGGGGGTGTGTGAAGGAGAGGAGGAGTGTGAAGGAGAGGAGAGGGGGAGTGTGAAGGAGCGGGAGAGTGAAGGAGAGGAGAGGGGGAGTGTGAAGGAGCGGGAGAGTGAAGGAGAGGAGAGGGGGAGTGTGAAGGAGCGGGAGAGTGAAGGAGAGGAGAGGGGGAGTGTGAAGGAGCGGGAGAGTGAAGGGGAGGGGGAGTGTGAAGGAGAGGAGAGGGGGAGTGTGAAGGGGAGGGGGAGTGTGAAGGAGAGGAGGAGTGTGAAGGAGAGGAGAGGGGGAGTGTGAAGGAGCGGGAGAGTGAAGGAGAGGAGAGGGGGAGTGTGAAGGAGAGGGAGAGTGAAGGAGAGGAGAGGGGGAGTGTGAAGGAGCGGGAGAGTGAAGGAGAGGAGAGGGGGAGTGTGAAGGGGAGGAGAGGGGGAGTGTGAAGGAGCGGGAGAGTGAAGGGGAGGGGGAGTGTGAAGGAGCGGGAGAGTGAAGGAGAGGAGAGGGGGAGTGTGAAGGGGAGGGGGAGTGTGAAGGAGAGGAGGAGTGTGAAGGAGAGGAGAGGGGGAGTGTGAAGGAGCGGGAGAGTGAAGGGGAGGGGGAGTGTGAAGGAGCGGGAGAGTGAAGGAGAGGAGAGGGGGAGTGTGAAGGGGAGGGGGAGTGTGAAGGAGAGGAGGAGTGTGAAGGAGAGGAGAGGGGGAGTGTGAAGGAGCGGGAGAGTGAAGGAGAGGAGAGGGGGAGTGTGAAGGAGCGGGAGAGTGAAGGAGAGGAGAGGGGGAGTGTGAAGGAGCGGGAGAGTGAAGGAGAGGAGAGGGGGAGTGTGAAGGGGAGGGGGAGTGTGAAGGAGAGGAGAGGGGGAGTGTGAAGGAGCGGGAGAGTGAAGGAGAGGAGAGGGGGAGTGTGAAGGAGCGGGAGAGTGAAGGAGAGGAGAGGGGGAGTGTGGAGGAGCGGGAGAGTGAAGGAGAGGAGAGGGGGAGTGTGAAGGAGCGGGAGAGTGAAGGGGAGGGGGAGTGTGAAGGAGCGGGAGAGTGAAGGAGAGGAGAGGGGGAGTGTGAAGGGGAGGGGGAGTGTGAAGGAGAGGAGAGGGGGAGTGTGAAGGAGCGGGAGAGTGAAGGAGAGGAGAGGGGGAGTGTGAAGGAGCGGGAGAGTGAAGGAGAGGAGAGGGGGAGTGTGAAGGAGCGGGAGAGTGAAGGAGAGGAGAGGGGGAGTGTGAAGGGGAGGAGAGGGGGAGTGTGAAGGAGCGGGAGAGTGAAGGGGAGGGGGAGTGTGAAGGAGCGGGAGAGTGAAGGAGAGGAGAGGGGGAGTGTGAAGGGGAGGGGGAGTGTGAAGGAGAGGAGGAGTGTGAAGGAGAGGAGAGGGGGAGTGTGAAGGAGCGGGAGAGTGAAGGGGAGGGGGAGTGTGAAGGGGAGGGGGAGTGTGAAGGAGAGGAGGAGTGTGAAGGAGAGGAGAGGGGGAGTGTGAAGGAGCGGGAGAGTGAAGGAGAGGAGAGGGGGAGTGTGAAGGAGCGGGAGAGTGAAGGAGAGGAGAGGGGGAGTGTGAAGGAGCGGGAGAGTGAAGGAGAGGAGAGGGGGAGTGTGAAGGGGAGGGGGAGTGTGAAGGAGAGGAGGAGTGTGAAGGAGAGGAGAGGGGGAGTGTGAAGGAGCGGGAGAGTGAAGGAGAGGAGAGGGGGAGTGTGAAGGAGCGGGAGAGTGAAGGAGAGGAGAGGGGGAGTGTGGAGGAGCGGGAGAGTGAAGGAGAGGAGAGGGGGAGTGTGGTGGGGAGGGGGAGTGTGGAGGAGAGGAGAGGGGGAGTGTGAAGGAGCGGGAGAGTGAAGGAGAGGAGAGGGGGAGTGTGAAGGAGAGGAGAGGGGGAGTGTGAAGGAGCGGGAGAGTGAAGGAGAGGAGAGGGGGAGTGTGAAGGAGCGGGAGAGTGAAGGAGAGGAGAGGGGGAGTGTGAAGGGGAGTGGGAGTAGGAGGATGTGACATACAGAGCCGGAGGTTTTTTTCTAGATTAGAGCTCTTGACAACTTGTACTCCTTTGCTAGGCAAAACCGGTTGTCCTAAAGCCAATCACATGTTTGATCCTATAGGTTAATCCACCATCCTCAAAGCTAGATATTTCCCTGTCAGTAAAGCTAGTGTGATGTGTAAAAAGAAACAATGAAAATTTAGATGGAGTAATTAAGATCAAATCTCATTGGACAGGAGTTCAATATTTAGTATCCAGTTTCCTGTTGATGTCATAATGATGTTGTAGTACTTTTCTTCAGGAGCGAGCGATCGGGTTACATTACTATCCTCTCTCTCAATCCCTCTCTTGCTCTTATTTTGTGGCTCTTATTGGGGCAATTCCACTCCAGAAGACCCACAAATATGTCTGGTATCTCAGATTGTTCTGGAAATTATCACATAGAAATTTCATTGAGAGGAAGGATGTTTTTATCTGCTTTTTTACATTTGTTTCACAAACCATTTCTGAGAAAATCATGATAAAGCTATGAGAGCTTTGAGATAACTCTGTAATGAAAAGCGCTATACAAATGATTAGAGCTGTACAAAGCATTATTATTATTATTATTATAAGAGGCCATTTTAGGCCCTTTCTTAGACCTGTACATGCCTCCTGTAAGACCCTGTGATGTGTGAAGTGTACATGCCTCCTGTAAGACCCTGTGATGTGTGAAGTGTACATGATGCAGACAACATGTTATAGTGTGCTTTAACATGAGGAGTCATTATACACCTTATAGTGTGCTTTAACATGAGGAGTCATTATACACCTTATAGTGTGCTTTAACATGAGGAGTCATTCTACTCCTTATAATGTGCTTTAACATGAGGAGTCATTCTACTCCTTATAGTGTGCTTTAACATGTGGAGTCATTCTACTCCTTATAGTGTGCTTTAACATGAGGAGTCATTCTACTCCTTATAGTGTGCTTTAACATGAGGAGTCATTATACACCTTATAGTGTGCTTTAACATGAGGAGTCATTATACACCTTATAGTGTGTTTTAACATGAGGAGTCATTCTACTCCTTATAGTGTGTTTTAACATGAGGAGTCATTCTACTCCTTATAGTGTGCTTTAACATGAGGAGTCATTCTACTCCTTATAGTGTGTTTTAACATGTGGAGTCATTCTACTCCTTATGTATGTCCAGATTCTGAAGAGGAAAAAAATCACATTTGTTTGTTTAACATAACAATATGAATATATCAAAAGTACCCTTTTTTGATTTAGTAAATTTTTAGACATTGTTTTAAACAATATTCTTTAAAAGGACATCAGGTTTCCAGTGTGTGTGTGTGTGTTCTGCTAGTTCTGAAGTTATTCTCTCTTCTGACTACTCATGTCACTCATCCTCTTTGAGTGGGCCTTTCCACCATTTCCTGCCCCATTTGTCTCTGTCTTCATTTGTCCCCACTAGGGCAGAAAACATGCATACAACTCACTCTGTTGTATGCATGGGCATTAGGCTATAGTTTAAACCATGTATTACATTTTTTATAACGGATACTCTTTAACTATCTTGTGTCGCAATTTTAAAAACCGTAGCCTATATTCCCTTCTCTCCATTCGATAGGCTATGAATGTGACTGAAGGTTACCCTTCATCATTTTAAGCATGGCTTTTTCCCGATCAAACAATGAATGTTACGGCGTTTCCAATCTAATGACACGTTTAAGCTTATTAAGAAGAAAAGGACCCATGCGGGCTGGGAAAATCCCTCAAATGCAAGATTGAAAACCAAATGGCCAATAACCTGGCCTCCTAATGGCCAATAACCTGGCCTCCTAATGGCCAATAACCTGGCCTCCCAATGGCCAATAACCTGGCCTCCTAATGGCCAATAACCTGGCCTCCTAATGGCCAATAACCTGGCCTCCCAATGGCCAATAACCTGGCCTCCTAATGGCCAATAACCTGGCCTCCTAATGGCCAATAACCTGGCCTCCTAATGGCCATTAACCTGGCCTCCCAATGGCCATTAACCTGGCCTCCCAATGGCCAATAACCTGGCCTCCCAATGGCCAATAACCTGGCCTCCTAATGACCAATAACCTGGCCTCCTAATGGCCAATAACCTGGCCTCCTAATGGCCAATAACCTGGCCTCCTAATGGCCAATAACCTGGCCTCCTAACCTGGCCTCCATCATGATGTAGTCCTATAACCCAGCTCACTATGTTAAGACAGCCTGTTCCATCATGATGTAGTCCTATAACCTAGCTCACTACGTTAAGACAGCCTGTTCCATCATGATGTAGTCCTATAACCCAGCTCACTATGTTAAGACAGCCTGTTCCATCATGATGTAGTCCTATAACCCAGCTCACTACATTAAGACAGCCTGTTCCATCATGATGTAGTCCTATAACCCAGCTCACTACGTTAAAACAGCCTGTTCCATCATGATGTAGTCCTATAACCCAGCTCACTATGTTAAGACAGCCTGTTCCATCATGATGTAGTCCTATAACCCAGCTCACTACGTTAAAACAGTATTTTCCTCAGACAGTCACTGCTCCGTCATGTGCACACCAGACAAATACACACAAACCTGTTCTGTTCCTCTACCAGAAAAGAACATTACAAAATATTTGACACTGCCTGCACTTAGCCTCTGCCCAGGCTTTCAACAACATTATCTTTCGCCCAGTTGCATAGGGGCAATAGGGGCGGCAGCGTCATATATCACAATGTTTTATGGGTACATAATCACGATAGGACTACATCGCCAAACCCTAGTCCCCACACTCATCTGTCTCTTCAAATCCACTGTCTCCCTGACACTCACACTTTCTCTTTTTCAAATGTGTTTCTGTTTCATTGACATAACCTCTAAAGAAGGATCTGTATAGTTTGACCCCTGACCTTTTGTCCTTTGTAGGTGTGTGGTCATGAGTTGATGGCCCACCGTGCTGTGCTGGCCTGCTGTAGCCCCTATCTGTTTGAGATCTTCAACAGCGACATCGAGGCTCACGGCGTGTCCCACGTCACCTTCGAAGACCTGGACCCAGAGGCTGTGGAGATCCTGCTCAACTACGCCTACACTGCCCAGTAAGTACCGTGACCTCTGACCCCTACACTATGCCTACACTGCCCAGTGAGTATACATCTTCTAATACACATTGTGCAATGAGCAGAGTCATAGGCTTTGTTAAGAATTTCCAGGACTTTCACTGCTCTGCTGACCCAGGAGACCTTTCACTATGCTCCTCACCTGTCTGACTGACTAATGGTTGTCTGCTGTCTGACAGGTTGAAGGCGGATAAGGCATTGGTTAAGGAGGTCTACTCTGCAGCCAAAAGGCTCAAGATGGAACGAGTCAAGCAGGTAGGATCTTTCTCTTGTTTCAACTACTGATACTCCATATTGTACGTTTTTAATGCAGTCCCAATGGTCAGAGTTTCACACTTCTCTCTGATTGGTCAGATCTGTGGCGACTACCTGCTGTCTAAGATGGATTCCCAGACCGCCATCTCCTTCCGTAACTTTGCAAGCTGCATGGGAGATGGCCGCATGCTGGCCAAGATCGACGCCTACATCCAGGAACACCTGCTGGAGGTCTCAGAGCAAGAGGACTTCCTCAAACTGCCCCGCCTCAAGGTGAGCCGTCCCCAGCAAACTTTCTAAACCCAGTCTACAGGGTCCACCTGTCGGCCCATGTACAGTATGTGATCCATTCTAACTCCAGGAACAGTCCACTAATCAGCAATCTGCTATTCATTAGAAACCAGGTGTGCTGGTGTTGGGATACATCAAATATATGGAAGCACTGGTGGGCCCTGAGGACTTGATTGAGAAAGCACAGGAAAAGCCTGTACGGTAGCTAACTTCGTAGGTCTTGAGGAACTCCTCTAAGCACCACATTTGAGCTTTTTAACTTGGACTTTAGAATATTGACATTTATGCAGTTGTACTTTCTTTAGATTCTTACATGGCAAAGCGTCCTAAAATGAATATGAGAAGATATGTTATGATGCTGGGTTGAGCAGTTGAACTGGGCGATTTTTGTTTTGGAGCTCTTCACAGTATTTTAAGACATCTTTTTGCATATCTATCAGTACATTTTGGCTAATGTCTAGAAGAAAACTTTCCCGCGCTACACGTAGGCTACTTGTGTAGGCCTATTCACTGCTAATCACGCTCCGTGGACCTATCAAAACTAGAGGTCGACCGATTATGATTTCTCAACGCCGATACCGATTATTGGAGGACCCCCCCCCAAAAAACCACTACCGATTAATCGGCCGATTTTTATTTGTAAAAATGTATTTGTAAGAATGACAATTACAACAATACTGAATGAATTATTTTATTTTAACTTAATATAATGCATGAATAAAATCAATTTAGTCTCAAATAAATAATGAAACATGTTGAATTTGGTTGAAATACTGCAAAAACAAAGTGTTGGAGAAGAAAGTAAAAGTAAAAGTTTCAGTAAACGTTTCAGTTCCTTGCTCAGAACATGATGTGGTTCCTTTTAACATGAGTCTTCAATATTCCCAGGTAAGAAGTTTTAGGTTGTAGTTATTATAGGAATTATAGGACTATAGACCTTTGACTATTGGATGTTCTTATAGGTACTTTAGTATTGCCAGCCTCATCTCGGGAGTTGATAGTCTTGAAGTCATAAACAGCGCAATGCTTGAAACACAGCGAAGAGCTGCTGGCAAACGCAGGAAAGTGCTGTTTGATTGAATGCTTACTGCTGCCTACCGCCGCTCAGTCAGACAGCTCTATCAAATATCAAATCATAGACTTAATTATAATACAATAAACACACAGAAATAAGAGCCTTAGGTCATTTTTTATTTTACCTTTATTTAACCAGGAAAGTCAGTTAAGAACAAATTCTTATTTTCAATGACGGTCTAGGAACAGTGCCTGTTCAGGGGCAGAACAACAGATTTGCACCTTGTCAGCTCGGGGGTTTGAACTTGCAAATACTAACTACTACTAGTCCAACGCTCTAACCACTAGGCCACCCTGCCGCCCCATTAATATGGTCAAATCCGGAAACTATCAGTTCGAAAACAAAACGTTTATTCTTTTAAGGAAATACAGAACCGATCCGTATTTTATCTAACGGGCGACATCCATCAGTCTAAATATTCCTGTTACATTGTACAACCTTCAATGTAATGTCATAACTATGTACAATTCTGGAAAATTAATTACGGTCTTTGTTGGGAAGAAATGGTCTTCACACAGTTCGCAACGAGCCAGGCGGCCCGAACTGCTGCATATACCCTGACTCTGCTTGCATTGAACGCAAGAGAAGGGACACAATTTCCCTAGTTAATATTGCCTGCTAACATTAATTTATTTTAACTAAATATGCAGGTTTAAAAAAACATATACTTGTGTATTGATTTTAAGAAAGGCATTAATGTTTATGGTTAGGTACACATTGGTGCAACGACAGTGCTTTTTTCACGAATGCGCTTGTTAAATCATCACCCGTTTGGTGAAGTGGGATGGCGAAGTAGGATGCGATTCGATAATAAATTAACAGGCACCACGTTAATTATATGCAATGCAGGACAAGCTAGATAAACTAGTAATATCATCAACCATGTGTAGTTAACTAGTGATTATGTTAAGATTGATTTTTATAAGATAAGTTTAATGCTAGCTAGCACCTTACCTTGGCTCCTTGCTGCACTCACGTAACAGGTGGCCTGCCTCGCCGTCTCCTCGTGGAGTGCAATGTAATCAGCCATAATCTGCGTCCAAAAATGCAGATTTCCGATTGTTATGAAAACTTGAAATTGGCCCTAATTAATCGGCCATGCCGATTAATCGGTCGACCTCTAATCAAAACCATATTCTAATAAAAACCATACTACCGCCTACTCCGGATGTAAGGTGGTGGCATGAACTCAATATTAAGAGGTGAGAAATAAATGATATACTCACAGAAAGCTGTTAAACTATTTTTCCCTCAATCAGAATGCATCTCTCTTCTCAGAATGCATCTCTCCCACCTCAGTGCACACAGTGGGGAGAGGGAGTGAGAGTGGATCGCTCACACAGCAGCAGACAGGGAAACAGGGACAGGCAGATACTTTCATAGCAGGAATCATCATAATGCATAGGCTATTACTGTCGACCAAATAATGGTTTTAGAACAATCTACAGGAACGTTGTGTAGCAAAATTACCGACGTGCACAAAATGCTTTAGTAAGAGGAAGGTGATGTCGGCAGGGTGGGAAATGAACTTTTTGGTCCACCAGCCACTGTGGCAGGTAAATAATAAATACTAACATTTTAAAATCTACCAGCCACTCTGATATTTTACCACCAAAATGTTTTTTGAGACCATAAAAACAACAGATGAGCATGCTTTCTGTTTTTCTAAATTACTGTATGTATTACTAGTAAGAAGTAATGGGGTACATTTTTGTGACCTGCGTCTTTTAACCAATACATGTTCAAATAAATCATTTAAATCCAATAGTAAAAACAGATGGAGTTCTACAAATGAACATGAAGATTCAACAAAGTTCCTGCCCTGCCACAAAAGGCTGAATGATACAGCTCATTTATTCATATAGTTCAGAGCTCTGCACTGACATGTTTTACAAGGAGTACATGATGTGCTCCTAAGTAGAAATGTAGAGGCACAAATACATCGAGGAGAACAGAATATTTGAGTGTTTTAATTATAAGAAATAAACGTTTTTTTAGGAGTGATCCATGCTCAGTCAAGCACAATCATTAGTTGAGACAAATGTTCAGCGGCCGCTTTGAGGGACTGGCCGTTACCGTGGTAACTTGGGCACTCACTTGTCTGTGATGAAAAAAATCTGACTGATGTCTTCCCAGCAGCAGACCGTTGCGGCAAACTCAATCTAACATTGACAACAACCTAACGTTAGGTTGTGAACTAAACAATATAATTGGCCAAGAAACACAAGGCCAAGTCAGACTTTTTAGTAGCCTTTCTTAATAATTCCACTAACTTCTACATGTGGCCTTTGGATTTAAAAAAAAAACGGTTCCCAAATGCTCTGTGTGATCACCTGCCAACGTGGCTGGAGAAATAGACCTTCTTACCCACCAATGACAAAATCTACTCACATTTGACGGGTGGCGGGTGTTAATGTCCAACCCTCAATGTCGGTGTTGGTCATTTTCGGTTTTATCGTCCCTGCTCTATTGAGCAGCCCTGCTACAGTAGTTATACTGGTCTTTATCTTGTCTAGGAGTCATCAACTGATTGCTCCGTTGGAGGACAAACATGAATAAATAATCTTAGTGGAAATTGTTCATCCTCTGAATCTCACCCAATATGTACAATTATTTAATGTCTTGGTGGACATTTGTATCTAAATCATTAGCTCCCATTTTTGCTTTTACACAGAAACAGTATTTGATCCTGGCTCAAAATGCGTTAATTTAGATTATCTGTGATGAAGCATCGGTTAATGTGGGTTTAACGCAGCTTGTTACTCAGGGCTTTCAAATACAGTTAGTTGCATTATTGTTAGGGCTGGCACAATCACTGTGTAACCAGCGGTTATGGATGAAGACAGCCATGAAAATAAAATAACCGTAACAAGCAAGGTGTTGTAGTGTAAGGGTTGTCGTCGGTGGAAGAAGGATCGGACCAAAGCGCAGCGTGGTAAGTGTTCATGATGTAATATTTAATGAAACGAACTGAACACTGAAATACTTAACAATAAAGTGAACGAACGAAAACCGAAACAGTACCGTGTGGACCAAACACTCACACGGAAAACAAACACCCACCAACCAAAAGTGAAACCCAGGCTACCTAAGTATGATTCTCAATCAGGGACAACAATTGACAACAGGCCTGGAACCTCTAACCCTGCCAATTTGACTGGTAAACTCATGGGTACACTCGCAATGGCTGCCTGATATTGTGATGCAATAATTTCCATGGTAATGTAGAATGTTCATTCAAATGATGTTATTTTTGTAATGTCAGTTGAGTTGAATCACCAAATCACAGCACAGATTGATGGGTACACTTCTTGCTTTTACTTCCTGCTTTGCTCCTATGGGTACAATCGCAATGGGCGCCAGTCCACCCATTATGGCATCATTGACTTGAATGGGGATTTCCCGTTCTATCTATTCTATTTCTATGGCACACATGCGGCCAGGAGCGGAGGAGGATAGAAAATGTGCGTCTTAAAACAACAAAAACAGTTATTACGGTGACTGCTGTCATTTGTCTGGCCAATAACAGTCTTTGAAAATTCCATTGACTGTCACAACCCTAGATAGTGTATTACCTTCGGTGCTGCAGAATGTACTTTGGAATTCCCAGTTCCTGGTTTTGATTGGTCTCTAGTTTGAGGTGAAACACAACATTTTTTTGTAACAGCTAGACTATGATGGTTCAATAATGATTCAGTGTCTTGTGATTTGAGGTATGAACAAAGCACACCCTAGCCATGGTTGATCCTAGATGGCTTTTTCTAACCTATTTTTGACTGGTCTCCTCTTGTGTCTGTCTACAGTTAGAAGTAATGCTGGAAGACAGCCTGAGCCTGCCCAGCAACGGCAAGCTCTACAATAAGGTGCTCAACTGGGTCCAGCGCAGTTTGTGGGAGAACGGAGGTCAACTGGATAGACTGATGGAGGAGGTCAGTACTGTAGCAGGAGTTTAGCTTGCACTAATCCACCCCATAACCCTCCCCGCCTTCCCTCCCTCTCTCGTTTTCCTTTAGCAAGTCGTTAAAGGCATCCGCATGCTTCAGGTCGGCTGGCTCTGAGCACCGCTAGGCGAACCGAACGATTGTGCTCTCATACTCCCTTAAAAGACCTTCACTTGAAAAACGAGAAAAAAGTGTCAATAGTACTGTTTGTCCATTTTGAGACCCCATAGCCAGTATACACTCGAGGAGATCTTTGTCTCGCAATGTTGCACCTGACTGGGATGTTTGGTGTTTCTCAAGTGAAAGAATGTGCATGAGGATGGGTTATCTCTCGTTAAATGACAACAGACACTTTATTGAAGAATCCCTACTATTGACCAATCGCCAACAAGGGGACGTAGACTTCGGCTTCCGACTTCGACTAGCCTCGGGAGAGAGAGAGAGAAAAAATGGTGTGCCCGAACAGCCCAAGTCCAACACGAACAAAATGTCACAAAATGTTGTCCTAATATATGCACAACCTGTTTGGAACTGGGAAGCATGCGGACGACTTAAGGCACTGATCCAAACCCAACGTCATGGCACGCTGTGTTAGGACTGTTTGGTGCTTCTTTTTTCTCCTTTTCTTTCCTAATGTTTAGTTCTGCAGTACAGTGTACCTGGCCATACATCAAACTAGAGGTGAGCAGAGATAGACCTGTGTTGCTGTTCTGTTTTAGTGATCAGTTGGATCCACCTACAGTGTCTTGACTTTTGCTCTATTCTCTTTTGCATTGAAAGATGTGAGCAGGGCCCTCACTCTGTTCTGTCCCACTGATCCCCTTCTCTTTCTGAGCAGGTGTGTGCGTGTGTGTGTCAGCGAGCGCTCCAGTACTAACGAATGTTCCTCCCCGTTGATTTGTCTCTCCTCCAGGTTTATTAACAGCAGCAGGAGAGCAGACTGAAGAGCCAAGACTGAGCCGCCAGGGTAATGAGTCAGGGAGAAACAGAGAGAACAGAGGGAGGATAGGAGGAGCCCCCCTCTTTCTCTTTCTACAGCCAAAGCAACACTGCTCCCATCTGTCTACACACACACACACACACACACACAGGCCTACTTAGCTTACACATATTTACATTTTGTAAAGTATGCATACAACCTAATTTACTTACATTCCACTGACATCCAGTGGAGAGCACTCACAGAAACCCATACCCACTCACAGAAACCCATACCCACTCACAGAAACCCATACCCACTCACAGAAACCCATATCCACTCACAGAAACCCATATCCACTCACAGAAACCCATATCCACTCACAGAAACCCATATCCACTCACAGAAACCCATACCCACTCACAGAAACCCATACCCACTCACAGAAACCCATATCCACTCACAGAAACCCACACCCACTCACAGAAACCCACATCCACTCACAGAAACCCACATCCACTCACAGAAACCCATACACACTCACAGAATCCCACACCCACTCACAGAAACCCATATCCACTCACAGAAACCCATATCCACTCACAGAAACCCATATCCACTCACAGAAACCCATACACACTCACAGAATCCCACATCCACTCACAGAATCCCACACCCACTCACAGAAACCCATATCCACTCACTGAAACCCACAGAATCCCATACCCACTCACAGAATCCCATACCCACTCACAGAAACCCATATCCACTCACAGAAACCCATACCCACTCACAGAAACCCATATCCACTCACAGAAACCCATATCCACTCACTGAAACCCACAGAAACCCATACCCACTCACAGAAACTCATATCCACTGAAAATACCATCTGCATAGCACATAACCATGATTACACCCCCCCCCCCCCCCCCCATACTCGGTACTCCCTTCATAATTCACTATTCGATGAAGAGTTTAATATGAACCCATTTTTAGAACCAAGAGATGTCCTTTAAGTAGGCAAGGGCATTTTAACCATGGCCGTAAAGAAGCTTTTGGAATGGTTCTCTGCTCAAGCATATTCTATTCTATCTCAATGCCCACTGTCATTTTGTTTGGAAACGTCTCTAATTTCGTGTTTTATTTATGAACTATTTGTATGAAACAATAATGTATGTAAAAGCTTTGTCTATCACGTAATCATAACTCATGGATTTACATCAGAAGCTGCAGTGCCTTTTTCCATGCAATTATAATGACCAACTTCCTCAGCCAACTGTGAGCGGGTTTTCCAAGCGTTGAGGTCATGAGGACTGAAGACGTTTCCAGATGCTTCATCTTTACCAACTCCCCCCTCCTCCTTTTTTAGATGTTATGAAGGGAAGGGTCTGCACAGGAGCAGCACCTGCAGATGTTGTGTATGTCCCTGCATTCACTGTAACCACCTGCGTTCCTTCAACTGTGTGTCCATGTTGATAAAGAAGCCTGGGCTCCTACCGGTGACGACAGACCAACCGGAACCTTCCTCACCCAAACAAACCCTCCTCCCCCTCCCTCCTGTGTTGCCCGGGGTGCTGCTTTGCTGTGTGTTGCCATGGAGACAGCCTGCCACATGGGTGTTGTGTCGCTGTGTGTCTTGCAGGTGCAAACGCTGTACTATTCAGCCGACCACAAGCTGCTCGATGGCGCTCTCATCATTGAGGAACATGGGGTGTTTGGTGTTGGTGCAGAGGACCACATCCAGTTTGTGCAGGTACACAACCCGCCCCTATACTGGGCTAACTCTGTGCCACTTGGCCCAACCTGGCCTCTATCCACCTTATGTAGCCTGGCAACAAGGGCACAGCCGGTTAGTGTGTAAAACCTAGGAACACTACACCTGCTTGCGTAGCTCCGTTGCACACTAGACTGGTTCTCAGATCAATTGAGTCTAGTCTTTTGGAGATTGGGTTCTGATCGCAAAATGTTTTGTGTGTTTTGAGTATGTAGCTGCTTCTTCGTTGGTCAAGTCTACCCTGTGTCTGTGCCGTCTTTCAGCTTGTTTAGATGCTTTAAATGGGTTGCAGACTGGTTTGAACTGTTTCTGGGGGACTACTCGGCACTGCTAAAAGACTGTTTGGGTGTAGTTCTAGGCCGGTTCAAAGCCAGGATTAGTCCATTTCAGGCCCGATTGTAGAGCGTGTGCTCTGCGGCCAACTGGTGTTGTAGCCGGTAGGAGATGTTGTGAATCTTCCCTCTGGCTGGGTTTCTGTACTGTAGCTGCGTTGGTTGTGCTGTTGCAGAAAAAGCCCCTTCGTGAGAACAGCAACACCCAGAGACAGCTGAGCTCCAGCTCCTCCGGCAGCACCTCGCCCCCCGGATCCTCCTCCAACACACCCTGCAGGAGAGAGTGGAAGTATATTGCCTCCGAGAAGACCACCAGTAAGTGTATCTGTGTGTGTGTGTGTGTGTCGGATGTTTGAAGACTTAACGGAGGAGTGGGTGTGTGTGTGTGTGTCGGATGTTTGAAGACTTAACGGAGGAGTGTGTGTATGTGTGTGTGTGTCGGATGTTTGAAGACTTAACGGAGGAGTGTGTGTGTGTGTGTGTGTCGGATGTTTGAAGACTTAACAGAGGAGTGGGTGTGTTAACTCAAAATGACAACAACTAGATTCCAGTTTAACAGAGTTTCCTTCAGCGTATTTCCACAGTACATAGTCGCCATCATGCTCAGGTCAGGTCCATCTCCAGTGAGACTACGGTGCAGGTGTACTAATATCAGAGTGATAGCACCTTAATAACAGAAATATAAGGATACTTAAAACATTAACTTAGCAGGTGTATAACATAATGTGTATGAATAGCATAATATCTTTTAAGATAAGAACTTTGTTTTTTAATTTAGTTATTACCATCACCTCCACTCATGGCACTCTCCCCCCCCTCTCTCTCTTTCCCCTTCCTCTCTCTCTCTCCCCCTCCTCTCTCTCCCATCTCCCTCCCTCTCTCTCTCACCCTTCTTTCTCTCCCCCTCCTCTCTCTCCCATCTCCCTCCCTCTCTCTCTCACCCTTCTTTCTCTCCCCCTCTTCTCGCTCTCTCTCCCCCTCTTCTATCTCTCTCCCCCTCCCCTCTCTCTCCCCTCCTCTCTCTCCACAGACAACACTTACCTGTGTCTGGCCGTGCTGGATGGAGTGTTGTGTGTGATCTTCCTGCATGGCCGTAGCTCTCCCCAGAGCTCTCCCTCTGCCACACCCTGTCTGATGAAGAGCCTCAGCTTCGAGGCCCAGCCTGAGGAGCTGGAGGAACACCCGCTGACCACCATGCACTATGCCCGCTCTGGCCTGGGCACTGCCACCCTGCACGGCAGGCTCATCGCTGCAGGTACGGAGATTTTAACCATTGTCAATTGAACCTTTTATTTATACAGGTTATTCTCATTAAGATACAATCTCTTCACAGCAAGATAGAGCTATTAGTTAACCAGCCACTGAGCCTCTATCTGGAGACTGGTACTGACCGGTCCCCAGTCTCGGATCTTTCAAATCAGCCCTGTCCTGTCACACAACTAATGTCACCATGTCATCTACAGTGCATTCGGAAAGTATTCAGACCCCTTGACTTTTCCACATTTTGTTATGTTGCAGCCTTATTCTAAAATTGTTTAAATTGTTTTTTTCCCTCATCAATCAACACACAATATCCCATGATGACGAAGCAAAAACAGATTTTTTAGAAATGTTTGCTATAATAATATGTTTTTATGAAGAAAAAAAATATATACAAAAAACGGATATAACATTTACATAAGTATTCAGACCCTTTACTCAGTACATTGTTGAAGCATCTTTTGCAGCAATTACAGGCTCAAGTCTTCTTGGGTATGATGCTACAAGCTTGGCACACCTGTATTTGGGGACTCCCATTCTTCACTGCAGATCCTCTCAAGCTCTGTCAGGTTGGATGGGCAGCACAGGTATTTTCCGGTCTCTCCAGAGATGTTAGATCGGGTTCAAGTCCAGGCTCTGGCAGGGCCACTCAAGGATATTCAGAGACTTGTTCCGAAGTCACTCCTGCGTTGTCTTGGATGTGTGCTTAGGGTCGTTGTCCTTTTGGAAGGTGAACTTTTGCCCCAGTCTGAGGTCCTGAGCGCTCTGGAGCAGGTTTTCATCAAGGATCTCCCTGTACTTTGCTCCATTCATCTTTCCCTCAATCCTGACTAGTCTCCCAGTCCCTGCTGCTGAAAAACATTCCCACGGCATGATGCTGCCACCACAATGCTTCATCGTAGCAATGGTGCCAGGTTTCCTCCAGACGTGACGCTTGGCATTCAGGCCAAAGAGTTCAATCTTGGTTTCATCAGACCAGATAATCTTGTTTCTCATCGTCTGAGTACTTTAGGTGCCTTTTGGCAAACTCCAAGCGGGCTATCATGTGCCTTTTACTGAGGAGTGGCTTCCGTCTGGCCACTCTACCATAAAGGTCTGATTGGTGGAGTGCTGCACAGATGGTTGTCCTTCTCCACAGAGGAACTCTGGAGCTCTGTCAGAGTGACCATCGGGTTCTTGGTCACCTCCCTGACCAATGCCCTTCTTCCCCGATTTCTCAGTTTGGCCGGGCGGCCAGTTCTAGGAAGAGTCTTTGTGGTTCCAAACTTATTCCATTTAAGAATGATGGAGGCCACTGTGTTCTTGGGGATGCTGCTGAATTTTTGGGGTACCCTTCCCTAGATCTGCGCCTCGACACAATCCTGTCTCGGAGCTCTACGGGCAATTCCTTCAACCTCATGGCTTGGTTTTTGCTCTGACAACGGTGGGACCTTTATATACACAGCGGTGTGCCTTTCCAAATCATGTTTAATCAGTTTAATTTACCACAGGTGGACTCCAGTCAAGTTGTATACACATATGTTTGCTCTGTAGGCTCATATAAAGGCTTCTGTAGGCCCAGACTGACCTGGTGTCTTCTGTTTGAGCTGTATGCTCATATTAAGGGTTCTGTAGGCCCAGGCTGACCCGGTGTCCTCTGTTTGAGCTGTATGCTCATATTAAGGGTTCTGTAGGCCCAGACTGACCTGGTGTCCTCTGTGTGAGCTGTATGCTCATATTAAGGGTTCTGTAGGCCCAGGCTGACCTGGTGTCCTCTGTTTGAGCTGTATGCTCATATTAAGGGTTCTGTAGGCCCAGACTGACCTGGTGTCCTCTGTGTGAGCTGTATGCTCATATTAAGGGTTCTGTAGGCCCAGACTGACCTGGTGTCCTCTGTGTGAGCTGTATGCTCATATTAAGGCTTCTGTAGGCCCAGACTGACCTGGTGTCCTCTGTTTGAGCTGTATGCTCATATTAAGGGTTCTGTAGGCCCAGACTGACCTGGTGTCCTCTGTGTGAGCTGTATGCTCATATAAAGGCTTCTGTAGGCCCAGACTGACCTGGTGTCCTCTGTGTGAGCTGTATGCTCATATTAAGGGTTCTGTAGGCCCAGACTGACCTGGTGTCCTCTGTTTGAGCTGTATGCTCATATTAAGGGTTCTGTAGGCCCAGACTGACCTGGTGTCCTCTGTGTGAGCTGTATGCTCATATTAAGGGTTCTGTAGGCCCAGACTGACCTGGTGTCCTCTGTGTGAGCTGTATGCTCATATTAAGGGTTCTGTAGGCCCAGACTGACCTGGTGTCCTCTGTGTGAGCTGTATGCTCATATTAAGGGTTCTGTAGGCCCAGACTGACCTGGTGTCCTCTGTTTGAGCTGTATGCTCATATTAAGGGTTCTGTAGGCCCAGACTGACCTGGTGTCCTCTGTGTTAGCTGTATGCTCATATAAAGGCTTCTGTAGGCCCAGACTGACCTGGTGTCCTCTGTGTGAGCTGTATGCTCATATTAAGGGTTCTGTAGGCCCAGACTGACCTGGTGTCCTCTGTGTGAGCTGTATGCTCATATTAAGGGTTCTGTAGGCCCAGACTGACCTGGTGTCCTCTGTTTGAGCTGTATGCTCATATTAAGGGTTCTGTAGGCCCAGACTGACCTGGTGTCCTCTGTGTGAGCTGTATGCTCATATTAAGGGTTCTGTAGGCCCAGACTGACCTGGTGTCCTCTGTTTGAGCTGTATGTTCATATTAAGGGTTCTGTAGGCCCAGACTGACCTGGTGTCCTCTGTGTGAGCTGTATGCTCATATTAAGGGTTCTGTAGGCCCAGACTGACCTGGTGTCCTCTGTTTGAGCTGTATGCTCATATTAAGGGTTCTGTAGGCCCAGACTGACCTGGTGTCCTCTGTGTTAGCTGTATGCTCATATAAAGGCTTCTGTAGGCCCAGACTGACCTGGTGTCCTCTGTGTGAGCTGTATGCTCATATAAAGGCTTCTGTAGGCCCAGACTGACCTGGTGTCTTCTGTGTGAGCTGTATGCTCATATTAAGGGTTCTGTAGGCCCAGGCTGACCTGGTGTCCTCTGTGTATTTTCCGTCTCCAGGAGGGTATAACCGAGAGGAGTGCCTGAGGACGGTGGAGTGTTACGACCCCAAAGACGACCGCTGGACCTTCACCGCTCCCATGCGGACTCCCAGGGCTCGCTTCCAGATGGCAGTGCTTATGGTACGACCCTGACCGTTGACCCCTAATTTCACAGGACTGACAGGTGCTTGTCTGACTTAAACCTGACCCTCTGTCTCCTCTCATCTCTCATAGGGTCAGCTGTACGTGATGGGCGGCTCCAACGGCCACTCGGACGAGCTGAGCTGTGGGGAGACTTACGATCCGCACACTGACACGTGGGCTCAGGTGCCAGAGCTCCGAACCAACCGCTGCAACGCAGGTGTCTGCTCATTGAACAACAAGCTGTTTGTGGTGGGAGGGTCGGACCCCTGTGGGCAGAAAGGCCTGAAGAACTGTGACGCTTTTGACCCTGTGACCAAGACCTGGAACAACTGTGCTCCCCTCAACATCAGTAAGCACCTATACCACACATATACTACGGAGCTATAGGAGGACGGGCTCATTGTAATGGCTGGAATGGAATACATGGAACGGTGTGAAACACATGGAAAGCACGTTTTACTCCGGTCCGTATTCTCCATTCCGGCCATTACAATGAACCCGTCCTCTTACAGCTCCTCCCACCAGCCTCCTCTGCTTTACACAGACTGTACCTATATCTCTCATAGTGTACACAGAGGAAAAGGTTCCAGGTAACGGACTTCTTTGTCTTGTCACCAGGATGGAAGCCTTTACTAATGGTGCTTGTCATTTATTGCGTGTACTGTGTCAGTGAAGAACTGGAACAGTTTGGCGTTAACTCTGTTCACCTAGGGAGGCACCAGGCTGCGGTGTGTGAGCTAGATGGCTTCATGTACGTGATTGGAGGTGCTGAGTCGTGGAACTGCCTGAACACAGTGGAGCGTTACAACCCCGAGAACAACACCTGGACCCTGATCTCCCCCATGAACGTGGCCCGCAGGGGGGCTGGGGTGGCCGTCTACGCTGGTAAGACACTTCATTCTGGTTCTATGGTCTGCTCTAAACTGGGGATTACCGTGTATAGGGTCATGGGTTCACTGGGGTGGGGATACAGTACAATTTGGCAGAAATTTCCAAATCATTGCTCAGATTTGTGCTGACCCTTCTCTCTCCTTGTCGCTATCTCCTTCTCTTCCCGTCTCTAGGGAAGCTTTTCGTGGTTGGTGGGTTTGATGGCTCCCATGCCCTGCGCTGTGTTGAGGTGTACGACCCAGCCTGCAATGAGTGGAGGATGCTCGGTAGCATGACCGTGGCACGCAGCAATGCGGGTGTAGCCGTGCTGGGTGATTTCATCTGTGCCATGGGCGGCTTCGACGGAAACAACTTCCTGAACACGCTGGAGGTTTACGACCCCGAGACGGATGAGTGGAGCGACTGCGCCGATGCCCTCTCCTCCTCCGCCTGAGGGTTAAGGGTCAGAGGTCAATGGGGGGGGGGGGGTACCTTTCCCAAACTAACAGGCTTAGTGACATAATCGTGTTTCGTGATGTTCCGTAGGTGAGTGGGAGGAAGGGGACAGGGGAACCATTTTGGCAGGGGGTCTTCAGTGAAGACTGGAGTATTTTGGGGGGGGGGGGGTTGCCGAAAGCAACATTAAGCCTTTGCATACAATATTTTTCGTGCTGTATATATTTTCCTTTTCGTCTTAAGAATGCCAACATTTAATACACTTTTAGTGCAATTTAGTTTGTAGTTTCTTTTGAAAGGTTGTATTGTTTTCTGAGAAGAAGCTACTGTTGTGATCATCTCAACACTACCTTGGACCTACTGGTCAGGATGGGTGATGGTACTGGAAAACTTTGGGTTGACTTGATTTAGAAGGTGATTCTGAACAGTTGTGTCCATTTTAAACTGTCATTTTAACTCCCACACACATTTAAAGATATGCAGTTTGAAGCCTTATTCAGAGAAAGAGGGTCACTCCCATCATGGCTTTGTCATTTAAACTAAAGCTGGATTTTGCTTTTCCAATCTTTAATGGTGGCCTTTTTTACATATTTTTATACACTGCTGATTTACCAATAGAAGAAGTAGCTGCCGCACATGACAACTGAGTCATCAAATGAAACCAGTGTCAGTTTAGTAACAACGCGAACACACACACACACACAACCAACCATGCTTCTGTGCTTGTTCTAACCATGTATTTTGTTACTGCGTTTTGACTAATTCACTATTTGTAGAGATGCTGTTTTCTTTATTTCCTGTGTGGTGTTTTAAAAGGGGTTCAGACATTTGGCTTTTGGCCTTTTCTGTTTTGAGTTTAGAAGGTCCTGTATCACATTTGTAACACGCTGATATTCCTTAACTAATAAACCATTTCAACCTGACGGCGCGTGCTCTTGTACTTTTCTTTTTCCAATGAATACAGTACTAGAGCTGACTCAGGTTTGACTGGGGTGCGTTCAGCATGACGGAAAGGTGTGCAACGCTGAATTCAACGGAAACGGTACTGAACGACCAGTTGGGGGGAAAATGATTTATGGTGGCCTAGAGAGCAATTACCGTATGGTGTGTTGCACGAGTTTTGTGATTTCAAATAGTCGCACCCATATTGTTCAGGCCACACCCACCAAACGGGATCAAACGTACCTCAAAGGCTGTTGCAGAATGGTGTGCACCGTTTTAGGGGAATGTGCCGTTCCGTACAAACCGTCACACAACGTAGCAAACATTGAAGCAAAACGGAACACACACCTTGTTTGTTAGAGCTGTGACTGTCAAACATTCTGTCTTTTAGGCAGTGTAGCGATGGGTCACATACACCACCCTGTTCTAATGAAAGAACCACCTGATTATACTTCTACTCTATAAACTTTTCATCAATTGTGCGTTGCAAGTCACTACTTAATCCCCCAGGACACAATTACACAAACAAATATATATTGGCATTCAGACAAATTGCAAAATGTGTTGACAAAAAAAATCTAAGTTTAGTTGACTTCCACTCAATGTCAAAATGTATTAAATCAAGTAAGCAAAAAAACTGTTTTACTCAACTTGGAAATTCATAAACCTGTAGTCAAATTTACGGAAGCAACAAGTTGTGTTGATTAGAAATGAAGTTCAACAACAACTTGTCTTGTCTATACTTACAGTGTGTAACTAAGTTGAATCAATAAAGATTGTGTATAATCAAATTAGAAATTCACAACCCAAAAAATCTAATCAATTGGAAACAACATAACTGCTGTTCAGATGACTTCAACTTAGTTTTGTGGGGTGGAGCTATTAGAATAATAGGATTGTGTCGAGGCACAGATCTTGGGAAGGGTACCAAAACATTTCTGCAGCATTGAAGGTCACCATGCTTTGCAACTGTGCATTTTTAACATGTACATTTTGGTCATTTAGGAGACCCTTTTATCCAGAGAGACTTCAGTTATTGCATTCAACAAAGGTAGATAAACATCCACATTTAACAAGTAAAAAGGTAATGTAACCGTTTCTGAAAATGTCATTGTAGATGTTGGATGGGTTGACATTACTTGACGTTAGTATATTGCCAGTTTTGAAACTGGTGGAAAAGCTCACATGTTCAAGAGACTAAATTGAGTGCTTTCAGAAAGTATTCATACCCCTTGACATTTCCACATTATGTTGTGTTACAGCCTGAATTCAAATGAATGACATACTGTTTTCTCACCCATCTACACGCAATACCCTATTATAACAAAGTGAAAACATGTTTTTAGATTTATTTGTAAATTTATAGTAATTGAAATACAGAAATATCTCATTTACAGTCCCTTCGGAAAGTATTCAGACTCCTTGACTTTTTCCACCTTTCGTTACGTTACAGCCTTATTCTAAAATAGATTAAATATTTGTTTTTTTCTTCAGATATCTACACACAATACCCCATAATGACATCACAATACCCCATAATGACATCACAATACCCCATAATGACATCACAATACCCCATAATGACATCACAATACCCCATAATGACAAAGCCAAAACTTTTTTTGAATTTATATGAATGTATTAAAAACAGAAATACCTTATTTACATAAGTATTCAGACCCTTTGCTATGAGACTTGCAATTGAGCTCCGGTGCATCCTGTTTCCATTGATCATCCTTGAGATGTTTCTACACCTTGGAGTCCACCTGTGGTAAATTCAATTGATTGGACATGATTTGGAAAGGCACACACCTGTCTTTATAAGGTACCACAGTTGACAGTGCATGCCAGAGCAAAAACCAAGCCATGAGGTCGAAGGAATTGTCCGTAGAGCTCCAAGACAGGATTGTGTTGAGGCACAGATCTTGGGAAGGGTACCAAAACATTTCTTCAGCATTGAAGGTCCCCAAGAACACAGTGGCCTCCATCATTCTTAAATAAAACAAGTTTGGAACCACCAAGACTTCCTAGAGCTGGCGCCTGGGCAATCGGGGGAGAAGGGCCTTGTTCAGGGAGATGGGAGAAACTTACAGAAGGACAACCATCTCTGCAGCACTCCACCATGGCAGAGAGGGGAGGCAGAAATATTTTGGTACCCTTCCCCAGATCTGTGCCTCGACACAATCCTGTCTCGGAGCTCTACGGACAATTCCTTCGACCTCATGGCTTAGTTTTTGCTCTGACATGCATTGTCAACTGTGGGACCTTATATAGACAGGTGTGGGCCTTTCCAAATCATGTCCAATCAATTGAATTTACCACAGGTGTACTCCAATCAAGTTGTAGAAACATCAAGGATGATCAATGGAAACAGGCTGCACCTGAGCTCAATTTCGAGACTCATAGCAAAGGGTCTGAATACTTATGTACATAATGTATTTCTGTTTTTAATACTTTTGCAAAAATGTCTAAAAACCTGTTTTCACTCTGTCATTATGGGATATTGTGTGTAGATTGGGATTTTTTAAGATTTAATACATTTTAGAATAAGGCTGTAATGTAACAAAATGTGGAAAAAGTCAAGGGGTCTGAATACTTTCTGAAGGCACTGTATGTAAAGTAGATATTTCTGTATTTCTAAAAACACATTTCACTGTCATTATGGGGTATTGTGTGTAGATGGGTGAGAGAAAAACATCGATTGAATCCATTTTGAATTCAGGCCGTATCACAACAAATGTGGAATAAATCGAGGGGTCTGAATACTTTCTGAAGGCACTCTACTTAACCTGAAAGTAAGTTAGATTCATAGAAAATATAACACATTCTGTGTTAGTATAACTCTACATTTAAAGTTGATATAACTAAAGTTGAAATTGATTCAACTATGAATAATAGTAGGTTATACTGACAAATGGTGAAGTTGACTTAACTACCTTTTATTAGTCAATGTACATTTGATGTAAGTTAGAAAGGCTTGAATTTTAAAGTTGATAGAGCTTGAATAAGCCCATGTAACTTTATGACTAGAAATAATCAATTGAAACAAATCATTTTTAACAGTATACTATTACCAAATATAGCATTTCTCTCGCTCTCTCGCCCCTCCTCTTTCTCCCACCATCTCTTCTCTCTGCACGAGCAGGAACTTCTGGCAGGTGACTAGCAGCATGGTCTCTCTGCACAAGTCTAAGCTTCTCTACCACTTAGTTTCCACTGGGACATGAATATCTACCTACCTACTTCACTAAGAGGGCTTTTTCTGTTCCCATTACAGTCTAATTTGGGAGAGATTAGACTAAGTTTATTGTACCTGCAGAAGGAGGGAGAGAAGCATAGGGAGTCTGGTCACATGATCTCTAAAGGGTTGGTGGGTGAACCAAGCACCTGAGTTGCACTTGTGCTCCTTGAATGACCCTGTCCTTAGACATTAGGAGAATCTCAATTGCATACTCCTCGCGTCCTCTCGCGTCCTCCTCCTTCTCAAAACCCATTGGAGGAGAAGGTCAGAGGGGAGGGACCTCTGGCTTTCTCATCCAATGGGTTTTGAGGAGGCGAGGAGAGGAGGCGAGTAGTATGCAATTGCGATTCTTCCATTGGGTACCTAACACCTGTCCGTCAAAGACCACTAATTCCTTCCTTCTCCACTGCACGTTCTGTTCATTCACTAACCCCTCCTCCCCCCTCTGTAGGTAATTCACAAAATGGCCTCTTGTAATCTCAACAGTCAGGCAATAAACCTGCCAATCACGTCACAACCTGGCTGGGGGAAGTAAGCCAATCACGTCACAACCTGGCTGGGGGAAGTAGGCAACTGAGTGAGCCAGAAGGGTTGGGGTCGAGGGCAGCACTTCCTGCTGAACTGAGAGGTCATGGCCTTTGGCCAGGCCATGTGAAACAATGACCTACCCATAGGAATAGAATTCTAATTCTATGGACCTACCTAAGTGACAATTAATTTGACTATTCCCCCCATCACATCTTTATTGGGGGAACCAGAGAATAGAAGGCATTCAACAGTGTCAGGGTACCGGTACTTATTTGTGTCTGTCTATATTATTTTTTTGTCCCCTGCACCAGGAAAATGGCTGGATGCCTAGGCTACAGCAGACACTACTTTTTAACTAGAAAACACTGCATGATGATAAACCTGTTGTTTTTCTTTACCTGTTGATGTGAACAGAGAAGGCTGTATTGAACTGATCCCAAGGTGTGGTGCCCTTCCTTTCCTGAGAGTTATGAGACGGAGAAAGGGAAGTATTCATCCTCTGGGGTGTGCATCTTTGTGAAGGCGAAAAAAACGAAACATAGTTTGCGACAAATAATACCATTGTAATTGAGTAGAGTGAAACCCTTTTCACAGTGAATCAGATACTGTCAGACATACTGTCAGAGACAGAGGAGAGACATAGGAGAGATAGGCTACGCACCCATAGGGATAATATGGGCTTTAAACCAGGTTTTAATTTGTTCGGCCATGTTCGGCTATGCACTTTAAAAGAAAGTTTGCGGAGGCTGCATTCACGGTAAACACTGCATATGTAGGCTCAATTGGAAATGACCTTTAAATGTCAAGCACGGTATAGCGCGCAGATCGGAATGAATCGAGGCCTTAACTAGGGTTAGGGTCACACATGATTTATCATATCAAAGGTTTGTAATAAAACAGCCTTAAATAAGGTTCACTAACTGTGAGATTAGACCAATCCTCAACGTTGGACCTATCATCTAATCTACAGGATGTCAAGTAATCTGTGGTTTCTGAGGCACGGGGAGAATCTCGTGTCCTCTCCTCACCTGCTCTTGTAAAAGGTCAAAGGTCATTGAGGAACGTACGGTTAATCCCATTTACAGGGGGTGGAATCCCCAAATAAATGTGTGAAATTATAAAAACTAATTTAGCGATACGTTTTATAGACAGGCCTATATGGATACGTAGAGTACCCATTTTCCTCCCCAATTTCCTGGTTTCCAATTGGTAGTTACAGTCTTGTCTCATTGCTGCAACTCCTGTATGGACTCGGGAGAGGCGAAGGTCGAGAGCCAAGAGTCCTCCGAAACACGACCCAACCAAGCCGCACTGCTTCTTGACACAATGCCCGCTTAACCTGGTAGCCAGCCACACCAGTGTGACGGAGGAAACACCGTACACCTGGCAACCGTGTCAGCGTGCATGCAACCCGGCCAGCCACAGTAGTCGCTAGAGCCCGTAGGAGCCTTAGACCACCGCGCCACCTGGGAGGCACAGAGTGTTTTTAAATGGTTACATGCTTTTCTCCTCGAAGAAAAACAACAGCTGATTGAAAAGGGGGTGTGGCGAATTTTAAAAACACTTCCCCGCTAGCTGCCGAGGGGAGCTTAAGACGTTTTCCGAATAACAAATTGACACGCTCTTCAACCACTTATCGGTTGAGAATCTCCCAAGAAGTTCAGTGCAGCACTGCAGTTTCACTTTGACCCAAACAAACACCCCCCCTGTATGACATGTAGGAGCTCTGCTTCACACTGCAGTTTCACTTTGACCCCCTCCAAACAAACACCCCCCTGTATGACATGTAGGCGCTCTGCTTCACACTGCAGTTTCACTTTGACACAAACAAACACCCCCCCTGTATGACATGTAGGCGCTCTGCTTCACACTGCAGAGTGTAATCTCAGCCATCACAACTGATGTCATGGCCATTGGACTCATACTCCCCTCAGCTGGGTCAGCTGCAGCACACTGTTCCACACTGTGCTTTATAGTTGTGTGTAATGTGACAATAACGCAACTCAAGTCAGATTCAATTCAAAAACTTTAATGCATCGTATAACAAGAGTTAGAATAAATTGTACATTGTTGTTCAAACAAAAATATGTGCTTTAATTTAACTATTTACATCTTTACAAATGAACACATCCAAGATAAATATCAACAGGCCTGAGACGGTCATATCATAAGCCTACAGCAAAGCCATGATGCCATAACAGACAGCATAGTTCATGTCACGTTGAACCGTCTGACTCCCTGTGTAAGTCACAGCCTGGGAGAGCTTTGACAGCCAATAACCATTCATTACATCACCTGGCGTACCACTTATGGTGCAAAAGGAATATTAAGATGATGTCATGGTTACCCCATGTGTCTCCCGGTCGGCTGCGATAGAGCCTGGACTCGAACCCAGAATCTCTAGTGATGCGGTGCCTTAGACCACTGCGCCACTCAGGGGGCCCTAGAACTTGATCTTAACTGACTTGCCTAGTTAAACAAAGGTAAATAAAGAAAATGAAAACAATACTGAATGCTGAGGAATATGGAGATGATGTTGGCTCAATCATGGATGTGAGCAGTCATGTCTTTTTGAATAGAATGTGGGTTTATCGTGTAGGTCCTCGTTAAAAACAGCACAGCAAGCTGAAAGTGAAAACCCACACTACAATCTAAGGTCATAGGTCATAGTAACAGTGAGAGTAGCATGATGACAGAGTTTAAACACATCAGAAAAAACTGCCATTCTGTATGTGTAAACATTCCAATCCAGTAGCTAGGTTTCCATCCAATTTGCAACAGATTTTCATGTGAATATTCATCAATCTGCATTAAATAATATAGGCATTTTCCCAGCCGAGACGTTTCCATTAGTCTGTGCGTGATGACATGACGCACATAATAATAAGGTTTGTGGTTAAAGTCCCATGTAGCGAATGAAAAATACAAGTTCAATGGGGTTCCATCACATTTTCAACTCTACTGATGGTTTTGTCACAAAATGTGCCCACTCTGGTCTTGACACGTGCTCTCTTAGCCAACTGCTCTCAGACACAGTGCTGGAAGGCTACTTGCATTATGAGATTATTATGGAGCCACATTGATCATCATGTCACCAGAGTATTGGAAAGAAGCATCAAGCTCATCACGGGCACTTTCACAACCCTGTGAAGTTCATCATAACTTGTTTAGTCTGTAGCCTAATAAACTGCATGGTTTCCTGAGTCCTAGTGGGAGCATCACACATCATATTATCGCGGGACTCCCAAGCTTACTTCCATATGATGGTTATTATATCAATATTTGCGCATTAAGGCATTTCCACACGAATTTCTCTTATAATTAATTTTACAGACACAAAAACATCCCACCATGTCGAACGAACAAATTCTCTGTCGGGATTCATACAATTTTACCGGCATATCCTGTTTCCATCAGACCGGTAATGACTTTTTCAGAAATCAGGTCATTCATCCGCATTAAATGCTTGGATGGAAACCTGGTCTGTGTGAGGATAACAACATATTTGGAAGATCCATATCTCCACTAACACACTGTTGTGTAGAGATGGTGAAGAGATGGAGGCCCAAAATGGCTACTGTAGGAAGCACCAGAAACAGCAAAATGGCATCCTATTCCCTATATAGTGCACTACTTTAGACCAGAGCCCTATTCCCTATATAGTGCACTACTTTAGACCAGAACCCTATTCCCTATATAGTACACTACTATAGACCAGAGCCCTTTTCCCTATATAGTACACTACTTTAGACCATAGCCCTATTGGGCATTTGGGAAGCAGCCACACCAACATCCACACACAAGAAACTAAATTAAGTCAGAAAAGGTGTTGAATGAAATAGGTCAGCTCCATATGAAAACAGTGGCTTCAAGTAAAGTTGTTGAGTTGTGATATGATGCAATTTGAGGCCTCTGGTAGGATGTTTTAGTCCAAACTTCCTGGTTGTGGTCCAATCAGGGCCAGGTGCTTGGTGTGACCTGCCGGGACGTGGCCTCAGCGCAGCGCTCTAGACTGATGTTCAGCTCTGCCAACTGGGTCCCCCCCACACACAGCTTCTCCCTGTGAACACACACACACACACACACGTTAGAACTAGAACACACAAACACAGGCCTGATCCAAAACACGCACAGGTCAGAACTAGAACACAAACACAGGCCTGATCCAAAACACACACAGGTCAGAACTAGAACACACAAACACAGGCCTGATCCAAAACACACACAGGTCAGAACTAGAACACACAAACACAGGCCTGATCCAAAACACACACAGGTCAGAACTAGAACACACAAACACAGGCCTGATCCAAAACACACACAGGTCAGAACTAGAACACACAAACACAGGCCTGATCCAAAACACACACAGGTCAGAACTAGAACACACAAACACAGGCCTGATCCAAAACACACACAGGTCAGAACTAGAACACACAAACACAGGCCTGATCCAAAACACACACAGGTCAGAACTAGAACACACAAACACAGGACGGATCCAAAACACACACAGGTCAGAACTAGAACACACAAACACAGGCCTGATCCAAAACACACACAGATCAGAACTAGAACACACAAACACAGGCCTGATCCAAAACACACACAGGTCAGAACTAGAACACAGGCCTGATCCAAAACACACACAGGTCAGAACTAGAACACACAAACACAGGCCTGATCCAAAACACACACAGGTCAGAACTAGAACACACAAACACAGGCCTGATCCAAAACACACACAGGTCAGAACTAGAACACACAAACACAGGCCTGATCCAAAACACACACAGGTCAGAACTAGAACACACAAACACAGGCCTGATCCAAAACACACACAGGTCAGAACTAGAACACACTAACACAGGCCTGATCCAAAACACACACAGGTCAGAACTAGAACACACAAACACAGGCCTGATCCAAAACACACACAGGTCAGAACTAGAACACACAAACACAGGCCTGATCCAAAACACACACAGGTCAGAACTAGAACACACAAACACAGGCCTGATCCAAAACACACACAGGTCAGAACTAGAACACACTAACACAGGCCTGATCCAAAACACACACAGGTCAGAACTAGAACACACAAACACAGGCCTGATCCAAAACACACACAGGTCAGAACTAGAACACACAAACACAGGCCTGATCCAAAACACACACAGGTCAGAACTAGAACACACAAACACAGGCCTGATCCAAAACACACACAGGTCAGAACTAGAACACACAAACACAGGCCTGATCCAAAACACACACAGGTCAGAACTAGAACACACAAACACAGGCCTGATCCAAAACACACACAGGTCAGAACTAGAACACACAAACACAGGCCTGATCCAAAACACACACAGGTCAGAACTAGAACACACAAACACAGGACGGATCCAAAACACACACAGGTCAGAACTAGAACACACAAACACAGGACGGATCCAAAACACACACAGGTCAGAACTAGAACACACAAACACAGGCCTGATCCAAAACACACACAGATCAGAACTAGAACACACAAACACAGGCCTAATCCAAAACACACACAGGTCAGAACTAGAACACAGGCCTGATCCAAAACACACACAGGTCAGAACTAGAACACACAAACACAGGCCTGATCCAAAACACACACAGGTCAGAACTAGAACACACAAACACAGGCCTGATCCAAAACACACACAGGTCAGAACTAGAACACACAAACACAGGACGGATCCAAAACACACACAGGTCATACAAAGAAAGAGAAAAAGAAAGAAAGGGGACAAGGGGAAAGAAAGACCAAGGGAGAGAAGAGAGAGAGAATAGAAAAGAGAGAGAGAGGGAATAGAAGAGAGAGAGGGAATAATAAAGAGAGAGGGGAAATAGAGGAGAGAGATGGAATAGGAGAGAGATGGAATAGGAGAGAGAGGGATTAGAAGAGAGAGAGAGATGGAATAGGAGAGAGAGAGGGAATAGAAGAGAGAGAGAGATGGAATAGGAGAGAGATGGAATAGGAGAGAGAGGGATTAGAAGAGAGAGAGAGATGGAATAGGAGAGAGAGGGATTAGAAGAGAGAGAGAGATGGAATAGGAGAGAGAGGGATTAGAAGAGAGAGAGAGATGGAATAGGAGAGAGAGGGATTAGAAGAGAGAGAGGGAGATGGAATAGGAGAGAGAGGGAATAGAAGAGAGAGAGAGATGGAATAGGAGAGAGAGAGGGAATAGAAGAGAGAGAGAGATGGAATAGGAGAGAGAGGGATTAGAAGAGAGAGAGGGAGATGGAATAGGAGAGAGAGAGGGAATAGAAGAGAGAGAGAGATGGAATAGGAGAGAGAGAGAGAGTGAATAGAGGAGAGGGAATAGAAGAGAGAGAGAATAGAAGAGAAGAGAGGAGAGAGAGACTAGAAAAAAAGCCAAAAGTCTTCTCCTGCTTTGTTGATTTCGAAAAAGCTTTTGACTCAATTTGGCATGAGGGTCTGCTATACAAATAGATTGAAAGTGGTTTTGGAGGAAAAACATTCAACATTATAAAATCCATGTACACAAACAACAAATGTGCGGTTAAAATTGAAAAAAAAACACACACATTTCTTTCCACAGGGCCGTGGGGTGAGACAGGGATGCAGCCTGAGCCCCACCCTCTTCAACATACATATCAACTAATTGGCGACGACACTGGAAGTCTGCAGCACCCGGCCTCAACCTACTAGAATCTGAAGTTAAATGTCTACTGTTTGCTGATGATCTGGTGCTTCTGTCCCCAACCAAGGAGGGCCTACAGCAGCACCCACCAAGGAGGGCCTACAGCAGCACATAGATCTTCTGCACAGATTCTGTCAGACCTGGGCCCCTTAAGTGAATCTCAGTAAGACAAAAATAATGGTGTTCCAAAAAAGGTCCAGTTGCCCGGACCACAAATACAAATTCCATCTAGACACCGTTGCCCTGGAGCACACAGAAAACTATACATACCTCGGCTGAGAATGATCTGACAGACAAGGCAAGAAGGGCCATCTACACCATCAAAGGAAAGAAAATTCAACATACCACTTAGGATCTGGCTAAAAATAGTTTAATCAGTTATAGAACCCATTATGGTTGTGAGGTCTGGGGTCCGCTCACCAACCAAGAATTCACAAAATGGGATAAACACCAAATTGAGACTCTGCATGCAGAATTCTGCAAAAATATCCTCAGTGTACAACGTAAAACACCAAATAATGCACGCAGAGCAGAATTAGGCCGATACCCACTAATTATCAAAATCCAGAAAAGAGCTGTTAAATTCTACAGCCACATAAAAGGAAGCGATTCCCAAACCTTCCATAACAAAGCCATCACCTACAGAGAGATGAACCTGGAGAAGAGTCCCCTAAGCAAGCTGGTCCTGGGGCTCTGTTCACAAACACAAACACACCCCACAGAGCCCCAGGACAGCAGCAAAATTAGACCCAACCAAATCATGAGAAAACAAAAAGATAATTACTTGACACATTGGAAAGAATTAACAAAAAAACAGAGCAAACTAGAATGCTATTTGGCCCTAAACAGAGAATACACAGTGGCAGAATACCTGACCACTGTGACTGACCCAAACTTAAGGAAAGCTTTGACTATGTACAGACTCAGTGAGCATAGCCTTGCTATTGAGAAAGGCCGCCGTAGGCAGACATGGCTCTCAAGAGAAGACAGGCTATGTGCTCACTGCCCACAAAATGAGGTGGAAACTGAGCTGCACTTCCAAACCTCCTGCCCAATGTATGACCATATTAGAGAGACATATTTCCCTCAGATTACACAGACCCACAAAGAATTTGAAAACAAATACATTTTTGATAAACTCCCATATCTATTGGGTGAAATACCACAGTGTGCCATCACAGCAGCAAGATTTGTGACATATTGCCACAAGAAAAGGGAAACGAGTGAAGAACAAACACCATTATAAATACAACCCATATTTATGTTTATTTATTTTCCCTTTTGTACTTTAACTATTTGCACATCGTTACAACCCTGTGTATAGCCAAATGACACTTGAAATGTCTTTATTCCTTTGCACTTTTGTGAGTGTAATGTTTACTGTTAATTTTGTTATTGTTTATTTCACTTTTGTTTATTATCTACTTCACTTGCTTTGGCAATGTAAACATATATTTACCATGCCAATAAATCCCTTTGAATTGAATTGATTGACACAGAGGGAATAGAGTAGCCAGAGAGAGAGAATAGAGGAGATAAAGAGGAAAGAGAGCGCGAGAGAGAGAGAGAATAGGAGAGAGAGACAGAGTGAGAGGGAGAAAGAGAGAGAGGAAAGAGAGAGCGAGAGAGAGAATAGGAGAGAGAGAGAGAGAGTGAGAGGGAGAAAGAGAGAGATGAAAGAGAGAGAATAGGAGAGAGAGAGACAGAGTGAGAGGGAGAAAGAGAGAGAGGAAAGAGAGAGCGAGAGAGAGAATAGGAGAGAGAGAGAGAGTGAGAGGGAGAAAGAGAGAGATGAAAGAGAGAGAATAGGAGAGAGAGAGTGAGAGGGAGAAAGAGAGAGAGGAAAGAGAGAATAGGAGAGAGAGAGAGAGTGAGAAAGAGAGAGAGGAAATAGAGAGCGAGAGAGAGAGAGAATAGGAGAGAGAGAGGGAGAGAGAGATAGAGTGAGAAAGAGAGAGAGGAAAGAGAGAGCGAGAGAGAGAGAGAGAGAGAGAATAGGAGAGAGAGAGAGAGAGTGAGAGGGAGAAAGAGAGCAATGCCACTATCCAGAATGTGTCCCTTCCTGTGAAATTAATGGAGTAGTCCAGTGACTCCTGCCCCAAGGCACGGTAGAACACAATGGAGTAGTCCAGTGACTCCTGCCCCAAGGCATGGTAGAACACAATGGAGTAGTCCAGTGACTCCTGCCCCAAGGCATGGTAGAACACAATGGAGTAGTCCAGTGACTCCTGCCCCAAGGCATGGTAGAACACAATGGAGTAGTCCAGTGACTCCTGTCCCACGGCATGGTAGAACACAATGGAGTAGTCCAGTGACTCCTGCCCCAAGGCATGGTAGAACACAATGGAGTAGTCCAGTGACTCCTGCCCCAAGGCATGGTAGAACACAATGGAGTAGTCCAGTGACTCCTGCCCCAAGGCATGGTAGAACACAATGGAGTAGTCCAGTGACTCCTGCCCCAAGGCATGGTAGAACACAATGGAGTAGTCTAGTGACTCCTGCCCCAAGGCATGGTAGAACACAATGGAGTAGTCCAGTGACTCCTGCCCCAAGGCATGGTAGAACACAATGGAGTAGTCTAGTGACTCCTGCCCCAAGGCATGGTAGAACACAATGGAGTAGTCCAGTGACTCCTGCCCCAAGGCACGGTAGAACACAATGGAGTAGTCTAGTGACTCCTGCCCCAAGGCACGGTAGAACACAATGGAGTAGTCCAGTGACTCCTGCCCCAAGGCACGGTAGAACACAATGGAGTAGTCTAGTGACTCCTGCCCCAAGGCATGGTAGAACACAATGGAGTAGTCTAGTGACTCCTGCCCCAAGGCACGGTAGAACACAATGGAGTAGTCCAGTGACTCCTGCCCCAAGGCATGGTAGAACACAATGGAGTAGTCCAGTGACTCCTGCCCCAAGGCATGGTAGAACACAATGGAGTAGTCCAGTGACTCCTGCCCCAAGGCACGGTAGAACACAATGGAGTAGTCCAGTGACTCCTGCCCCAAGGCATGGTAGAACACAATGGAGTAGTCCAGTGACTCCTGCCCCAAGGCACGGTAGAACACAATGGAGTAGTCCAGTGACTCCTGTCCCAAGGCATGGTAGAACACAATGGAGTAGTCCAGTGACTCCTGCCCCAAGGCACGGTAGAACACAATGGAGTAGTCCAGTGACTCCTGCCCCAAGGCACGGTAGAACACAATGGAGTAGTCTAGTGACTCCTGCTCCAAGGCATGGTAGAACACAATGGAGTAGTCTAGTGACTCCTGCCCCAAGGCATGGTAGAACACAATGGAGTAGTCCAGTGACTCCTGCCCCAAGGCATGGTAGAACACAATGGAGTAGTCCAGTGACTCCTGCCCCAAGGCACGGTAGAACACAATGGAGTAGTCCAGTGACTCCTGCCCCAAGGCACGGTAGAACACAACGGAGTAGTCCAGTGACTCCTGCCCCAAGGCATGGTAGAACACAATGGAGTAGTCCAGTGACTCCTGCCCCAAGGCACGGTAGAACACAATGGAGTAGTCCAGTGACTCCTGTCCCAAGGCATGGTAGAACACAATGGAGTAGTCCAGTGACTCCTGCCCCAAGGCACGGTAGAACACAATGGAGTAGTCCAGTGACTCCTGCCCCAAGGCACGGTAGAACACAATGGAGTAGTCTAGTGACTCCTGCCCCAAGGCATGGTAGAACACAATGGAGTAGTCCAGTGACTCCTGCCCCAAGGCACGGTAGAACACAATGGAGTAGTCCAGTGACTCCTGCCCCAAGGCACGGTAGAACACAATGGAGTAGTCTAGTGACTCCTGCCCCAAGGCATGGTAGAACACAATGGAGTAGTCCAGTGACTCCTGCCCCAAGGCATGGTAGAACACAATGGAGTAGTCCAGTGACTCCTGCCCCAAGGCACGGTAGAACACAATGGAGTAGTCCAGTGACTCCTGCCCCAAGGCATGGTAGAACACAATGGAGTAATCCAGTGACTCCTGCCCCAAGGCATGGTAGAACACAATGGAGTAGTCCAGTGACTCCTGCCCCAAGGCATGGTAGAACACAATGGAGTAGTCCAGTGACTCCTGCCCCAAGGCACGGTAGAACACAATGGAGTAGTCCAGTGACTCCTGCCCCAAGGCACGGTAGAACACAATGGAGTAGTCCAGTGACTCCTGCCCCAAGGCACGGTAGAACACAATGGAGTAGTCCAGTGACTCCTTCCCCAAGGCACGGTAGAACACAATGGAGTAGTCTAGTGACTCCTGCCCCAAGGCACGGTAGAACACAATGGAGTAGTCCAGTGACTCCTGCCCCAAGGCACGGTAGAACACAACGGGAGACTATGCCCTCTTTAGATGGCTGAGCGAGCGAGCGCACGCACACACACACCGAGAACATTTAGAACACCACAATGTGAACCAAAAGCACATGACTGTTCTCCATGGGGTTACCTCATATCACACTTGCGGTTTTGTCAGCATTTGACCAGCTCAGTGTCTTATTGTGATGTTGTTCTCTTCAAATGAGAGTATTGGTCTGACGTGTACACAGCACGTCTCTAACTGCAGGACCAATGGAATCCATGTGCACATGCACACAAAGTGGCCCTCTATGTCGTCTCCCATTAGAGACACTGAGGACGCTTGTTGCTCGTTCGTTTCCTCCTCTCTCCTCTTTGTTCCCATCGGGACGTTACATAACAGGGAAAGAAAGAGAGGAATCTGCCCCCTCCTCTGTGCTGTGGTGTTTATGTAATCGTAGAGAGATGGCAGGTTTCAGTACGGACCGATGGCTCTGCCCTCCTTTCTAAGCTTCTCCCACGTGGCACTGGGCTGCCTGTCACATCAGATGTGGATTCACGCTTCAGTTAGTCTGAAACACCTCTCCATCTCTGTGTCTCTCAGGGATGTATGGGGTACAGGGAGGAGATGTTTGAAGAATACACAGTAAAAAGTGTTTTTTTATCGTGAGAAAGACCTCAGCTGGATTTTTAGGCATGAAAGGCATGTCACAATTGACACATTTTTCTAATATTTTTCATAAACATATTTGATCATCATCTGCGCTCCTCTCATTTTAATTCCAGTACTTGAATTTCAAAGTGCCAAATTCAAGTACTTTAAGCACCTCAAGAACTTTGTGTGAACCCTGTAATGTTTCAGAGGTATATTTAAGTCTTCTGTGGAAATGAATCAGCCAAGCCCCCATGTTTTTAGTTTTAATCAAACAAATGGTCTGACTCCCACTGTAATAATCAGCAGAACAGGAACACACAGCAGAAATCTATTAATAATAATAACATCATTTGTGTCAATGTAATGAGGCAGTATAATAATGATTTAGTGGTAATTCAGGAATAATTTCCTCTTCTCTGTTCACAACCCCTACTGGTTATTATGGAAACAGTGTCATAACCTTTCAAATACAGGAGAAGCAGTTCAGAAAGGAGATATTTTTCCATTCAGCAGGTGGGAAAATAGCCTTTGCTTTGGAAGTGAGTACAAGTACTACTGGTTCATATGTTAATAAGAAACTGCACCATACTCATTTACAATGTACACAAATGCCCTCTAAAAAGGTCACTTATAAAACAAACGGAATGGAACTGAATTGCCTCACAAAGGATGGTAGAACTCTTGACTCGGAAGTGGTTATTTTCCCCTCTGAATTCTGACAGCTCACCCTCAGCTGGAGGCTGTCTGGCTGGGCAACACACACAACACCCTCCGGTGTTTCTGTCTGTGTGACTGACTGAGCTGTTGATCTCTAACGTGTGTGTTGATGACATAACCTCCATGTAGCCAGTGGTGGCTGGTGACTGACTGTAATAAGACGGCAGTGTTTAAGGTTATGTCTGAGGGAATTAATTATGTAAGAGAACAGAAAGACAGGTTAAACTCTATGCCGGAAAACACACAGAGGCACACACACACACACAAACACAGAGGCAAACGCACACACACAATAAATGCTAACTGTGTGTGGACAGTGAACAAGGTGAGATGAAGGGCAGTGGTGGAAGTTCTAGTCAGGCGTGTGACGTCACCTAATCCCCTGCCAGACGGCGCTCCCCTCTGTGTTAGTAAAGCCACTGACCCTACAGCACGATGACAGCCCTACTGGGCCATGACAGCCACACACACACCTTTCCCCATGACTGACGTGTGTGTAGACAAGGCTCTGAAGACCAAATGAATGCGTGTGGAGTGGACATTGGACAGTGTGAGTTTGTGTGTAACATATGTATAACAAGACAGACTGTGTGTATGGAAAGGTGACCGACAGGCTGATAGGTAAGGGAGGTTGATGACCGACTTCCCGGAGAGCTGTTTTTTCATACAGACAGCGCCTTCAGAAAGTAGTCACACCCTTTGACTTTTTCCACATTTGGTTGTTACAGACTGATTTTAAAATTGAATTACATTGCTTTGTCACTGGCCTACACACAATAATACCCCATAATGTCAAAGTGGATTTTTTATTTTATTTTATTTATTTTTTACAAAATGTTTCCAAATGTATTAAAAATTAGTCAATAAGTATTCAACCCCTTTGTTTTAGCCTAAATAAGTTCAGGAGTACACATTTGCTTAACAAGTCACAATAAGTTGCATGGACTCTGTGTGCAATAATAGTGTTTAACATGATTTTTTTAATGACTACCTCATCTCTGTACCCCACACATACACATAATTGTAAGGTGCCGTAGTCGAGCAGTGATTCAACCACACAGACCAGGGAGGTTTTTCAATGCCTCGCAAATAAGGGCAACTATTGGTAGATGGGTAAAAGTCCAAATAAAGCAGACATTGAATATCCCTTTGAGCATGGTGAAGCTATTAACCACACTTTGGATAGTGAATCAGTACACCCGGTCACAACAAAGATACAGGCGCTGTTCCTAACTCAGTTGCCAGAGAGGAAGGAAACCGCTCAGGGATTTCACCATGAGGCCAATGGTGACTTTAAAACAGTTATAGAGTTTAATGGCTGTGATAGGAGAAAACTGAGGATGGATCAACAACATTGTAGATACTCCACAATACAAACCTAAATGACAGAGTGAAAAGATGACTATACATAAGAAAAAAATGCATCCAGGCACTAAAGTAATACTGCAAAAAATGTGGCAAAGCAATTCACTTTTTGTCCTGAATACAAAGTGTTGTATTTGACTTGCCCCAAACATATTACTGAGTACCACTCTCCATATTTTCAAGCATAGTGGTGGAAGCATCATGTTATGTGTATGCTTGTAATTGTTAAGGACTGGGGAGTTTCTCAGGATAAAAAAGGAACGGAGCTAAGCACAGGCCAAATCCTAGAAGAAAAAACTTGGTTCAGTCTGCTTTCCACAAGACACTGGGAGATTAATTCACTATACGTAATGTGTGTAAACCAAATAGAAACTTGTTAACACAAACTTGCTAACACTCTCTAAAACAGAAAATACACCACATGACCAAAAGTACCTGCTCGTCAAACCAAAATCATGGGCATTAACATGGAGTTGGTCCCCCCCTTTGCTGATATAACAGCCTCCACTCTTCTGGGAAGACTTTCCACTGTTGGAACATTGCTGCGGGGTCTTGCTTCCATTCAGCCACAAGAACATTAGAGAGTTGGGCACTGATGTTGGGCGATTAGGCCTGGCTCGAAGTCGGCGTTCCAATTCATCCCAAAAGTGTTCGATGTTGTTGAGGTCAGGCCGCTGTGCAGGCCAGTCAAGTTCTTCCACACCGATCTCGACAAAGCATTTCTGTATGGACCTTGCTTTGTGCACTGTCATGCTGAAACAGGAAAGGGCCTTCCCTAAACTGTTGCCACAAAGTTGGACGCACAGAATCATCTAGTATGCTGTATCTCTAGGATTTCCCTTCACTGGAACTTAGGGACCTAGCCCGAACCATGAAAAACCTCCACCAAACTTTACAGTTGGCACTAGGAATTGGGGCAGGTAGCGTTGTCCTGGCATCCACCAAAGGCAGATTCGTCCATCGAACTGCCAGATGGTGAAGTGTGATTCATCACACCAGATAAATTGTTTCCATTGCTCCAGAGTCCAATGGCGGTGAGCTTTACACCACTCCAACCGACGCTTGGCATTACACATGGTGATCTTAGGCTTGTGTGCGGCTGCTCAGCCATGGAAACCCATGTCATGAAGCTCCTGACAAACAGTTATTGAGCTGACGTTGCTTTCAGAGGCAATTACAACTCGGTAGTGAGTGTTGCAACCGAGGAGAGACAATTTTTTACACGCAACACGGCGGTCCCGTTCTGCGGTCCCGTTCTGTGAGCTTGTGTGGTCTACCACTTCGCGACTGAGCCGTTGTTGCTTCTAAATGTTTACACTTCACAACAACAGCACTTACAGTTGACCTTTGGATCTCTAGAAGGGCAGAAATTTGGACAAACTGACTTGTTGGAAAGAGGAGTGGAATCCTATAACGATGCCACGTTGAAAGTAACAGAGCTCTTCACTAAGGCCATTCCACTGCCAATGTTTGTCTGTGGAGATTGCATGGCTGTGTGCTGGATTTTACACACCTGTCAGCAATGGGTGTGGCTGAAATAGCCAAATCCACATATTTATGTATATATAGTGTATATGCATGACCAGATTTGCATGCAAATCCCCTTCTCTATTCTAACCAATATGGTGATGCCTCTAAAAAAAGACCAAGAATCTGCAAATCCAATACAATGTCATATTTCCTATTGAATAAGCAATAACCTTATAGATTTATTTGACAATTTAAAAACATAATACAACCACACGTGGATAATGCATTTAAAGTTATCGAGTATGACACAAAAACGTTTGATAACGTTTTGACTGTTCAAGTGCACAGTCCCCATTAGCAGACACCAATGGCGACAGCTAGTCTTATTGGGGTCTGACACATAACAAACAATACATTACACACAAAATACCTTACATTTAACAACATTATCATGTATTGTGTGTATCTATCAGTTACATGTCAGTGAATTCACACAAAAAGTAGGTCACATGGGGGAGAGGTGCTTTATTTTGGTTTTTAAAACCAGGTTTGCTTTTCACTTGCTATATATGAGATGGAAGGGAGTTCCATGAAATCATGGCTCTGTATAATACTGTACATTTCCTTGAATTTGTTCTGGACCTGGGGACTGTGAAAAGACCCCTGGTGGCATGTCTGGACAGGTAAGTGTGTGTGTCAGTACGGTGTGTAAGTTGACTATGTAAACAATTGAGTTTCCAACACATCAAAAATAAAATTAAAATAAAAAGGGATTTAGTCAATCTAGTATTGATATCAGCCCTCTGACTACAACGAAGAGCAAAATGTGCCGCTCTGTTCGGTGCCAGCTGCAGCTTAACTAGTCCCTTCTTTGCAGCACTTGACCATATGACCGGACAATAATCAAGATAAGATAAAACTAGAGCCTGTAGGACTTGCTTTGTGGAGTGTGGTGTCAAAAAAGCAGAGCATTTCTTTATCACAGACAGACCTCTCCTCATCTTTACAACCATTGAATCTATATGTTTTGACCATGAGAGTTTACAATCTAAGGTAACACCAAGTAACTTAGTCTCCTCAATGTGTTCAACAGCCACACTATTTATTACCATATTCAGCTGAGGTCTAGAATTTAGGGAATGATTTGTACCAAATACAATACTCTTAGTTTTAGAAATGTTTAGGACCAGCTTATTACTGGCCACCCATTCTAAAACTAACTGCAACTCTTTGTTTGTTTAGGGTTGCAGTGACTTGACTAGCTGTGGTTGCTGATGCGTAAAGGCTTGAATCATCAGCATACATGGTCACACAGGCTATGTCTAATACCAGTGGAAAGGTCATTGGTAAAAATAGAGAAGAGTAGAGGACCAAGAGAGCTGCCCTGCTGTACACCACACTTTACATGTTTAACAGAGAAGCTTCCATTAAAAGAAAACCCTGTGTTCTATTAAATAGATGGCTCTGAATCCACGATACAGCAGAGGTTAAAAAACCATAACACATAAGTTTTTTCAACAATAGGTTATGGTCAACACTATCAAAGGCTGCACTGACAGTACAGCTCCCACAATCTTATCAATTTCTTTCAACCAATTATCTGTCATTTATGACAATGCAGTACATGTTGAGTGCTCTCCTCTATAAGCATGCTGAAAGACTGTTGTTAGCATTGTATTTAGTCAAACACGTTTTTTTCCCAGCCGTTTTCTAAGAGCTGACAGCAAGCTGATAGGTTGGCTGTTAGATTCAAGTAATAGTGGTGCGCGGATCAGCTGTTTGTTCACCCACCTGAAATTGATAATAACCCATCTGCATGATTATATGTGATAAAAATGAAAATCTGAGGCCCGCACTCAACCCTAACCAGCAAATATATATATATTTTTGTTGTTGCTTGATTTAGATACGTTTCGGTTTATAATTGCCAACATTTTGGTAGGCTATTTCTTAGTCAACTTGTCTATAATTAGATGTCATAAGATGCTGCCCTAGAAGATTGAATGAACCCTTGCTCGACAGAATAGTAATAGAATGCTTTAATCTAGTTGACATCAGTAAAGTTCTCTGTCATCTTCCACAGAGCAAAGATGTTTCGGGACTGGGGAGAAAATACAATAACTCAACACCAAAGAAAATGTCCAAACGACATCAGTTCGACCGGTTGTTAGGAAAAAGAAAACTGTGAAAATGACCCAACATGTTTCTGTTAAGATTTCAGTTCGGCTTCAATACATATTTTATGTGGTTGAAATAATATCAACTTTTATGACGAAGACTGCACCTCTACAGATGGTATCTAACTGAACATTGCATTCTCTCAAAATACAGAAATACATAAATCATATTTCTCTACTCCTGTTCAAGTCCAAATGTTGCCTACATTTGGTGAATCATTTTACTGCAAGAAATTCTTAATTCTGCAGGAGTTATTATTAAGGCCTGCCATCAGTGTCCAAATTTCAGTTTTCATTTAACCCTTCTAAACAGTAGGCTACAGTTCCCTTGACATGCCATAGGCCTATTCGAAGTCCCGTCTTGTGACTGTCGAAATTGTATAGCTCCTCACAATCATCACACATAACACTGCTATCATCCTCTTTTACCACTTCAACAGATCTTTCCAATCATTACTTTTCTGGCCCTTCTCTTTATTTTCAACCCTCCCTTTGCAACTTTTAAAATAAAGAGTGATTTTTTTGGACTCCTGAACAGCTAATCAAAAAGGCTACCCAGACCTCTCTTGCGCGCTGCTGCTACTCACTGTTTATAATCTATGCATAGTCATTAGTCACTTTAACTCTACCTACATGTACATAGAGTTGAAGTCGGAAGTTAACATACACTTAGGTTGGAGTCATTAAAACTCATTTTTCAACCACTCCACAAAATTCTTGTTAACAAACTATACCACCATGCATACCACTGCTGGCTTGCTTCTGAAGCTAAGCAGGGTTGGTCCTGGTCAGTTCCTGGATGGGAGAATAGATGCTGCTGGAAGTGGTGTTGGAGGGCCAGGAGGAGGCACTCTTTCCTCTGGTCTAAAAACAATATCCCAATGCCCCAGGGCAGAGATTGGGGACACTGCCCTGTGTAGGGTGCTGTCTTTCGGATGGGACGTTAAACGGGTGCCCTGACTCTCTGAGGTCATTAAAGATCCCATGGCACTTATCATAAGAGTAGGGGTGATAACCCTGGTGTCCTGGCTAAATTCCTAATCTGGCCCTCAAACCATCACGGTCACCTAATAATCCCCAGTTTACAATTGGCTCATTCATCCCCCTCTTCTCCCCTGTAACTATTCCCCAGGTCGTTGCTGTAAATGAGAACTTACCTGGTAAAATAACAGATACATTTTTTTTTAAATGTAAAAAAATGTTTTGGCAAGTCGGTTAGGACATTATTGTGTGCATGACAAGTAATTTTGCCAAAAATTGTTTACAGACATACACATGTGCCTTTCAACAGCTTGGAAAATTCCAGAAAATGATGTCATGGCTTTAGAAGCTTCTGATAGGCTAACTGACACAATTTGAGTCAATTGGAGGTGTACCTGTGGATGTATTTCAAGGCCTACCTTCAAACTCAGTGCCTCTTTGCTTGACATCATAACAAAATCAAAAGAAATCAGCCAAGACCTCAGAAAAAACATTGTAGACCTCCAAAAGTCTGGTTGATCCTTGGGAGCAATTTCCAAACGCCTGAAGGTACCACGTTCATCTGTACAAACAATAGTACGCAATGGGACCACACAGCTGTCATACCGCTCAGGAAGGAGACACGTTCTGTCTCCTAGAGATGAACGTACTTTGGTGCAAAAAGTGCAAATCAATCCCAGAACAGCAGCAAAAGATGTGAAGATTCTGGAGGAAACAGGTACAAAAGTATCTAGATCCACAGTAAAACGAGTCCTATATTGACATAACCTGAAAGGCCGCTCAGCAAGGAAGAAGCCACTTCTCCAAAACCGCCATAAAAAAGCCAGACTACGATTTGCAACTGCACATGAGGAAGTATGTACTTTTTGGAGAAATGTCCTCTGGTCTAATGAAAAAAAAAACAACTGTTTGGCCATAATGACCATCGTTATGTTTGGAGGAAAAAGGGGGAGGATTGCAAGCCGAACTGTTAAGCACAGGGGTGGCATGTTGTGGGGGTGCTTCGCTGCAGGAGGAACTGGTGCACTTCACAAAATAGATGGCATGAGGAAGGAACATTATGTGGCGATATTGAAGTAACATCTCAAGACATCAGTCAGGAAGATAAAGCTTGGTCGCAAATGGGTCTTCCAAATGGACAATGACCCCAAGCATACTTCCAAATTTGTGGCAAAATAGCTTAAGGACAACAAAGTCAAGATATTGGCGTGGCCATCACAAAGCCCTGACCTCAATCCTATAGAAAATGTGTGGGCAGAACTGAAAAAGCGTGTGCGAACAAAGAGGCCTACAAACCTGACTCAGTTACACCAGCTCTGTCAGGAGGAATGGGCCAAAATTCACCCAACTTATTGTGGGAGGCTTGACCCAAGTTAAACTATTTAAAGGCAATGCAACCAAATACTAACTGAGTGTATGTAAACTTCTGACCCACTGGGAATGTGATGAAAGAAATAAAAGCTGAAATAAATCACTACTATTATTCTGACATTTCACATTATTAAAATAAAGTGGTGATCCTAACTGACCTAAGACAGGGAATTTCTACTAAGATTAAATGTCAGGAATTGTGGAAAAACTGAGTTTAAATGTATTTGGCCTAGGTGTATGTAAGCTTCTGACTTCAACTGTATTAGCTCAATTACCTCGACTAACCTCGACTCTGTACCGGTACCCCTTGTTATTTGACTGCTGCTGTTTAATTCTCTCTTTAATTATCTGTTACTTTTACCCCCTTTTCTCCCCAATTTCGTGGTATCCAATTGTTAGTAATTACTATCTTGTCTCATCGCTACAACTCCCGTACGGGCTCAGGAGAGACGAAGGTCGAAAGCCATGCGTCCTCCGAAACACAACCCAACCAAGCCGCACTGCTTCTTAACACAGCGCGCCTCCAACCCGGAAGCCAGCCACACCAATGTGTCGGAGGAGACACCGTGCACCTGGCTACCTTGGTTAGCACGCACTGCGCCCGGCCCGCCACAGGAGTCGCTGGTGCGCGATGAGATAAGGATATCCCTACCGGCCAAACCCTCCCTAACCCGGACGACGCTAGGCCAATTGTGCGTTACCCCACGGACCTCCTGGTCACGGCCGGCTGCGACAGAGCCTGGGAGCGAACCCAGAGTCTCTGGTGGCACAGCTAGAGCTGCAATGCAGTGCCCTAGAGCACTGCGCCACCTGGGAGGCCCCTATTTTCTACTTAACACTTTTTTTTCTTAACTTCTTAAAGCATTGTTGAGTAAGGGATTGTAAGTAAGCATTTCACTGTAAGGTCTACACCGGTTGTATTTGGCACATGTGACAAATACAAATTGATTTGTCTTGAGTTAAACTTCGGCAATGTCTTTTTGCCTCCGTGGATTGACGTTAACTTTTTCTGCCAGTTCCCAAAAGCATTATTTGGCAATTGGCTGTGTAGGCTATTTAGGGCCTTACAGTTAAGCCCTAAAGTGGAAGCTTAAGAAAAACCTCATTGTAGCCTATATAAATTGCACAATAAATATACATTACCAGTCAAAAGATTGAACAAGTACTCATTCAAGGGTTTCTTTATTTTTAATATTTTCTACATTGTAGAATAACAGTGAAGACATCAAAACTATGAAAATAACACATGGATTCATGTGGTAACCAAAAAAAGTGTTAAACAAATCCAAAATGTTTCATATTTCACAGTCTTCAAAGTAACCACCCTTTGCCTCGATGACAGCTTTGCACACTCTTGGCATTCTCTCAACCAGCTTCATGAGGTAGTCACCTGGAATGCATTTCAGGGCTCTCTAGAGGGTGGTGCTGTCTGCACAAAGCATCAGCGGGGGCAAACTGCCTGCCCTCCTACAGCACCCAATGTCACAGGAAGGCCAAAAAGATCATCAAGGACAACAACCACCCAAGCCACTGCCTGTCACCCCGCTATCATCCAGAAGGCGAGGTCAGTACAAGCTGGGACCGAGAGACTGAAAAACAGCTTCTATCTCAAGGCTATCAGACTGTTAAAGAGCCATCACTAGCACAGAGTGTCTGCAGCCTACATACACAGACTTTAAATCATTGGCCACTTTCATAAAAGGAACACTAGTCACTTTAATAATGTTTACATATCTTGCATTACTCATCTCATATGTATATATGCTGTGTCCTATACTATCTACTGTAGCTCAGTCTATGCTGCTCGGACATTGCCTGTCAATTTTTAAAATATATTCTTAATTCCAATCCTTTACTTAGTGTGTATTAGGTATTTGTTGTAATATCTAAAAAGGTCACTAGAAGCACACAAGCATTTTGCTAAACCCACAATAACATCTGCTAAACATGTGTGTGTAACAAATCAAATTTGATTTGAAGGTGCGCCTTGTTAAAAGTTAATTTGTTGAATGTCTTTCCTTCTTAATGCATTTGAGCCAATCAGTTGGGTTGTGACAAGGTAGGGGTGGTATACAGAAGATAGCCCTATTTATATTATGGCAAAAATAGCTCAAATAAGCAAAGAGAAACGACAGGCCTTCATTACTTTATAAGAACTTTGAAAGTTTCTTCAAGTGCAGTTGCAAAAACCCTCAAGCGCTTTGATGAAACTGGCTCTCATGAGGACCGCCACAGGATAGGAAGACCCAGAGTGACCTCCGCTGCAGAGGATAAGTGCATTAGAGTTACTAGCCTCAGAAATTTCACCCCAAATAAATACTTCAGAGTTCAAGTAACTGATATATCTCAACATCAACTGTTCAGAAGAGACTGCGTGACTCAGGCCTTAAGGCCTAATTGCTGCAAAGAAACCACTTTTAAAAGGAAACCAATAAGAAGAAGAGACTTGCTTGGGCCAAGAAACACAAGCCAAGAAACACAAGCAATGGACATTAGACAAGAGGAAATCTGTCGTTTGGTCTGATGAGTCCACTTGTTAGATACTGCGCATTAAGACATTTTTGGTTCCAAACGCCGTGTCTGTGAACGGATGATATCCGCATGTGTGGTTCCCAATGAGAAGCATGGAGGAGGTGTGATGGTGCTTTGCTGGTGACACTGTCTGATTTATTTATATAATTCAAGGCACTCTTAACCAGCATGGCTACCACAGAATTCTGCAGAGATACATCATCCCATCTGGTTTGCGCTTATTTTATTTTACCTTTATTTAACTAGTCAGTTGACCCAACACACATCCAGGCTGTGTAAGGGCTATGTGACCAAGAAGGAGAGTGATGGAGCGCTGCATGAGTTGACCTGGCCTCCACAATCACCCGACCTCAACCCAATTGAGATGGTTTGGGATGAGTTGGACAGCAGAGTGAAGGAAAAGCAGCCAACAAGTGATCAGCATACGTGGGAACTCCTTTACGACTGTTGGAAAAACAAACCAGGTGAAGCTGGTTGAGAGAATGCCAAGAGTGTGCAAAGCTGTCATCAAGGCAAAGAGTGACTACTTTGAGGAATCTAAAATATATTAGATAACACGTTTTTGGATACTACATGATTCCATATGTGTTATATCATAGTTAATGTCTTCACTATTATTCTACAATGTAGAAAATAGTAACTAGTAACTGACTGGTACTGTACATTTATTGATCTTTTAATCTATTGTTTCTGTTTATTCAACCCGCCCGTAACCCAACCGCCCTTCAGCCACACAACATTTAAAATGACCCTAAAGCCGTCCACCCTGCAGATATAACCGTGAGGACTACGGGTTATGAGTCAACCCGTGCATCACTAACAAGTAAATGCCGCTTTGCCATTCTTGGGTAGCGGAATGACTTTGGCTTCCATCCAGGTCTGAGGACAAACACTTTCCTCTAGGCTCAGATTAAAGCAACACCTCCCCCATAAGCATCCCTGTCTCTTTTGTACAGTCGTATGAAAAAGTTTGGGCACCCCTGACAATTTCCATGATTTCCATTTATAAATAATTGGGTGTCTGGGTCAGCAATTTCATTTTGATCTATCAAATAACTGATGGACACAGTAATAGTTCAGTAGTGAAATGAGGTTTATTGGATTAACAGAAAATGTGCAATATGCATCAAAACAAAATTAGACAGGTGCATAAATTTGGGCACCCCAACAGAAAAATCACATCAATATTTAGTAGAGCCTCCTTTTGCTAAAATAACAGCCTCTAGACGCTTCCCATAGCCTCTAATGAGTGTCTGGATTCTGGATTAAGGTATTTTGGACCATTCCTCCTTACAAAACATCTCCAGTTCTGTTAGGTTTGATGGTTGCCGAGCATGGACAGCCCGCTTCAAATCATTCCACAGATTCTCAATGATATTCAGGTCTGGGGACTGGGATGGCCATTCCAGAACATTGTACTTGTTCCTCTGCATAAATGCCTGGGTAGATTTTGAGCAGTGTTTTGGGTCGTTGTCTTGTTGAAATATCCAGCCCCGGCGTAACTTCAACTTTGTGACTGATTCTTCAACATTATTCCCAAGAATCTGCTGATATTGAGTGGAATCCATGCGACCCTCAACTTTAACAAGAATCCCAGTACCGACACTGGCCACACAGCATGATGGAACTCCCACCAAATTTGACTGTGGGTAGCAAGTGTTTTTCTTGGAAAGCTGTGTTCTTTTGCCGCCATGCATAACGTCCATTGTTATGACCAAATAACTCAATCTTTGTTTCATCAGTCCACAGCACCTTATCCCAAATTGAAGCTGGCTTGTCCAAATGTGCGTTGGCAAACCGCAAGCGACTCGGTTTGTGGCGAGTGTGCAGAAAAGGCTTCTTCCGCATCACTCTCCCATACAGCTTCTCCTTGTGCAAAGTGCGCTGAATTGTTGAACGATGCACAGTGACACCATCTGCAGCAAGATGATGTTGTAGGTCTTTGGAGGTGGCCTGTGGGCTGTTTTTGACCGTTCTCACCATCCTTCGCCTTTCCGATATTTTACTTGGCCTGCCACTTCTGGCCTTAACAAGAACTGTGCTTGTGGTCTTCCTGACAGCTTAAATCTCTGCGATAGCTTTTTGTAGCCTTCCTCTAAACCATAATGTTGAACAAACTTTGTTTTCAGGTCATTTGAGAGTTGTTTTGAGGCCCCATGTTGCCACTCTTCAGAGGCGAGTCAAAGAGAACAACAACTTGCAATTGGCCACCTTAAATACCTTTTCTCATGATTGGATGCACTTGTCTATGAAGTTCAAGGCTTAATGAGCTCACCAAACCAATTGTGTGTTCCAATTAATCAGTGCTAAGTAGTTAAAGGTATTAAAATCAACAGAATGACAAGGGTGCCCACATTTTTGCATAGCCTATTTTTCACATCTGATTTAATTTCATTCAACTTAATATTGCTACACTAAAAATCTTTGTCTGGACAATACCCCAGTACTCAGCTTTTATTAGAAAATGAATGGCATGCCACTGTGATCATTTTCTGTGACGACAGAGTAAATTATTTTGCAGCCTCAGAGGGGTGCCCAAACTTTTTCATCCGACTGTAGATGTTATATCCTTGTATTGCTACTGCTGTATCAAAGGAATTATCTAAATGAGTCTCAGAAATTGCTAATTTATTAATGTTGTTATCTGATGTTAGCAAGTTATTGATTTCATGAACTTTATTTCTAAGGCTACATATATATTAATGTGCTTTTTTTTGTTGCCCTTTCCTGGGTAGCTCATCAGAGATAGCCATAATCACATTTTACAGTCGTAAGAATTTCAGAAAAAGAGTCGCTGGCACGGCGACTAGAATGGCTGGCACGGCGACTAGAATGGCTGGCACGGCGACTAGAATGGCTGGCATGGCAATCAGGGTTGTGATAGTTCCACTGGGAGGGAGGTGATTGTGATGTCACAATGAGGTGAAACTAGACTCCCAGCCCCATGCATCAGCTACCATCGAAAAAAAATTATGAATAAAAATTATTACGACATAATGGGTAGACTGGCAGCCATTTTGGGTGTACCCATGCCAGGTTAAGTTAAGTTAAAGCAGGAAGCGAGCCTTTCAATCTGTGATGTGATTTGTTGAGTCAACTCAACTGACATTTCAAAAAATACATTGCATGAGCCATATCAGTTAGCATCATTTGAATGAACATTCTACATTACCATGGCAACCCAGCATCAGTTGACAGAACATTCCAAAATACCATGGAAAGCAATTGGGAGTTCACCGGTCAATTTTCAGGGTTGGAGCTTCCAAGCCCATTCAATTCATTCTTATTTCTAAATTGCATTCGGAAAGTATTCAGACCCCTTGACACATTTTGTTACGTTACAGCCTTATTCTAAAATTGATTCATCATTCAATAAAATGATTACATTTTTTTTATCCTCCTCAATCTACACACAATACCCCATATATGGCAAAGCAAAAACAGGTTTGTAGAATTGTTTTGCCAATTTATAAAAAATAAAATAAATACCTTATGTACATAAGTATTCAGACCCTTTGCTATGAGACTCGAAATTGAGCTCAGGTGCATCCTGTTTCCATTGATCATCCTTGAGATGTTTCTACAACTTGATTGAAGTCCACCTGTGGAAATTTCAATTGATTGGACATGATTTGGAAAGGCACACACCTGTCTACATAAGATCCCACAGTTGACAGTGTGTGTCAGAGCAAAAACCAAGTCATGGGGTTGAAGGAATTGTCCGTAGAGCTCCGAGACAGGATTGTGTCGAGGCACAGATCTGGGGAAGGGTACCAAAACATTTCTGCAGCATTGAATGTCCCAAGAACATACATCATTCTTAAATCATTCACATCCATCATTCTTAAATGGAAGAAGTTTGGAACCACCAAGACTCTTCCTAGAGCTGGCCACTAGGTCAAACTGAGCAATCGGGTGAAAAGGGCCTTGGTCAGGGAGGTGACCCTACTTAATGGTAGAGTGGCCAGACGGAATCCACTCCTCTGTAAAAGTTACAACAGTTTTTTTTATTTCACCTTTATTTAACCAGGTAAGCTAGTTGAGAAGAAGTTCTCATTTACAACTGTGACCTGACAGCCGCATGGAGTTTGCCAAAAGGCCCCTAAAAAATGACTCACAGACCATAAGGAGCACGATTCTCTGGTCTGATGAAGCCAAGATTGAACTACATGGCCCGGATGCCAAGCGTCACGTCTGGAGGAATGCTGGCACCACCCCTGTGGGGATGTTTTTCAGCGGCAGGGACTGGGAGACTAGTCAGGATCGAGGGAAAGATGAACGGAGCAAAGTACAGAGAAATCTTTAATGAAACCTGCTCCAGAGCGCTCAGGACCTCTGGTGCGAAGGCTCACCTTCCAAAAGAACAACGACCCTAAGCACACAGCCAAGACAACGCAGGAGTGGCTTTGGGACAAGTCTCTGAATGTCCGTGAGTGGCCCAGCCAGAACCCGGACTTGAACTCCATCGAACATCTCTGGAGACCTGAAAATAGCTGTGCAGCGACACTCTCCATCCAACCTGACAGAGCTTGAGAGGATCTGCAGAGAAGAATGGGACAAACACCCCAAATACAGGTCTGTCAAGCTTGTAGAGTCATCCCCAAGAAGACTCGAGGCTGTAATTACTGCCAAAGGTGCTTTGGCAGTAATTATGGGGTATTATGTGTGGATTAATGAGAAAAGCCCCAATGTAATCCATTTTAGAATAGGGCTATAACGTAACAAAATGTGTAAAAAGTCAAGGGGTCTGAATACTTTCTGAATGCACTACATGTCAGAGACCTGCCTAGGCATGCTATCATCAAAGACACTTACTACACATGAGTGGGCTAGACCAGTGGTTCCCAAACAGGGGTCCTAGGCCTAGCTAAACGGGGTACTTGAGAAGACTGGTAAAATGCACACGAGGGAGTACTTCAGGGGTACTCCGAGCAGAGCAAAATTCAGTTTGTGGTACAGTAACCAAAAAAGGTTGGGAACAACTGGACTAGACCACCCTGGTTTCTAGCTGGATATCCTGTTAACTAGAACATTTATCCTCACTGAGAGGTCATTCTCCACTCTCCCAGGTGTATTGGTGTTATTGTGGGAGGTCATTCTCCACTCTCCCAGGTGTATTGGTGTTATTGTGAGAGGTCATTCTCCACTCTCCCAGGTGTATTGGTGTTATTGTGGGAGGTCATTCTCCACTCTCCCAGGTGTATTGGTGTTATTGTGGGAGGTCATTCTCCACTCTCCCAGGTGTATTGGTGTTATTGTGGGAGGTCATTCTCCACTCTCCCAGGTGTATTGGTGCGACAAAGCCAATTGTGCGTATGTGAGTGTAGTTGTGTATGTTTGTGTCTCCACCCACCTGTACTCGTGCTGTGAGAGACAGTCCAACAGGTCTTTGGCAGTGAACCTGGGCTCCATGGCAGCAATCTAAAGCACAAGTCACTTACAGTATTAAGATTCAGCCCAATCAGCTGGGCAATACATGTGATGTAACATTGCAATCCTATTAACATTTAGAATGAATTAATCCTACAATGTCCATGTGGATGACAAACCTTCATTCACCCTACCAAAACACTGGGAGCTGGACAGATGAAACATGAATGATCTCAGATGAGGTGTGACCACCGGACAGAGGTTACTAGGAGTTAGAAATACTAACCTCACTGGAGTGGATGAAGGAGAGGAGAGCCTGGGCATCTTCTATACAGCTGTCTGTTGACAGAACCCTACAAAACAGCCAGGGTCTGATTAGTGGAGGGACACACCACACACTGTCATTAAGTAAGTAACAGAGGAAATGAACTAAGGATAGAAGGGGTAATTCAAATACTTCTAGACTGTATAGTGTGAATATGGAGAGAGAGAGAGAGAAAGACGGACAAAGAGAGATGGAGCGAAAGAGAGATGGAGAGAGAAAGGTTGCCATGAGAAAAGGGTAACCAGTGGAGCACAAACACCATTCTAAATACAACCTATATCTTTCTGTTTATTTATTTTCCCTTTTGAACTTCAACTATTTGCACATTGTTACGACATTAACAATAATATAACATTTGAAATGTCTATGTTCTTTTAAAAACTGTTGTAATGTTTACTGTATATGTTTTGTTTATTTCCCTTTTCTTTGTCTATTTCACTTGCTTTGGAAACATGTGTCCCATGCCAATACAGCACCTTTTGAATTGAGAGAGATAGAGATGGTGGAGGGAGAGGAAGGAAAGTCATTTCAGCAGGCTAAATCTGTCTGCATTATACATATTTTCTCCCGTCAGGGACTTGGGGGGGTTATGGGCTGTGATGATGCGTCACTGCTAGCTACTGTAAGAGCTACTGTCTGTCTGTCTCCTAGGTAACCACATAGGAGCAGCTTCAACACACACCTCACCCAAACTTCCTACAGATGGGCATACATGAAAGTCATCTTCGTTTTTGGGCCTGTCTGTTCCATTTCTAACCAACCACCTATTCTGCCTAATGTGTACAGTACAGAAATACCCTGGCCTTTATTCAAATCAACATTATGTGCAGCAGGAAAGAAACAGACTTTCGGGGACTCAGAGAGCCCTGAACAAACTGGAACTACATCACAAACACACGGTTCTAACAATGAACTAAGCCTTAACATGCTTTTGGGAAATTGGGCCCTGATCTGTATTCAGAAATCAGGTAGGTAGTGAAGAGGTGTTTAGGTAGGTAGTGAAGAGGCATCCTGGAAGACGTGTGATAGATGCCTCATTGTGTGAGAAGTTTTACAAAAACTATAGTAATAAAATAAACTGTATTATTAGAACATAATGTGAGTAACTTATAATATTCGGATATTACAACTGTAATGTACAGTAGGCTGTGTGTGCTAATGAGAGTTTGAGTGAGGTGTTAGACAAATGTAATGATTAATGAGCTCTAAAACACCAATCTGGGCCTTGTTTCCCAAAAACATCTTAAAAGAGCCCCTGAACACACCGATTTGCACGTACGGTGCATTCGGAAAGTATTCAGACACCTTGACTTTTTCCACATTTTGTTACACGCAGTACTTTATTGAAGCACCTTTGGCAGCGATTACAGCATCGAGTCTTCTTGGGTATGACTCTACAAGCTTGGCACACCTGTATCTAGGGAGTTTATCCCATTTTTCTTTGCAGATCCTCTCAAGCTCTGTCAGGTTGGATGGGGAGCATAGTTGCACAGCTGTTTTCAGGTCTCTCCAGACATGTTCGATCGGGTTCAAGTCTGGGCTCTGGCTGGGCCACTCAAGGACATTCAGAGACTTGTCCCAGAAGCCACTCCTGCATCGTTTTGACTGTGAGCTTAGGGTCGTTGTCCTGTTGGAAGTTGAACCGTCATCCCAGTCTGAGGTCCTGAGTGCTTATTTATTTTAGACAGGTCTACAGAAGCATGATATGAAGAAAAGCTAGTTTTATTTCAGAAGAACAGAACAGCATCCTCTGAGTTGTCCTTATGTTAGGCCCTGATCTGGCTATGCCATATTACTGTGGGCTACACTAGTTAATTTAGCAGACAAGAACGCCATGGAATTCGAAGCAAATACTTGATATTATTTTATAGTATGAATAATAGAATTGAACATAACTGAATAAAATAGAAAGGATATTTTCTCCAAACGATTTGAGGGAGTGTGCACATGCAGCTATTCTGTGTTGAGCGGTTAACAAAGAAATAGGTACTACTATATGCTTAATTTAGAGTCAATGTAACTTTAGTTGTTTTACAAATGTTGGGCTATATATGTTTTGATTTTTAATACATTGTAAGGCTGCATGAAGCGACTAATTATGTTTTTTTTTTTTAAACAAATAGCTTGAAAGTCAGGAGCTCTGCTTTGTTTTTTGCGCAGGCTGTATACACTTCCTGTCTCTCATTCACAATTTGACAATTCAAATTGAATGGTGGTATCTCCTTTGTGTGGCCATAATGCACCCTAAAGAGATCCATGCCTTTTGCAGCCAGTGGCCGTTGTTCCCGTCTCCCAGAGTGCAGCGTTCTCCGAAGCACCTCTCACTCACATGGCTCTCCATCACGTGATCGGGTATTTCTCACAGGCTACAAGTGAAGACAGACACTTTGAGGATGCAACTGCATGCATATTGAAGATATTGAAAGAACTATCCACAGTTACTTTGTCAGCCAACAAGATTAGGCCTAACGAACAGCAAAAGCACTAGCCTGTCAATCTACTATCCCCATAGTACAAAAGTTTACCTAATCTATTCTGTGTGAGAAATAAATATTCCAAACATGGTCTGGGACAGTTGTGGGATGCGATAGATCCCAAACTAATACAACCACTAGCATTAAACAAACTATTTTACATAATTGATCAGAACGTTTAGCTTAAAATGTGATAAACTATTAGGCTATTTCTTCACATTATAAGCGCAGCAACGCGCACACGGCAGTAAGCTATAAGTGCAAATGTTCCATTAGCGGGAAAACACCATTATCAAAAGTGACCGCAAATGCGATTATGTATGTAATGTTTTTATTATAAAAAGGTGCATTATAAATGGTGAAGATGGATCTTCCCCAAACTCGAAACTCACTCGCTGCTTCTATATGCCAGTTAGGCTCTACACCACTTGTAAAGCGGATTAATGCGCTTCATTTTAAGACGTTATTTGGCCACAAATTGTGATATAAACCTTATCAAAACATATAGGCCTATGGGCAAGGCTACATGAGGTGTGCGACTATGATTAAAAAATAATATATCATTCAAAGCGATAGGATAATGTTGACACCAATCAGACTATTCTTGAATGAATCTTGTCTTTACATATAATAAATAATATATGTGTCAATTTTTTTATATTTAGAATGAACAATTATCATGCACCTGTCTCGAAACAGGGGCAGGGGAAAAATACATGTCATCTATACACTTAAATAACGAATGGAGGACGCTTTCCCCACGGTTCATTTTCATGCCAGCCAGGTAGGCTATACTCCTGTTATAAATATAAGCAATGTGCTTAATATTAGGAAAGTTCAGAATTAAATATAGTAGGCCTAGCCTATAGAAAGCCTATGGGGCCTCCTATTTTTATTAGAGGCCATCACTCTTTTCTCACGCAATTGCATAGCCTATAGAAAGGTTGCACAACATGAGCTCATGGGCACTCATGAAGTGTTTGATTAGAATTTCAATGACATTTGCATTGATGTCAGAGTGATTAGAGGGACAATAGAGTGCCGAGTACCAGGCAGTTAGCAAACTAATGACCAGCAACCTGCATCAGAGCTTGGAGAAGCCTAATTACCGTGGCTAAACAATCACATGGAATTTGACTGCCTTCATGACCACTGGTAATACAGTCACAGCAAGAGCTCAATTTTTGACCACCGACAACGAAGTTGATTACAAATACAAAGTTGCCAATGTCTTTGCAATCGTTACAAACAAGCAAAGGATAAACAGATGCTTCAAATGAAAAGATGACTGCATTGAAAGATAAACAGCCTACCTAGAGTATAGACTACATAGGCCTATATTATTTCAATGATATTGAAATACATGTTATGTTCATTGAATTTAGTTTAAAAAAAAGATATATAATAATGCTATTTGTGATTTTTGCCTCAATATATTTGTTGATGTGTAGCCTAATGTGTGTAATGATGTTCCAAATCTTGATTCAGTGCATTATTATAGGGTAAGAATTACAATAAGCCACGTCAATATTTGCAGCCATGGGTGACAATATCGCTCTAGGAGCTGATCCGTCATCAGTATTGTGAAATAATTCTAACGTTAAGGAAAGATTTAAAATGGAGAAAGCTGACCCGAGTTAAATAAAGGTTAAATACATGAACACACCACTGGTTGGGTTCAAACTGAAACTACAATGAGGCAGAATGTTCATAGTTACTGTTGAAAGAGACAAATGTCACAGCGTTCCTGACTGAGGAGACACCATACACCAACCAAACCGGACCCCCGTTAAAGGCTGTGTCTGTGTGCACAGCAGCATGCCTTACTTTCAATCCTATTCCCCAAATTCCCCAATTCTTGATGAAGGAGAAGCTAGCCAATGTAGTGGAAAACAAGGCGAGGCCATTTGGCTCTCCAGGAGAAAGCCAAACTCTTTAAAACTAATAGAAACATCACAATGAGCCATCAACCATAACATGAACGATTTCAGTGACCCCGTGACTGCTGGGATGTGACCGCTGCTTTTTTAATAACGTCATCACCATAGCAACCGCCAGTGACGTAATGTGAAAGTGTTACTGATTGCCGATTGTCTGCAGCCTCGCTATTATCTTCCCCTGGCCTGAATGGCAGTGAGTCTAGCAGAGAGGAGAGTGTGACACCAGACGGACAAGTCAAGACAGGAGCTCTACTGTGACGACATCACGCTTGTCCCATTTCTGGGCAATATGCAATCGCTCCTTCAAAACACATCCCATTGAATATGGTAAGGCTAAGTTTGGGGTGGTAGTGGTCACCAGTCCTGGTCCTAAGAGTTACAAGGTTTGCAGGTGTTTAAGGTGAGAGATATGTCAGGTATCTCACCTGGTAAAGGCATGTAGCAGTTGTCTGACAGCAGTAGATAGTCTGTGCAGACAGACAGGAGAGAACTACTGTACTGTCAGAATGGAGGGAGTACAGTATGGTATAACTGACCTGGTGAAGGCATGTAGCAGTTGTCTGACAGCAGTAGATAGTCTGTGCAGACAGACAGGAGAGAACTACTGTACTGTCAGAATGGAGGGAGTACAGTATGGTATAACTGACCTGGTGAAGGCATGTAGCAGTTGTCTGACAGCAGTAGATAGTCTGTGCAGACAGACAGGAGAGAACTACTGTACTGTCAGAATGGAGGGAGTACAGTATGGTATAACTGACCTGGTGAAGGCATGTAGCAGTTGTCTGACAGCAGTAGATAGTCTGTGCAGACAGACAGGAGAGAACTACTGTACTGTCAGAATGGAGGGAGTACAGTATGGTATAACTGACCTGGTGAAGGCATGTAGCAGTTGTCTGACAGCAGTAGATAGTCTGTGCAGACAGACAGGAGAGAACTACTGTACTGTCAGAATGGAGGGAGTACAGTATGGTATAACTGACCTGGTGAAGGCATGTAGCAGTTGTCTGACAGCAGTGGATAGTCTGTGCAGACAGACAGGAGAGAACTACTGTACTGTCAGAATGGAGGGAGTACAGTATGGTATAACTGACCTGGTGAAGGCATGTAGCAGTTGTCTGACAGCAGTAGATAGTCTGTGCAGACAGGAGATGGCGTCCTGGGGAAGGGGAGGACCCTCTACTGGCTGGTTGGTTTCTATGGCGCCCGGGTCAAAGCGGAGAGCGGCGAAAACAGCAGAGCTGAACAAAGCACAATGACCTCTTATACTAACATACCTTTTAACAGGCACAGTCTTTAGAATGCATGTTAGAAATACTAGTATTTAGGACCCTGCCTTCCCAACTATGGGCTCATCTCCACAGGTCCTAAACATGAACTCCGTATCATCTGCTCACCTGATCCCACACACATTGTTCCAGATGTTCTCAAACATCACCCACACTTCCTGGTGTGACACTCGAGCAGGCGTGGTCTGTTTCTCCTCCTCCTCCTCCTCCGCCATGAGGGTGTCACCGTCACTGGTGTGGGTCTCCTCTGAGACTTTCTCTGGCTACATACCAAGATCAACTTTAAGTTACATTTATTTGCCATTTGTAAACAAGCACAAACATTGGAATGTCTCTTTAGACGAGAGCTTAACGGTAAAACTGTAAAAGATTTTAAGAAACACACAAGAATACTATACATATAAGTTTGAACAACTTTGGACAACTTGGGTCCAAAACATAAAGAAAAGGGATTTGCCACCGTGTGACGTTGCAGTCCTGAATGAGCTCCAGGCAGCGTACCTGAGGGAGTATCCTCTGCAGCAGGGTGTTCAGGGAGGCGAGGGCCGGTCGGACACGCCCATCGTAGTCTGACCTGCAGCCGAAGGCCTGCAGCAGCTCTCTAGCCTCATACAGAGCCAGCACTGTAGAGCTATGCTCTACTGATTTACCTAAGGAGAGAGACCAGAACGTCAGAGTACACACACACTTTGTACACACATAACCAGACACACACGATCACATGTAGTCACGCACGCACATACGTCAATGAGAAACACAGAAGCCAATTGTAAGCAACCCCACAGTTTGTCCTGACAGTACAGTAGTTATTTAACCAGAGCCAGTTTGTCCTGACAGTACAGTAGTTATTTAACCAGAGCCAGTTTGTCCTGACAGTACAGTAGTTATTTAACCAGAGCCAGTTTGTCCTGACAGTACAGTAGTTATTTAACCAGAGCCAGTTTGTCCTGACAGTACAGTAGTTATTTAACCAGAGCCAGTTTGTCCTGAGAGTACAGTAGTTATTTAACCAGAGCCAGTTTGTCCTGACAGTACAGTAGTTATTTAACCAGAGCCAGTATATGTAATGGAGAATAGGAAGACTTGTAGGAATTAAAGGTTTGTGTGTGTCTGTTAATACCTATGTCACTTCCCTTCCGTGCACATCCACCTACACACACACACACATGCACAAACACTAAACACAAACAGTAACACACTGCAGTAGTTTCCACTTCTGGATTCTTTGATAGATACCGTTCATCCCTCCCTTCCTCTCAACTCTCTAAGAGTCCTGGCTGGTCCACCCAAGATTAGAATAGGAAGGGGTCATGCTAGAGAGAGTATGATGAACAGGGGAACACACACTCACACTACAGCTGCTGATGTAATACGACAAACAGAGCCATGGCAACACTGAGCAGCATGTTTAGTATGGCTACTGCAGTTAACCACTCAGTCAGCATTTTGCTTCTGACACACTTCTCTGCAGAGCCTTATTCTGAATATAGTTCTGTAGAGCAGTAGGAGCGCTGGTGTAGGCAGTATAGCACTGTGCTTTAGCCAGGGAGAACTCTATTTGCAGCAGAGTTCACTGGGCCCATTTTAAGGGATATCACTATTTATTTTTAGCATGCAAATGTACTAGTTTCCATCAAAGTGTTCAAAGTACACACAACATTTTATAGTGTTTTTTCCCCATTATTTATAGTTTATTTGGACAATGTATAACAAAAACATAAGTCTCAGAAACTGAGAAAAGATGTGTTGCACTAGATAACATCTCATTTACATTTGTAGTTCCCAAAGAGGGATATTGATTGCATTTTGAGAGTGCTGGAATCTGACAGTGATGTCATGGTTTCTCACCTGAGAAGAAGTAGTTGTGAAGGTTTTCCAGGGATTGCTGCAGATTTCGAGGGACGATGTTGCCAAAAACAGAGATCCAGTGTTTCTTGAAACACTGCAGAAGGTCTTCAAGTGTCCAGGGCGGTTTCAGATATACAATCTATCATTTCCAAACAAAAATGTAGGTTACAAAATGATAACCAACATCTGACCACTTTACGTAGTTCAAGCTTCCACTCTGTATATACACTCTCATCCATGTCTCTGGACGCTGAGGAAATTTTTTTTTGGGGGGGGGCTCTATTCCCAAGCATTTTGAGATAGAATGTTCATGTTAGGTGACAGAGAATGTCATCTTTTATTTGACAGTATTTCCATATATATCCTTACACACAATGACTACATCTTGTGACTATAAAAACTTGCACTTGTTTTGGAATATGTTTTGCCCAATAGGAATATATTGTTGAATGTCTTTTGCCATTTTAGAGTCACTTTTATTGCTAAATTGTTGGGACCACAGCAAAAAATATGACACCCACCCCCTCACTACCCTTACTATTACAGCTGAACAAAGTCAGAGGGGAAACACTGAGCACAATTCCACATCTACCAATCTGCTGATTCCTTTCAGAGGCCAAGGCTGCATCCCGATTCTCCACACTTTTCCTGAAGTGCACACTTGCACCCTCCCTATCATGGATTGAAAAGCATGGGACTGGGGTAGGCAACGGCTGGAGGGAGTTTCCATCATAGTAAAAATCGATGGCAGGGATTGTACAAAAGGTGGAGAATCTGGATACAGCCGATTGGCTGATTTGGAATTGACCAGAAGATTGTGGAGTTTACCTCTGTCCACAGTTCTTCATAGGCTGCCTTCATCTCAATCTCCAGCACCTGAGACAGCGCCTCTTTCAGACAGTCCTCCAGTACTGACACACAGCTGCTCAGCTCCCGGGCCTCTTCTGCAGCCTTCTTTCTCTTCTCTTCCATTTCTCTCTCTTTCCCTCCATCACTCCTGCTCTGTTCATTCTGCTGCCGGCCTGGGAAGAGGCTGGGTTTCTGGTGGTCACGGGTCTGGCTCGGGGTGCAGGTGAGGGTTTGTGTCTGTGTGCTGACAGGGGTCAGGTTGTGGACACCAGGCGTTTTGAGCCTGTCTACCTCCTCCAACAGGTCAGCCTTACCGAAGGCCTTCACCCCACTCAGCAAGGCCTTACTACACAGGTTCTTATCATTACTGTGGACACATACACAATCAAAATCAACCAGACAGAAAGATATTGCTATAAATGCACATCACACACAGTGAGACAGAGTGAGTAAGTGTGAGAGTGTGTGTGTGTGACCAGACAGTGTGAGGCCTCTTGTAAAGGAAGTCTTTGTGAAATGAAGAAGTGAATACTGATGACAAGCAGTATCGCTTTCAAACAGCACCATATCACATACAGAACTATCTCCAGACAGGCACGCACACACACTGTCAAACCTTTCCTGCGTGTATCTGCAGAGGAAAGACAGGCAGACACACTGCAGCAGGGGGGTGGGAGTGGACTCACGTGCAAAGGATGAGAGCACCCTCTGGGTAAAGACTCTGGTATTGCAGGCAGCACTGCAGCACTCTGTCGTCATTATTCTCAGCATTGAGTCCCTCTGTCAGAGAGAGCGAGAGAGATAAATATATATTTTTCGATATGTATAATTTGACAATGTAAGAAATAACTTGCCATGTCAATAAAGTCAATTAAATTGAGAGAGAGAGAACAGGAGACATGCGTCATGACCATCAGCTCAGCACTGAAGACAGAGAGGTGAACCTGCTAGTTACTGCCGACAGGTAAAACAGAGTTTTGGCAGAGGTTCTGCAGAAAGGGAGAGATTCTACTAGCGCGACTCTGCTCGTCATTGAAACAAGTAGTTTTCTGATGCTGCATGCACCGAGTTGAAATAGCACTGTGCTGCTATTGCCAGCAGGTGGCAGTCCAGAGGAACTATTGTTCAGTCCGTGCCAATGGAGGGAATACATAGGACTCACGGCTGCTCTGAGAGGCCTGCTGCATGGACTGGCCCCAGAGTCGAGGCTCCTGGCTCTTCAGGCAGGTGTAGATGTAATGAACGGCAGGTGTGGCCAGGTGGGCTACAGAGCTGGACAGCCTCTTCCTGTTCTTCAGAGAGTCTAGCTCCTGTAGTACCACCCAGGGTACGAGCACTGTGGGGAGACCTAGAGCTGAGGGAGAGGAGGGAGAGGTGGGGGAGGACAGATGAAGTAGGAGAGATTAGGAAAAGTGGTGGAGAACAAAGAGAAGTGGGGAAGGAGGAGGAAGAGGAGAGGTTTGGGAGGATGGCAGGAGAGGTGGTAGGGAAGAGAAGAAAAGGAGGAGAGGGGAGATGGAGGGGGAATAGGGGAAGGTTGAGGAAGAAGGGAGGAGGAGAAGGTTGAGAAAGAAGGGAGGAGGAGAGGGGAGATGGAGGGGGAATAGGGGAAGGTTGAGGAAGAAGGGAGGAGGAGAGGGGAGATGGAGGGGGAATAGGGGAAGGTTGAGGAAGAAGGGAGGAGGAGAGGGGAGACGGAGGGGGAATAGGGGAAGGTTGAGGAAGAAGGGAGGAGGAGAGGGGAGACGGAGGGGGAATAGGGGAAGGTTGAGGAGGCGCAGGGAGATGAAGGAGAGAGTTGATCAAAAGGAGAAGTGTGTTCTATGAGTGATTGGGGTAGCGATATTTATTTAATCTAGTCATTTTTTAAACAGTGTCCCTTCCACACACCTCCAAGGCCGTGTGACCTCATCTTCTTGACAAAGTCTAGGTGACTGAGAAGGATGTTGGTGTCCAGGACAATGATCAGATCCTGCTGAAGATCCTCCTCTTTACCTACACAGGTGTGCAGAGAACAGGGTTTTAATACTGAGTCCGTCTCCAATGGCCTTATGTGCATACTGAGGAGGAAGGCACTGACGGGACAAACCTAATGTCTTAAACACCTTCTATTAAAACACTTGGGTCACGGCATAGTGCCTCTGTGTAATTGTTTGGCTTGTATGTGTGGAGGGGTTGTTAGTGGTGGTTCTCTCACTGAGTGTGAATGTGATGCCCTCCTCTGATGGGTCGATGTCCATGCTGGTGAGTTCTCCATAGATCTCCACCACATTCAGCTCCAGCCTCTTCTCACTGCGGGCCAGATGGAGCTCCTCCACCAGCTGCATCTAACACAGACACACACACACTGAATGCAAGCTTACGGACACACCTATATCAATAATTGGTCATGATGTTGAGAAACCTACCTCTTGGTCATTATCATAGACTTCTATATAATCTTCAGGGGAAGTTGTTCTGTTACAGGGTGGTGATGTCATCCCCTGAGCTGACTTGGGCCGTAATTCTTTAGAACCTTTGGAAGATTCTGGAACCGTTTCACATTTGTGCTGCTTGTTTCTGTTCACAGCAGCAGACACACCGTCTTTGGAGTTCAGAGATTTGGACACACTCCTTGGTGTCCAAAGCTTGGACGCACTTCCTGTCTGGTGAGAAAGCCTAGAAGCAGGAGACACCACCTTCACTCTAGCACTGATGGGCTTATTGTCGTTATCATCCTCCTGGTCACCCCCCCAGATGGCTCTATTAACTGGCAGTGGCACAAGTTTGGACTTCTTTGGGATCTTAAAATTGAGAGGCGGCTGAGGTTTGGGTAGCGGCATCTGTACCTCGGCACACGTGGACTTAGATGTTGATGATGTTTTGGACAGATCAGAGACATTCCTCTGCTTTTGGGTGGTAGGCCTATGTCTTGCTGTGTTTGAGATTTTCTCAAAGGTAGCGTTTTTAGTAGAGGTGGAGGACTGCTTTGTGGTGGTGGTGTTATTAGAGGGAAGACTATAGGATTTTGCTCCACTCTTGTCTCGTTTAGCCTTTAAAACATCCTCCTTTTCTTCTTCAGATCTCCTCTTCACTAGCTTCCTCCTCTTCTCCCTCATCTCTTCAGCCAGTGAAAGGGACAGTTGAGGGTCCTGGTAGCTCCTACCTTGGGAGGTGTGGTCCTTCCCAATGCCATGCTTCTCCTCAGGCCTGGATCTCCTTTTCACCAGCGTCTTCCTCTGCTCCTTCAGCTGGGCCATGAGGGACCTGGGACTGGTCGTCAGTCTGCTCGAGGCTGTTTTGGAGGGGCTCTTGTCAGATGGCTTACTGGAGCTTCCCTGGAACGTAAGGATCTTCTCCACATTTTGGGACCTGGTCTTACTCGCGCTCAGACTGCTGACTGGTTTGGAAGACACCCTGTCTGCGGTCTTGACCCCGGTGGTAGCCGACCCATGCTGGCTGGGGCAACTCTTCCTCACAGAGCTGTCCTGAGGAGGGGTTCCAAGAGGACAGGCGTTTTTTCCCTCGGCTGCACCCTGCGAAGTTGTTTTCTCCAGTCTGTAGAGAGCTTTTTTGAACTCCCGGTCTTTCTCATGACTGCTCCCTGCTGCACTGTTCCCTGGGGTGGAGTGGCTAACTCTTTTCTCTCTCCCCCGTTTCTCCTCTGCAGAACAGCTGCCATGGTGCGTCCCCTCTGCACGACTGCGTTTCTTGGTGCCCTTTTCCTTCTGTGACGAATGCTTGATTAAAGACAAAACGAATAAACAAAAAACACTTTTAGCCTTGGTTAACACTCCTAGCAAGAGATGTAAGAGAAGTCTCTGAGGTCACAATAAATGTCAGCAAACTCCTCACCTCACTGGAGGAAAAATATAACTTATTTGTCTCCTTCTCCTTCTTCTGCTTCTTCTTCTTCTTGGACTTCTTTGACATCTTGGTAGAAAATCTCTGTTAAATAAGAGAAACCTATACAGCAAATGAACAAAATAGCAGCTGAGATGTTCTCTTCTTATAACAGAATCCTTCATTCAAAGAAAAATACAAGACATGTCATCTCTGAATCCAACTTCCAATGGAGACTGGAGTCAATGTTTTGACCTCACAGAGATACTTCAAGTTCTCTCATTGGCTCGCTACTTACGCAATGTTCCCCTGAAACTCGCAGTGATACAATACAGTCTGAATGTAATTTGTAGGGAAGCATGGAGAAGAAACATGAGGCTAAGTGCTCAAATAGAGTTAAGTGAATGTAGCTAAATTAATACATACCCAGTAAAATCAAGGTTATTGAATATTCACTTCAATGTATATAACTAAGTCAGCTATCTTAGAATGAACTGGCAGTTACAGCAGAGTTCCACAGTTACTAACGTTAGGAGAGCCTATCTAGGTTAGCGAGCTAGCAATTGTTCCAAATCAACATCATCACGTGTGATATACCCACGACACTCATAATGAACTTACTGAATGTGTGCACAACACTGGTTTTATCAAAATGTGAGAAACTTCCATTGACAAATGCATTTAAATGAGATAATAAGACGGTTTGCTAAAGCCCTACAATCACGCTTACCTTGGGCTACTGAGTAGACCACTGTCAGAAAACATCCGTACACGTCAGATTGAACGGAAACAGAGGTTCTGGAGGATCATGGGATGTGTAGTTTCTAGACTTACATATTTGACGGTTCAGAAATGTGAATTTTTATATAGTGGACAAAGGTTAATATAAAAGATAGTAGATTCTTCATAATATATGTATCATGTTTTGTTTAAAGGGATAATCAGTTGAAACAATAGCAAATCGAACCTACCACTCTGTTTCGGTTAAAAGTTGAGGGATGGGGCTGTAGAAATGCAATCGCTCTCATATTCATAGGCCAAGCTGTGGTTGCAAGAACTGACCATCCATTATATTAGTATTATTGTTTAACCATGTTTTGAGGCTATACAGTGTTTGTTAACATTTACTTTGTTTACCAACATTGGAGTTAAACAATGTCAATATTTTGAGTTGTGATGGGGTAAGACCGTTAAACTATGCTAATTAGGCATATATAAGTTATATATTTTTTAAATCTATAGGTACATATCATTAATGTATATCCAAAATTGTATGTAGCAACTGCTGATTGCCCCTTTAAGGACAATCGAGTGATTGCGTAGAAAGTTAATGTATATATTTAACCCAGATATCTTAGATGTTTTCATTTTTGTTATCCTATTCTATAATTATTATCTCATTATTTCTTGCAAAAATGTTGTCTTCAAATAATAAAAAGTGATTAAAATGAAGGTTTACGCAATTTGCGTAGGGGGAGTAAAAAGCATAGCCTGCGTATTTCTCTCTACTTTAGTAAAATGGCGGAGCTCAAGGAAGCAGACGCCGAACAACTACACCAGGAGGACGTCGATATAAAAGGTTCGAAAACTACGACTGTCTATATTTTAGTGAAAACTAAAGACAATATTAATTTATACACAATACAATATACATGCAGCATCCTTATTATGAGGAAAATATGCATTGATTTCGACTTTTTAACTGCTGAAGTAAATGAGGGCCTCACCACGGAGCTCCACCATGGGACCTAGTAGTAAATAATCTTGATAACAGGAAATAAGCTGCCGTGAAAAACGTAGCTATTACAAATAACGTACATTTATCGAACTGTCTTCACATTGTATTGATTAAATACTTCGATCAACATTTGTCCTCGTTTTATATTTTACGTAGCAATGGTCTGGTCACGGAGCTCCGCAATAGGACCGTAGGGGTTGCAGCGGTTCACAATTTCGAACCCAACCTACGTACATCATCGCACCGCACATTTAATTCTGACAATCTATATTGCCCCCCCCCCCCCTTCCCAAAGACAATTAAAAAATACGAAGGAAAATCATAGGAAATATTTTAGTCCAGTGCATGTATCTCATTTAGAAAACAAGTAACCTTTTAACATTGATGTTGTCTAGGAGGCTATGAGCATCACTAAGTTCTGTGACTCAACAAATCTTGGGAAAAACACATAATTCATTATTTCCCACTATAAATATTTGAAATTACTGTCTATGAATCATTTGGGGTATGATTTTCTGATCTAGTCCAGTCTAAACTTGTCCATTAGGTGGTGGAGTCTCAGACACACTGGTCCCAGAAGAGAGAGAGCCTGCTGAGGATGATGCATCTTCAGCCAGTAGTACTGTGGGGAAGACTGAGGCACTGGCAGGGGACAATGATGCCAAACCATCAACCACAATCAGCGGTAATAAAAGCACCATTCACTGTATATAGACCCAGAAATGAGTCCAGTACCCATACATTATTTGAATGCATTCGGTTGCCTTTGATTCTAGATGATGAGTATGACCACGAGAATAGGATTTTGTTTAACGATCCTTTCAATACTAATGTTACAGATAGACACATCTCTATCCAGACCAAACTAGAGGGCCTGGAGGTGCTTACCGACCTAAACGGAGGCAAGATAATCTTTCTTAAAAAGTATATAAATAGTCTTCCCTCCTATGCTTTTATATTTACTAGTTCCAATCTCATTGCTCTATCTCTGTTTTCCACAGCTGGGAGGAAGGCGTGTCCACTATGCCCTGAGGAGAAGTTTAAGGCCTGCTACAGCCACAAGCTACGACGCCACCTCCAGAACCTCCACTGGAAGGTCTATGTGGAGTTTGAAGGTACCATCATCACCATACAAAGATTATATTGCTATACTGTCTACTACAGTATGCATGTACACACACACACACACACACACACAGGAACTGATGTTGTTGTCTTCCCACCTGCTGAGTCTCTGCCGTTAGCACATGGCTTGGTCAACTCAGCGCTATGTAGGTGTTAACAGGTTCTTGGATAGTGAGAGGATCAGTACTTACCAAGTTCCATATGAATGGTAGTCAGAGCTATCCCACTGGGCACATATGTCAATTTAATGTCTATTCCACATAATTTAAGTGAACCAAGTACGATGTATTTTATATTTATACTATTTAGGAGACTCTCTTATCCAGAGCAATTAGGGTTAAGGTGCCTTGCTGAAGGGCACATCTTTTTCACCTAGTTGGCTCTGAGATTCGAACCAGCGACCTTTTGGTTACTGGCCCAACACTCTTAACTGCTAGACTATCTGCCGGATGTGAGCAGAAATGCTTTAGGAAAGTCATTGAGTGTAGTACGATGTTCCCTGATGATGACCTACAATAACCTCTGACCCCCCCCCTCACCCACAGGTCAGAAGATGTGCATCTGTCACCTGCCCTGCAGACAGCTGAGGCCCAGCCCCAGCCCCAATGGAGACCAGGTGAGACTCTGTCCATCACACCTGATAACCAACGCCAGAAATGACTGAGGGCCACTTGTCTCCACAATGTCTTTATTTTTTCTTTCCAAATCAACTCTAATTGCATGAAAGTTACTGTACGAAGCATGGTACTATGGTAAGTGTGTGTGTGTGTGTGTTACTGTATGAAGCATGGTACTATCATGAACGTGTGTGTATGTGTTCTCCCCCAGGCTCCAGGCAGGCTGGTGGCACATTACCACTGTGTAGTGTGTTCAGTCACCATCGCCCGCAAGACGGACATGATCAGTCACCTGAAACGCCACGTCAACAAGGGAGAGACTGAGGCCAGCTACTCAGGCAGCTCTGATGTGCCCTTTGAGGAGTCAGGTGAACTCTCACCAACCTTCAGCAAAACACCAAACCAAAGTTTCTGTATAGCACTTTGATGATAAATACATTTGATTGATTGATTTATACTAGGGGCAGCAGGTAGCCTAGTGGTTAGAGTGTTGGGCCTGTAACCGAGAGGTTGGTAGATCAAATCCCCGAGCTGACAAGGTAAAAATCTGTCACTCTGCCCCTGAACAAGGCAGTTCACCCATTGTTCCTATGCCGTCATTGTAAATACGAATTTGTTCTTTACTGACTTGGCTAGTTAAATGTAAATACTCAACCTTGACCAAAACACAACCCTTCAGTAGTAAAGTACAGTAGGAAATGCAGATTGAAAATATATTCTCTCGCCTTTTTTTCTCATTGGTTTACAGCTCCGTCTGGACAGGCCTATGAGATAATGAAAGAGCTGGGGACCAATGTTCAGCTCATGCCCAACCATACGACCCCACAGAAGACTGACACCTACTTCAACCGCAAGATGAAGACCAACAGGTCAAACAATATCCTCTTCAACAATGTTACATTTCATTTGGTTTCGTAAAAGAACAGTGACTGACTGAAAGTGTTGGTGTGTGTGTGTGTGTGTGTGTGTGTGTGTGTGTGTGTGTGTGTGTGTTACAGGCAGCTAGTATTCTGTTCCCTGGCGGTCCTGGCTGAGGAGAGGAACCCGTTGGAGAGTCTGGATGCGTTTGGAGCCACAGGCATTATGGGACTCCAGTGGGCCAAGCACCTGCGGAACGCCGTCAAGGTGACCATAACCGACATCAATGAAGTGTGTGTCAAGATGATCCGCGAGAACTGCAACCTCAACCACATCCGGGTGGAGGGGTCGCGGGGGTCATCCCGGGTCCCTGACGGGGGGGCGGGGGATGTGGACGGGGTGCCCATCGCTACCGTGGAGGTCGCCAAGATGGATGCCAACGTTATCATGCACCTGAGGTCTTTTGACTACATGTGAGTGGGGGGAGCTAGGGAGGGACCGTCTTATTGATGGGGGGGGGGGGGGGGGGGGGGGGGGGGGGGGGGGGTGGGAGGAGATGGGGAGGGAACGGCTTATTGATGGCGGGGTGGGAGGAGATGGGGAGGGAACGTCTTATTGATGGGGGGGTGAGAGGAGATGGGGAGGGAACGTCTTATTGATGGGGGGGTGGGAGGAGATGGGGAGGGAATGTCTTATTGATGGGGGGGTGGGAGGAGATGGGGAGGGAACGTCTTATTGATGGGGGGGTGAGAGGAGATGGGGAGGGAACGTCTTATTGATGGGGGGGTGGGAGGAGATGGGGAGGAAACGTCTTATTGATGGGGGGGTGGGAGGAGATGGGGAGGGAACGTCTTATTGATGGGGGGGTGAGAGGAGATGGGGAGGGAACGTCTTATTGATGGGGGGGTGGGAGGAGATGGGGAGGGAACGTCTTATTGATGGAGGGGTGGGAGGAGTTAGGGAGGGAAAGTCTTAATGATGGGGGGGAGGAGTTAGGGAGGGAACGTCTTATTGATGGGGAGGGAACGTCTTATTGATAGGGGGTGGGAGGAGTTAGGGAGGGAACGTCTTATTGATGGGGGGTGGGAGGAGTTAGGGAGGGAACGTCTTATTGATGGGGGGTGGGAGGAGTTAGTTAGGGAGGGAACGTCTTATTGATGGAGGGGTGGGAGGAGTTAGTTAGGGAGGGAACGTCTTATTGATGGAGGGGTGGGAGGAGTTAGATAGGGAGGGAACGTCTTATTGATGGAGGGGTGGGAGGAGTTAGTTAGGGAGGGAACGTCTTATTGATGGGGGGTGGGAGGAGTTAGGGAGGGAACGTCTTATTGATGGGGGTGGGAGGAGTTAGTTAGGGAGGGAACGTCTTATTGATGGGGGGTGGGAGGAGTTAGGGAGGGAACGTCTTATTGATGGAGGGGGGAGGAGATGGGGAGGGAACGTCTTATTGATGGAGGGGTGGGAGGAGTTAGTTAGGGAGGGAACGTCTTATTGATGGGGGGTGGGAGGAGATAGGGAGGGAACGTTTTATTGATGGGGGGTGGGAGGAGATGGGGAGGGAACGGCTTATTGATGGCGGGGTGGGAGGAGATGGGGAGGGAACGTCTTATTGATGGGGGGGTGAGAGGAGATGGGGAGGGAACGTCTTATTGATGGGGGGGTGGGAGGAGATGGGGAGGGAATGTCTTATTGATGGGGGGGTGGGAGGAGATGGGGAGGGAACGTCTTATTGATGGGGGGGTGAGAGGAGATGGGGAGGGAACGTCTTATTGATGGGGGGGTGGGAGGAGATGGGGAGGAAACGTCTTATTGATGGGGGGGTGGGAGGAGATGGGGAGGGAACGTCTTATTGATGGGGGGGGAACGTCTTATTGATGGGGGGGTGGGAGGAGATGGGGAGGGAACGTCTTATTGATGGAGGGGTGGGAGGAGTTAGGGAGGGAAAGTCTTAATGATGGGGGGGAGGAGTTAGGGAGGGAACGTCTTATTGATGGGGAGGGAACGTCTTATTGATAGGGGGTGGGAGGAGTTAGGGAGGGAACGTGCTATTGATGGGGGGTGGGAGGAGTTAGGGAGGGAACGTCTTATTGATGGGGGGTGGGAGGAGTTAGTTAGGGAGGGAACGTCTTATTGATGGAGGGGTGGGAGGAGTTAGTTAGGGAGGGAACGTCTTATTGATGGAGGGGTGGGAGGAGTTAGTTAGGGAGGGAACGTCTTATTGATGGAGGGGTGGGAGGAGTTAGTTAGGGAGGGAACGTCTTATTGATGGGGGGTGGGAGGAGTTAGGGAGGGAACGTCTTATTGATGGGGGTGGGAGGAGTTAGTTAGGGAGGGAACGTCTTATTGATGGGGGGTGGGAGGAGTTAGGGAGGGAACGTCTTATTGATGGAGGTGGGAGGAGATGGGGAGGGAACGTCTTATTGATGGAGGGGTGGGAGGAGTTAGTTAGGGAGGGAACGTCTTATTGATGGGGGGTGGGAGGAGATAGGGAGGGAACGTTTTATTGATGGGGGGTGGGAGGAGATGGGGAGGGAACGTCTTATTGATGGGGGGGTGGGAGGAGATGGGGAGGGAACGTGCTATTGATGGGGGAGTGGGAGGAGATGGGGAGGGAACGTAGGCTCTGTGTGTAGTTAATCCAACCCTCTCTGCCTAGTCATCGCCATTTTATCTGCTGTTGTTGTGTTAGCTGATTAGCTGTTGTTGTCTCACCTGCTGTTTTAGCTAGCTCTCCCAATCAACACCTGCGATTACTTAATGCCTCACTGTATGTCTCTCTCAAATGTCAATATGCCTTGTATACTGTTGTTCAGGTTAGTTATCATTGTTTTAGTTTACAATGGAGCCCCTAGTTCCACTCTTCATACCTCTGATACCTCCTTTGTCCCACCTCTCACACATGCGGTACTACCTTACCCATTACAACCAGAATGTCCAGAGATACAACCTCTTATCATCACCCAGTGCCTGGGCTTACCTCCGCTGTACCCACACCCCACCATACCCCTGTCTACGCATTATGCCCTGAATATATTCTACCACGCCCAGAAATCTGCTCCTTTTATTCTTTGTCCCCAACGCTCTAGGCGACCAGTTTTGATAGCCTTTAGCCGCACCCTCATACTACTACTCCTCTGTTCCGCGGGTGATGTGGAGGTAAACCCAGGCCCTGCATGTCCCCAGGCACCCTCATTTGACTTTTGTGATCGAAAAAGACTTGGTTTCATGCATGTCAACATCAGAAGCCTCCTCCCTAAGTTTGTTTTACTCACTGCTTTAGCATACTCTGCCAACCCTGATGGGTTGGGAGGAGATGGGGAGGGAACGTTTTATTGATGAGGGGGTGGGAGGAGATGGGGAGGGAACGTCTTATTGATGGGGGGGTGGGAGGAGATGGGGAGGGAACGTCTTACTGATGGGGGGGTGGGAGGAGATGGGGAGGGAACGTCTTATTGATGGGGGGGTGGGAGGAGATGGGAGGGAACGTCTTATTGATGGGGGGTGGGAGGAGATGGGGAGGGAACGTCTTATTGATGGGGGTGTGGGAGGAGATGGGGAGGGAACGTCTTATTGATGGGGGTGTGGGAGGAGATGGGGAGGGAACGTCTTATTGATGGGGGTGTGGCAGGAGATGGGGAGGGAACGTCTTATTGATGGGGGGGTGGCAGGAGATGGGGAGGGAACGTCTTATTGATGGGGTGGGTGGGAGGAGATAGGGAAGGAACGTCTTATTGATGGAGGTGCAGCTCTGTAGCGAGAAACATCACCTCCTTTCTTTCTCCTTTTTCTCCTCTATCTTTTGACTTGACATTTTGTCAAACAATCACTCAGTCTCGAAGGCTTCAGAGCCTTATCATTCAATAACCCTATTTACAGTATATGATGGCCAGCAGTGGTTCTATAGACGCTTCACATTATCCATCAAGCCGAGCACAAACCAACCTCTGTTTCCATGGTGACCCCCTCAGACACCTGGACCCGTTCGGCACGGCTGTCAATTATCTGGACTCTGCTTTCCGGAACATCCGGAACCTGGGCATCATCTCTGTGACGTCCACGGACACGGGCTCCCTCTACTCTAAGTCCCTGAACGTCACGATGCGCCACTATGGCTCGAATATAGTCCGCACAGAGTACTACAAGGAGCTGGCTGCACGCATGGTGCTGGCCACTGTAGCCAGGTAGGTGAAATACTACAAGGAGCTGGCTGCATGCATGGTGCTGGTCACTGTAGCCAGGTAGGTGAAATACTACAAGGAGCTGGCTGCATGCATGGTGCTGGCCACTGTAGCCAGGTAGGTGAAATACTACAAGGAGCTGGCTGCATGCATGGTGCTGGTCACTGTAGCCAGGTAGGTGAAATACTACAAGGAGCTGGCTGCATGCATGGTGCTGGTCACTGTAGCCAGGTAGGTGAAATACTACAAGGAGCTGGCTGCATGCATGGTGCTGGTCACTGAAGCCAGGTAGGTGAAATACTACAAGGAGCTGGCTGCATGCATGGTGCTGGTCACTGAAGCCAGGTAGGTGAAATACTACAAGGAGCTGGCTGCATGCATGGTGCTGGCCACTGTATTTACCACTGAATTGCTGTGTGTGACTGTGTGTAACATTTTCATTGTGTATGTCTTTGTTTAACTTGTGTGTTTTTCTTTGGGGTGGCTTTGAGATGCTGTTGGCAGTGAAAGTGTAACGTGTGTGTGTGTGGGATGTATGCTTCAGTGTGTGTGTGTGTTTCAGTGTGTAGTATTTCATGCATCTGTCTCATGCGTGTATTGCTTTCAGGGCGGCGGCACGCTGTAATAAGGGCATAGAAGTGTTGCTGGCGGTGGCTGTGGAACACTTTGTCCTGGTGGTCGTCAGAGTCCTCAGGGGTCCCACCCAGGCCGACGAGTCAGCCAAGAGGATCAGACAGCTCATCCACTGCCAGTGGTGTGAGGAGAGGGTGTTCCTCAAACAGGGGAGCATGGTGGAGGGTAAGAAGGTTAAGTAGAGTAGAGGGTAAGTCTGGAAATGGTTCAGGGGTTTCTGATAGGGAGAGAGGACGGTACATGTGGAGGGGAATTTGAAATCACTCTGTAGTTACGATTTTCACTTTTCCCCCTACAGAAAACCTGTACAGACAACTGCCCTGCAACTGTCATGGAAGCATGCCTGGCAAGACAGCGGTGGAGCTGGGACCGCTATGGTATAACTTTTTGCATATATTGGGTGATATACAATATTTGAACCAGTGAAGTAGTTCTGGCAAGCCTCCATCTTTAAGGGTTTAACTGTAACCTACGTATGTGTTTCCCTCCCAGGTCTGGTCCTCTGTTTAACTCCGGGTTCCTGAGGAGGATGTTGTTTGCAGCGGTGCAGCACAGTATGGAGGATATTCAGCCTCTGGTCAAGACTCTGATCTGTGAGTCAGAGTGCACAACTCTCAAGTCCTCTGTTCACGGGCCCACTGCACTCATCAACCAAGGTAATCTCCAGGGTCGTGGGTGTGTCTATGTGGAGGGGGCGGTTGGTGAAGTGATTCTATTGACATGTTGCATGTTTACTCTCCAGTGGAATGTGGTGTAGTCATCAAGGTACAGAAGGTGGAGGAGTCAGGCACCGCTGACCACTCAGGTAACAAGACACACATTCTGTAATAAAGAGAGGGGCCTTCACCTGTCTACAACATTAGCTCCTTCTCCTGTCTACAACATTAACTCCTTCACCTGTCTACAACATTAGCTCTTTTCAGACTGGATGCCATGTTGATGTAATGTTACTTTAACACAGGGAAGAGAAAGACAGGAGATGAGCCAGGTAACGTGGTGAAGAAGCTGAAATCAGACGGGTCTCTGGAGCACCCAGCGTTCTACTACGGTATTCACCGCCACAGCATCAGAGGCATGAACATGCCCAAGTGAGTGAACCTTAACACTATGTCACAACTTTGACAAAGATTTCCTGAGGTCAAAACGCATCAGTTTCCAGGGGGGGGGGGGGGGGGTTTAAATCCGGTTTAGTGGATATATTATGTTATTACAGTCTTATTACACAAAATATCTCAATGTAAATGCATGTTCTATCTCCTCTCATCAATCCATCTCCCTCTCTCCAGGTTGAATAGATTCCTGCAGTACTTGACGGAGGCGGGCTTCAGAGTGAGCCGCACCCACTTTGACCCAACAGGGGTGCGGACCGACGCCACGCTAGACCAGTTCAAGTCGGTGCTCACCAAATACAGCGTGCCCACCTACACCAACACCACGGCAACCCAAAACCCAGAGGAGACGGTACGGGCTATGGAGTGACCCACCCTGGGGAGAATCAAGGCCTCATCACCTCTTCTCTCCCTCTCAGAGGTGACATATGTCTCAAATGCCACCCTATTCCCTATATAGTACACTACCTTAGACCAGGGCCCATAACCCTATTCCCTATATAGTACACTACCTTAGACCAGGGCCCATAACCCTATTCCCTATGTAGTGCACTACTTTGGACCAGGGCCCATAGTAGTACACTATAGGTAATAGGGTGGCATTTTCTCTGTGCAGGGACACTGGTTGTAAAGAGTGGCTCACTCTGCACTGATTTGTATTTTCCTCTTGGTTTCATTCATCACTGGTACTTTGTAAATGTTCTCTAAGAAGTCACAATGCTTCTAGATTAATAGAGTTCTGCTTTTCCAATAGAGCTGAAATATTGGTTAAATGCAGACAGATAATAGCTTCTATTCTGCTCATTTACTCATATTTATTATTCTTGTGAATAATTCCTTTACAATTTTATTTTCTGAGTTCATTGTAAAGTTCATGGTGGCCGTTTTCATCTTTTAATAGTTTTTTTATGTACATTTTTACTCTGGGTAAAAGGTAATAAAATATTGTTGCAAAGCCTGAAGCCCAACTGTGTAAATGTGTGTTTTAAGTTATGGACATTCACATTCCTCCCAGTGATTCCCCTGATTTACATTATTTTTTACTGAGACAGGTTCTGACATGTTTTGGGACTTCTGCAGGAGTCAACCTTGTAGCTGTGTCCTTACCATAATCCCAGCATCTACAGCCATGTGAACACAGTACAGTCACTCTCTGAAGCTTTTCTGAGAGGAGGAACTGTCTGGAAGGTGTTATTTAGATGGTGCTGAATTTCACCCTGGATATCATCAGTGAAACACTCACACGTGTGTGTGTGTGTGTGTGTTTCACTGGTGAAATTATAAGCTGCCCTTTGGAAATGGAGTCATTCCCTTTGGCTCTAAGACCTCAGGTCACACCAAGGAGAAATACTGTATCCAAAATGGCCACTGAATTTACAATGGATTCAATTTAGACTTTGTGTCACTGGCCTACACACAACACCCATATTGTCAAAGTGGATTTTTTGGGGAAATGTTTAGAAATTAATTAAAAATGAAAAGCTGAAATGTATTCAACCCCTTTGTTATGGCAAGCCTAAATATACTACATGACCAAAAGTATATGGACACCTGCTCGTCGAACATCTCATTCCAAAATCATGGGCATTAATATGGAGTTGGTCCCCCGTTTGCTGCTCTAACAGCCTCAACAAGACTTTCCACTCGATGTTGGAACACTGCTGCTGGGACATGCTTCCATTCAGCCACAAGAGCATTAATGAGGTCGGGCACTTATGTTGGGGCGATTAGGCCTGGCTCGCAGTCGGCATTCCAATTCATACCAAAGGTGTTTGATGGGGTTGAGGTCGGGGCTCTGTGCAGGCCAGTCAGATTCTTCCACACCGATCTCGACAAACCATTTCTGTATGGACCTTGCTTTCTGCACGGGGGCATTGTCATGCTGAAACAGGAAAGGGCCGTCCCCAAACTGTTGCCACAAAACTAGAAGCACAGAATCATCTAGAATGTCATTGTATGCTGTAGAGTTAAGATTTCCCTTCACTGGAACTAAGGGGCCAAGCCCGAACCATGAAAAACAGTCCCAGACCATTATTCCTCATCCACCAAACTTTATAGTCGGCACTATGCATTCAGGCAGGTAGCGTTCTCCTGGTATCCGCCAAGTCCAGATTCGTCCATTGGACGGTGAAGTGGTGAAGTGTGATTCATCACTCCAGAGAACGCCTTTCCACTTTTTCAGAGTCCGATGGCAGAGAGCTTTACACCACTCCAGCCAATGCTTGGCATTGCGCATGGGGATCTTAGGCTTGTGTGTGGCTGTTTGTCTATGGAGATTGCATGGCGGTGTGCTTGATTTTTTTACACCTGTCAGCAACGGGTGTGGCTGAAATAGCCGAATCCACTAATTGGAAGGGGTGGCCACATACTTTTGTATATATAGTGTAAGTTCAGGAGTAAAAATGTGCTTATTAAGTGGCATGGACTCACTCTGTGTGCAATAATAATAATGTGTAACATGATCTCTGTACCCCACACATACAATTATCCCTCAGTCGACCAGTGAATTTCAAACCCAAAGACCAAGGACGTTTTCCAATGCCTCGCAAAGAAGAGTACGTATTGGTACATGGGTAAAAAAAGAAAGAAAAAGCAGACATTGAATATCCCTTTGAGCATGGTGAAGTTATTAATGACACTTTGGATGGTGTATCAATACACCCAGTCACTACAAAGATACAGGCGTCCTTCCTAACTCAGTTGCCGGAGAGGAAGGAAACCGCTCAGGGATTTCACCACGAGACCAATCGGTATTTAAAACAGTTTAATGGCTGCGATAGGAGAAAACTGAGGATGGATCAACAACATTTTAGTTACTTCACAATAATTAACAGAGTTAAAAGAAGGAAGCCTGTACACCCTGTCCAACGGCAGAACAGAACAGCTACGTCCAGTAAGATGAGGGGTGGGGGTGTGTGTCTATTTGTCAATAACAGCTGGTGTGCGATGTCTAATATTAAGGTAGTCTCGAGGTATTGCTCGCCTAAGGTAGAGTACCTCATCTATATTTTTCGTAGCCGTCTATTTACTGCACTCAACAAGCTGTATAGGGCCATAAACAAACAAGAAAATGCTCATCCAGAAGCGGCGCTCCTAGTGGCCGGGGACTTTAATGCAGGCAAACTTAAATCATTTTAACTCACTTCTACCAGCATGTCACATGTGCAACCAGAGGAAAAAAACTCTAGACCACCTTTACTCCACACACAGAGATGCATACAAAGCTCTCCCTGGCCCTCCATTTGGAAAATCTGACCATAATTATATCCTCCTGGTTCCTGCTTACAAGCAAAAACTAAAGCAGGAAGTACCAGTGACTCGCTCAATACGGAAGAGGTCAGATGACGAGGATGCTACGCTACAGGAGTGTTTTGCAGCACAGACAGGAATATGTTCCGGTATTCATCCAATGGCATTCACAAGTATATCACCTCAGTCACCGGCTTCATCAATAAATACATCTATGAAACGACGTCCCCACAGTGACCGTACGTACATATCCCAACCAGAAGCCATGGATTACAGGCAACCTCTGCACCGACCTAAAGGCTAGAGCTGCAGCTTTCAAGGAGCAGGGCATTAATCCGGACACTTATAAGAAATCCCACTATGCCCTCAGACGAACGATCAAACAGGAAAAGCGTCAATACAGGACTAAGATGGAATCCTACTGCACCTGCGCTGATGTTCGGCAGATGTGGCCCGGGCTTGCAAACTATTACTGATTACAAAGGGAAACTCAGCCGCGAGCTGCCCAGTGATGTGAGCCTACCAGACGGGCTAAATGCTTTATATGCTCACTTCGAGGCAAGCAACACTGAAGCGTGCATGAGAGCACCAGCTGTTCCGGACAACTGTGTGAACACGCTGCCGATGTGAGCAAGACCTTTAAACAGGTCAACATTCACAAGGCCGCTGGGCCAGATGGATTACCAGGACATGTACTCAGAGCATGCGTGGACCAACTGGCAAGTGTCTTCACTAACATTTTCAACCTCTCCCTGACCGAGTCTGTAATACCTACATGTTTCAAGCAGACCACCATAGTCCCTGTGCCCAAGAAACCTGCCTAAATGACTACCGCCCCGTAGCACTCACGTCGGTAGCCATGAAGTGCTTTGAAAGGCTGGTCATGGCTCACATCAACACCATCCTCCCAGAAACCCTAGACCCTAGTTCGCATACTGCCCCAACAGATCCACAGATGATGCAATCTCAATCGCACTCCACACTGCCCTTTCCCACCTGGACAAAAGGAACACCTATGTGATAATGCTGTTCAATGACTACAGCTCAGCGTTCAACACCATAGTGCCCACAAAGCTCATCGCTAAGCTAAGGAATTTGGGACTTAACACCTCCCTCTGTAACTGGATCCTGGAATTCCTGACGGGCTGCCCCCAGGTGGTAAGAGTAGGCACCAACACATCTGCCACGCTCATCCTCAACACAGGGGCACCTCAGGGGTGCGTGCTTAGTCCCCTCCTGTACTCCCTGTTCACCCACGACTGCATGGCCAAGCACGACTCCAACACCATCATTAAGTTTGCTGACGACACAACGGTGGTAGGCCTGATCACCGACAACGATGAGACAGCCTATAGGGTACGTCAGAGACCTGGCAGTGTGGTGCCAGGACAACAACCTCTCCCTCAACGTGAGCAAGACAAAGGAGATAATTGTGGACTACAGGAAAAGGAGGGCCGAACACGCCCCCATTCACATCGATGAGGCTGTGGTGGAGCGGGTTGAGAGTTTCAAGTTAATTTGTGTCCACATTCCCAACAAACTATCATGGTCCAAACACACCAAGAAAGTTGTGAAGAGGGCACGACAACACCTTTTCCACCTGAGGAGACTGAAAAGATTTGGCATGGGTCCCCAGATCATCTAAAAGTTCTACAGCTGCACCATCAAGAGCATCCTGGCCGGTTGCATCAATGCCTGGTATGGCAACTGCTCGGCATCTGACTGCAAGGTGCTACAGAGGATAGTGCGTGCAGCCCGGTACAAGCGATATCGGAGCACCAAGTCTAGGTCCAAAAGGCTCCTTAACAGCTTCTATCTCCAAGCCAAAAGACTGCTGAACAATTAATCAAATGGCCATCCAGATTATTTGCATTGACCCCCCCCCCTTTGTTTTTACATTGCTGCTACTCGCTATTTATTATCTATGCATAGTCACTTCACCCCGACCTACATGTACAAATTACCTCGACTAACCTGTACCCCCGCACACTGCCGCGGTACCGGTACCCCCTGTATATAGCCTCATAATTTTTTTTATCTTATTGTGTTATTTATTTATTACTTTATTACTTAAGTTTATTTAGTAAATATTTTCTTAACTATATTTTCTTTAAACTACATAGTTGGTTAAGGGCTTGTAAGTAAACATTTCACTGTAAGTTATACACCTGTTGTATTCGGCGCATATGACAAATAAAATGGCATTTGATTTGAGTACAAAATATTCCAAAACGTGCATTCTGTCTGTAACAAGGCACAAATGTAATACTGCAAAGAATGTGGCCAACCAAATAACTTTTTTTTCCTTTTTAGTAAATCCAATACAACACATTACCAAGTGTAACAGTATAACTAACTTTAGACCGTCCCCTCGCCCATACCCGGGCGCGAACCAGGGACCCTCTGCACACATCAACAACAGTCACCCACGAAGCATCGTTACCCATCGCTCCACAAAAGCCGCGGTCCTTGCAGAGCAAGGGGAACCACTACTTCAAGGTCTCAGAGCAAGTGACCTCACCGATTTGAAACACTATTTAGCGCGCACCACCGCTAACTAAGCTAGCGTTTCACATCTGTTACACAAGTACCACCCTACATATTTTCAAGCATAGTGTAGTGGTGGCAGCATGGTGTTATGGGTATGCTTGTATCGTTAAGGACATGGGAGTTTTTCCAGGATAAAAAATAAACAGAATGGAGCTTAGCAAAGCCAAATCCTGGATCAGTCTGCTTTCTACCAGACACTGGGAGATGAATTCACATTTCAGTAGGACGATAACCTAAAACACAAGGCCAGGGATAAAACTGGAGTTGCTTACCAAGATGCCATTGTATGTTCCTGAGAGGCCTAGTTACAATTTCGACTTATATCGGCTTGAAAATCTATGGCAAGACTTAAAATGGCTGTCTAGCAATGATCAACAACCAACTTGACAGAGCTTGAAGAACTTTAAAATTAATAATGTGCAAATATTGTACAATACAGGTGTGCAAAGCTCTTACAGACTCACCCAGAAAGACTCACAGGAGTAATCGCTGCCAAAGGTGATTCTAACCTGCATTGAAGCAGTGGTGTGAATACTTATGTAAATGAGATATTTCTGTATTTAATTTTCAATAAATGTGGAAATATTTCTAAAAACATGTTTTCACTTTGTCATTATGGCATATTGTGTGTAGATGCAGGGGAGAAATCCACTTTGAAATCAAATCAAATTTATTTGTCACATACACATGGTTAGCAGATGTTAATGCGAGTGTAGCAAAATGCTTGTGCTTCTAGTTCCGACAATGCAGTAATAATCAACAAGTAATCTAACTAACAATTCCAAAACTACTACCTTATACACACAAGTGTAAAGGGATAAAGAGTATGTACATAAAGATACAGTGCCTTGCGAAAGTATTCGGCCCCCTTGAACTTTGCAACCTTTTGCCACATTTCAGGCTTCAAACATAAAGATATAAAACTGTATTTTTTTGTGAAGAATCAACAACAAGTGGGACACAATCATGAAGTGGAACGACATTTATTGGATATTTCAAACTTTTTTAACAAATCAAAAACTGAGAAATTGGGCGTGCAAAATTATTCAGCCCCTTTACTTTCAGTGCAGCAGTGAGGATCTCTGAATGATCCAATGTTGACCTAAATGACTAATGATGATAAATACAATCCACCTGTGTGTAATCAAGTCTCCGTATAAATGCACCTGCACTGTGATAGTCTCAGAGGTCCGTTAAAAGCGCAGAGAGCATCATGAAGAACAAGGAACACACCAGGCAGGTTCGAGATACTGTTGTGAAGAAGTTTAAAGCCAGATTTGGATACAAAAAGATTTCCCAAGCTTTAAACATCCCAAGGAGCACTGTGCAAGCGATAATATTGAAATGGAAGGAGTATCAGACCACTGCAAATCTACCAAGACCTGGCCGTCCCTCTAAACTTTCAGCTCATACAAGGAGAAGACTGATCAGAGATGCAGCCAAGAGGCCCATGATCACTCTGGATGAACTGCAGAGATCTACAGCTGAGGTGGGAGACTCTGTCCATAGGACAACAATCAGTCAGTCGTATATTGCACAAATCTGGCTTTTATGGAAGAGTGGCAAGAAGAAAGCCATTTCTTAAAGATATCCATAAAAAGTGTTGTTTAAAGTTTGCCACAAGCCACCTGGGAGACACACCAAACATGTGGAAGAAGGTGCTCTGGTCAGATGAAACCAAAATGGAACTTTTTGGCAACAATGCAAAACGTTATGTTTGGCGTAAAAGCAACACAGCTGAACACACCATCCCCACTGTCAAACATGGTGGTGGCAGCATCATGGTTTGGGCCTGCTTTTCTTCAGCAGGGACAGGGAAGATGGTTAAAATTGATGGGAAGATGGATGGAGCCAAATACAGGACCATTCTGGAAGAAAACCTGATGGAGTCTGCAAAAGACCTGAGACTGGGACGGAGATTTGTCTTCCAACAAGACAATGATCCAAAACATAAAGCAAAATCTACAATGGAATGGTTCAAAAATAAACATATCCAGATGTTAGAATGGCCAAGTCAAAGTCCAGACCTGAATCCAATCGAGAATCTGTGGAAAGAACTGAAAACTGCTGTTCACAAATGCTCTCCATCCAACCTCACTGAGCTCGAGCTGTTTTGCAAGGAGGAATGGGAAAAAATTTCAGTCTCTCGATGTGCAAAACTGATAGAGACATACCCCAAGCGACTTACAGCTGTAATCGCAGCAAAAGGTGGCGCTACAAAGTATTAACTTAAGGGGGCTGAATAATTTTGCACGCCCAATTTTTCAGTTTTTGATTTGTTAAAAAAGTTAGAAATATCCAATAAATGTCGTTCCACTTCATGATTGTGTCCCACTTGTTGTTGATTCTTCACAAAAAAATACAGTTTTATATCTTTATGTTTGAAGCCTGAAATGTGGTAAAAGGTCGCAAAGTTCAAGGGGGCCGAATACTTTCGCAAGGCACTGTATATGAATGAGTGATGGTACAGAGCGGCAGAGGCAAGATGCAGTAGATGGTATCGAGTACAGTATATACATATGAGATGAGTAATGTAGGGTATGTAAACAAAGTGGCATAGTTTAAAGTGGCTAGTGATACATGTATTACATAAAGATGCAGTGGATGATATAGAGTACAGTATATACGTATACATATGAGATGAAGAATGTAGGGTATGTAAACATTATATTAAGTAGCATTGTTTAAAGTGGCTAGTGATATATTTTACATCAATTCCCATTATTAAAGTGGCTGGAGTTGAGTCAGTGTGTTGGCAGCAGTCTGATGGCCTTGTTGTTTTTCAGTCTCTCGGTCCCAGCTTTGATGCACCTGTACTGACCTCGCCTTCTGGATGATAGCGGGGTGAACAGGCAGTGGCTCGGGTGGTTGTTGTCCTTGATGATCTTTATGGCCTTCCTGTTACATCGGGTGGTGTAGGTGTCCTGGAGGGCAGGTAGTTTGCCCCCGGTGATGCGTTGTGCAGACCTCACTACCCTCTGGAGAGCCTTACGGTTGTGGGCGAAGCAGTTGCCGTACCAGGCGGTGATACAGCCCGACAGGATGCTCTTGATTGTGCATCTGTAGAAGTTTGTGAGTGCTTTTGGTGACAAGCCAAATTTCTTCAGCCTCTCGAGGTTGAAGAGGCGCTGCTGCGCTTTCTTCACGATGCTGTCTGTGTGGGTGGACCAATTCAGTTTGTCTGTGATGTGTACGCCGAGGAACTTAAAACTTACTACCCTCTCCACTACTGTTCCATCGATGTGGATAGGGGGGTGTTCCCTCTGCTGTTTCCTGAAGTCCACAATCATGAATTAAGGCTGTAACAACATAATGTGGAAAAAGTCCAAGGTTATGAATACTTTCTGAAGGCACTGTAGCTGTAGTGTATGGTTCCCTGGGGTCCTATGGTTCAGAGACAGGCGCTAGGGAGGAGGAGGAGACAGTGAAAACACACATATAAAATACATTAATGTATGTCCCTAAGGAAGGATGAGGGCAGGAACGATTGCTCAGGCACATAGTAGGCTTTTTAGTTGTGGGGAGTTGGATAAGGCTGCTGCTCCCATAACTAGCTGTCTCTGGTTGTGTTAACTAGAAGGTCTATAGTATTTTCCATAGGCCTACAACTTAGACTGATGTTATCATTTTGCCAAAAATAAAAGTAGAGCCTCCTGGCTTGAAGCTAAAATAATTTCGGGGGAGAATGCATAGGGCGTTGGCTTAGCGCAGTATAACGGGCCCACGTAAGGTCCGAGTGAGGATTTATAGCACTGTGTGTTGTTTTATAGCACCATTAAATGCTCCAGGGGTAAATCCGTTAGCATTTTGGCATGTTTTTCTAGATTTAGAACATAAAATAACATTTATAAAGCAAACATTATCCCTTAGGTCTAGCACAGCAAATACTTCCATTGTTTCATCACATGTTGCAGAACAGTGATTAAAACGTTTGTTCAGTGACTGAGTTGACAAGGCAAATAAAATACAACATTTTTTTTATCATGCTTGGTAAACAGCCCTTCCCAATAATGCAAGGAGAAAGAAAGTTGACAAATAATAGAAAAGTTAACGCTTTTTTGAGAGTTTCTCAGGAAATAAATCACATGGAAATGAGTAATAATTGATCATTATAAAATGTCGCAAAATGTACATTTTAAGCTAAAATAATGTAACAAAATCCTTATTTTTTTAAGATAAAAGTTTCCCTTCCGGACAAGGATCGTCCAGAATCTCTGAGCATATTTCTTGATATTCTATACATTTTTCCATGAGACTGAGATTTTTACTAGAATTTTAAGAATTTTAACTTTTAATAATATATATCTTGGGGGGCTCCGGAGGTCGGGCTGCGGGGGTGTGTGCTAGGCCAGTGGCATAGGGTCCAAAGAATGAACGAGAACGAGGAAGTAGCGCTTGTGGGATGGGGAGTTCACAATAACAGCTGGCATTGAATGACAGTCACTGGGAGAGAGAGGGAGAGAGGCATCTACACTGTGCGACGCAGCGATCGATACGAGAGACTACACCGGAGTTAACCCAACGTGCAGAGAGTAGACCCTTGTCCACATCAACTCGTCACCATGGGGATATCACCGTCCAGTCTTCTGGATGAAAGTAAATCCAACTACATAAGAGGTAAAGGACTCTTTTTCAAATGATTATGTGAGCTCTTACCTTTCGCTCCACTATAGACGCGTTAGCGCGGTAAACATTTACTGGAGACGGCAAGCTTATGGTAAGATTATGCCACTCTGTTTTCCATTGACAAAATTTGACAAAACAATTTATTAAACTTTTTTTTACTTCACGATTCACACTGTCACATAGCTTAGGCTACTAGCTTGATTTGGTCTTTGACAGAATAGATTTGAACTCGTGGAACCCGTTTTTATTTTTATCATATCATCATCTTTTTACCTCATGTTTGTTCAGGAAAAGACAGATATTCAAATCAAATCATGGACTGTTGGAGGGGGACGGGGGACGACACATTGGAATAGCCTAAAAAGCATAATATTTTGTGAAATGTGAAATATGCAACATGCTATGAGACATAGCATAGAGATGATTCAGTGTACATTTTTGAATGACACTTGAGATGACCCTAGTCTACCGTGTAAAATTAGCAAATAACAAATTGCATTGTCAATGTCATCTGAGAAAGATCTCACATTAAAAAAATGGATGGAATGTAGGATCATAACTACACCGTCTGGTGTTAGGATCATCCTGGATGATAGCTACACTGTCTGGTCAGATGTGGCTGTAGCATGCATCATGTTATATCAGCAGCCTAGATATTTGACAGCAAAGACATACTTTAACTTTCATGTCATGGGAATTATACAGTAACAGTATAGGGTCTGTCTGTCCGTCCGTCCGTCCCGCCCGCACGCCTTCCTGTCCTGTCTGTCCGTCTGTCCAGGTGTATCTGGCAGTGCTTTATCAGGTCAGTCCAGTCATTCTAGCCCTGCAGGCAGCTGAAAAAGGAGAAGTAGTCAAAAAAGTGCCTGGACCTGTTTTACCTTTCTACCTCTCTTCGGGTTACTGTGGTGACTATTGAGAAACATACGGGTGGGGACAGTGTACAAAGGATGATGCATTTCTCATTCACTGTGTGTGTGTGTGTGTGTGTCTGTGTGTGTTTGGCGGCAGGTGCTAATGGAAAGTGCTTAGCCATGTCATTCTCTACCATTAACAATCATCCGATATGAATAATAACAACACTGTTCAAAGCGATGGTGCCTCTTTTCATTGGGATAACGTTCCTTACTCCTCCAACAACAGCCTCAGAGGCCACATTTGGGTGGCAGTGGTACAGACAGGGTTAGTTGTTTGAGCTAGTGATTCCATTACCATGAATTGTCTGTGGGTGTGTGGGTTCCACCCTGTTGTGAGTGTGTCTGTATGGTAGTACATGATTCACTAACAGACAACCCTACCCGATAGAATGAAGCTTCTCTCATTACTAAGTGTCATCATTGCCCTTCTCAAGAGTCTTGAAGATGTTGAATTCATTTTAATTGTCAGATGAAGTCTGAAAAACAATATCTGAGGTGACACTATATACAGTTACCTGACTGTCACAGAGCCGGGCTCCCTCCAGAACATAACTGACTTCTGAATTACTGCAATGTGTGTGATCCATGATATCAATATACATGGACAATCATCACTGACAATGAACACCGAATCAGTCAGAGAGCATATGCTGCTGCTGCCTATGAAAAGCACAGAGTCAAATGAAAACCATATCCTTGGGCCACTTGAGCTGGCGTGTGATTGGCCTGTAAACTCTAGAGCTTCATGGTCCTCTGACCAATTGCACAGAAATACATGATACATTATTATTGGAGCTTTTGCTCTTTGAATGAATAGTCAGCTTGCCTGCTGTTGCCAGTTTCCCCCAGCTGGAATGACACAATCTCTGAGATATTCAAACGCTTGGCTCAAGCTAGAATGTTTCTGCAGAGACTAAGCAGCGCTGCTAGCGAGCCCACCTGTTGTTTATTCAGGCTTGTTGACTGAGTGGTCAGCGCTGTGTATTAAACAAAGAAAGACAAATCAACTCCCATACAAACATTGAGCCATCAAGCGTCCAGTTTGAATGGCAAAGAGTTTCTGCACGATGTCTGACTATTGAATTGTGTCATGGTATGTTTGAGTTCCGTGTGCAGTAGCAACTATGGTTGTTATAAATGAAAGTGGCTGTTTTTATCTGATAGAACCGAGCCAAACTACAATGCCGCAGTAAATCCTCTTCTATGAGGCAACACATGAAAGGGATGTCGGCTGGTATGACATCACCTGAAGAAAATGTATGTTTTCCACACAGGCAAGCTGTGTTTTTGTTAGTATGATGCCACTGTGTGGTACTGCCAAAGATTATTAGAACTATACCAAGATAGACCACAGCCTGTCGTTTCAAATGGAAACAATTGAGTCATATCGGGCAGAACATACAAGGAGGTGGGCAAAGCCAAGCACGAGCTAGCGAGATCCTATTGGCACATTCTAGCACATATTTGCATATTACCATTACGGAACGCCTACTCTGTAAATTACACTTGTGCATATAGCTCAATTCGCCTTTTCACTCCTTCTAAACAACGCAATGTTTTTAAACTTTGGAAAAGGGTAATGTTGATTCAGTTTTGGAAACAGATAACTGTATTGAGATCAAATGTTTTATTGATGAGAAAATTTGCAGAATGTCAGCCAAAATCCATCTCGTTCCATTTTCTCCCACTGCTGGCCACTGGGCTTTCCCACTACCATATTTGGTAGTGAGTGGAAACGCCAAGCGGATGCTTCACATTTATACATCTGGTGAACTATCTGTCTCATTGTTCTATCTTTGGTACTGCTACAACACTAGACACATTCTCATGATCAATGCCCAGATTTAGGTCAGTTAGTACTTTGAATGACAGTGACTAGTTGTTAGAAGTTGTTTTGAGTCATGGTTCATAAAAAGCTATGTTACAGCTTCAACCCCAGACCTCCGTAATACTGCAGGACCAGGTTATGATAGTTAACCTATGGCAGTAACACTTCTTGTGGTATCAAGTTGTGTTACACACACATACAGTACAATACATAACACACACACAGGCAGTGGATGGGATTGCACAACGTCCTAGTCATGTCTTATATTAAACAGTGTAGTGCCAGAGATTTCTTCCATGGGGAAATATTGGACTTGCTTCTGGCAGTCCATCAATATCGATGATGACATTATATTGTTATAACACTCATGAATCCCAGCATCCCATGGCTCCCTGATGTAATTTCACAGCCCTCCCACAGGCACACACACTACTACTGCCGAAGAAGCCTGTAGGGAAAGCATGTTCCTATCACATACATCACTGAGGTCACCAGTAAAGCAGCACAGACTCAGTTTATTATGTTTGTGTGTGTGTGTGTGTGTGTGTGTGTGTGTGTGTGTGTGTGTGTGTGTGTGTGTGTGTGTGTGTGTGTGTGTGTGTGTGTGTGTGTTTGTGTATGTGTATGTGTGTATGTGTGCCAATGCTCTGCAAATTGAGCCAAACCCACATCCCCAAAAAAACTCCCTCTAAAAATTCAAATAATCTCATCGGAACACAAAACCCTTTTCACCGTGACAACACCTACTCCACAGAACTAGGTTGAAGAAGCTCCTTTACATAATGGGGTGATGAATGGGGTTGTGGATGGGCGATGTAATGGTATAGCCTGTTGAGCTTGCCATCCAACAACACCATTAACACACAGGTGTAACCTCCTGCCTATGACCCTGCTCTGGGTTGGTCTGCTGATTGTTGGGCGCTCAATATTTAAAACCACTACCAACATTTGTTTATTAGTATTTTCCCTTTCGAAGCACAGCAGACACGCAAATGCTGTGTGAAAGGCTGTTAGCAACCAGCAGGGGGGAGTGACTAGAAGACTGTCTCGTTGACACACACACACACCAACACACACTACTTCAGAGACTGAACATATGGTCTTTAGAATGCTGCTCACATAGTGACGTGCCATAAACATGAACTTTTACTGCTTGTGACCTGAATGGCAAGCAGGCCTGGCGATCAGCATCTTTACAGTCTGGTCTACACAGAATGGCTTTATAGGTTGTATGGATCATGTGTTGGAGGATGTTAAAGACATGCTCCGGAACTTCGGCGACCACTAAGTCTTTTTTCAGCCTCCCGTGTTGGGCTTAAAAGTATACAGAGCACTGGAGAGGTGTCATATAGCCTAAATCAGCTTATCCCCAAGGGGTACACATTTTGTTTTTTTGCCCAAGCACTAGACAGCTAATTCAAATAATCAACTAATCATCAAGCTTTGATTATTTGATCAGCTGTATAGCGCACGGGCAAAGACCAAAACATGCACCCCTTGTGTTAGGTCTGCCTGAGACTGTGCACTATGGTACGAGTGTTCAGTGGAAGAGTGCTTCAGCACAGTAAGCCCTGTTTCACTGGAGAGTCCTGCTCTTCCAGCCTGCCCCAACACAAACACTACACACTCCTGAAGATGTTTTTATTTAATTTATTGAACCTTTATTTAACTAGGCACATCAGTCAAGAACAAACCCTCCCCTAACCCAGACGATGCTGGGCCAATTGTGCGCCGCCATATGGGATTCCCAATTATGACCAGTTGTGATACAGCCTGGAATCGAACCAGGGTCTGTAGTGACGCCTCTAGCACCTTAGTGTGCCTTAGTGTGCCTTAGACCGCTGCTTCACTCCTGAAGATGGGTACCGCTCACACCTCAAACTGGTTGACACATCCAGCCTCAGTGTAATGCAGCCAAAATAAAACAGAAACTTCCTCTTCAGTTCCCTATGCATTGGCACCAGGTCAGGTGGTATTATAGTAAACTTGTATCATATGTAACTCTGAGTCAGATCACTCAGAGTTACATCATTAGTTTGAAACAACGTAGACAATCCGTTCATTTACACACTACCGCATCCACACACTACTGCATCCACACACACACACACACACACACACACACACACACACACACACACACACACACACACACACACACACACACACACACACACACACACACACACACACACACACACACAAGCATCTTGAATGAAATGGGATCAAACAATGTTACGGGTTGGGTCATGGCTCTATGTTGCAGGATATCCACTCTGTGAGTGCCGTAGCCAGAGGAATGTGGATATGAGGAAGGGAGACTTTAGTCTGATAAGCACTGCAGTGATCAGTGGGGAAATGGCCTTGTTAGGGCACACAGAGAGCGGAGACGGAACTACCTTCAACTAGGTTATTGTTTAACAGCGGAGACCTGAGGAAAAAACAACAATGCCTCATGGGGGGGGGGGGGAAGTTCCACTGAAGATGTTGATCTCTCTGTCTCTCTCTCTCTGTCTCTCTTGGTTATTGATACAGTTAAGTGAATAACACCAGATACCCTGTCCTGGATAATATTGACTTGTGTCACACTGTTGCAAATAATGAGCTCTCGACACGTGCACTCTAATAATTTCACCATTATCCAACTTCCATCAATGCATTTTTGTTCTCCATTTCGCCCGGGCTGGAAGGGAATACGGGAGGTATTTCATAAATATATATTTTTTAAATCCACATTTTAGCTTAAAAGTTGATGATGCAGGACTAAGCTGAATGGATAATGTGAGGCTCTGCTCTGTACTTTAGGTAAAAGAGGGGTTTAGCTGTTCTGTACTGTAGTAAGTAGAGAAGGGGTTTAACTGTTCTGTACTGTAGTAAGTAGAGGAGGGGTTTAGCTGTTCTGTACTGTAGTAGGTAGAGGAGGGGTTTAGCTGTTCTGTACTGTAGTAAGTAGAGGAGGGGTTTAGCTGTTCTGTACTGTAGTAAGTAGAGGAGGGGTTTAGCTGTTCTGTACTGTAGTAGGTAGAGGAGGGGTTTAGCTGTTCTGTACTGTAGTAAGTAGAGGAGGGGTTTAGCTGTTCTGTACTGTAGTAGATAGAGGAGGGGTTTAGCTGTTCTGTACTGTAGTAAGTAGAGAAGGGGTTTAACTGTTCTGTACTGTAGTAAGTAGAGGAGGGGTTTAGCTGTTCTGTACTGTAGTAGGTAGAGGAGGGGTTTAGCTGTTCTGTACTGTAGTAAGTAGAGGAGGGGTTTAGCTGTTCTGTACTGTAGTAAGTAGAGGAGGGGTTTAGCTGTTCTGTACTGTAGTAGGTAGAGGAGGGGTTTAGCTGTTCTGTACTGTAGTAAGTAGAGGAGGGGTTTAGCTGTTCTGTACTGTAGTAGGTAGAGGAGGGGTTTAGCTGTTCTGTACTGTAGTAGGTAGAGGAGGGGGTTAGCTGTTCTGTACTGTAGTAAGTAGAGGAGGGGGTTAGCTGTTCTGTACTGTAGTAGGTAGAGGAGGGGGTTAGCTGTTCTGTACTGTAGTAAGTAGAGGAGGGGTTTAGCTGTTCTGTACTGTAGTAAGTAGAGGAGGGGTTTAGCTGTTCTGTACTGTAGTAAATAGAGAAGGGGTTTAGCTGTTCTGTACTGTAGTAAGTAGAGGAGGGGGTTAGCTGTTCTGTACTGTAGTAGGTAGAGGAGGGGTTTATCTGTTCTGTACTGTAGTAAGTAGAGGAGGGGTTTAGCTGTTCTGTACTGTAGTAGGTAGAGGAGAGGTTTAGCTGTTCTGTACTGTAGTAAGTAGAGGAGGGGGTTAGCTGTTCTGTACTGTAGTAAGTAGAGGAGGGGTTTAACTGTTCTGTACTGTAGTAAGTAGAGGAGGGGTTTAGCTGTTCTGTACTGTAGTAAGTAGAGGAGGGGTTTAGCTGTTCTGTACTGTAGTAGGTAGAGGAGGGGGTTAGCTGTTCTGTACTGTAGTAAGTAGAGGAGGGGGTTAGCTGTTCTGTACTGTAGTAAGTAGAGGAGGGGGTTAGCTGTTCTGTACTGTAGTAAGTAGAGGAGGGGTTTAGCTGTTCTGTACTGTAATAGGTAGAGGAGGGGGTTAGCTGTTCTGTACTGTAGTAGGTAGAGGAGGGGTTTAGCTGTTCTGTACTGTAGTAAGTAGAGGAGGGGGTTAGCTGTTCTGTACTGTAGTAGGTAGAGGAGGGGTTTAGCTGTTCTGTACTGTAGTAGGTAGAGGAGGGGTTTAGCTGTTCTGTACTGTAGTAAGTAGAGGAGGGGTTTAGCTGTTCTGTACTGTAGTAAGTAGAGGAGGGGTTTAGCTGTTCTGTACAGTAGTAAGTAGAGGAGGGGTTTAGCTGTTCTGTACTGTAGTAAGTAGAGGAGGGGTTTAGCTGTTCTGTACTGTAGTAGGTAGAGGAGGGGTTTAGCTGTTCTGTACTGTAGTAGGTAGAGGAGGGGTTTAGCTGTTCTGTACTGTAGTAGGTAGAGGAGGGGGTTAGCTGTTCTGTACTGTAGTAGGTAGAGGAGGGGTTTAGCTGTTCTGTACTGTAGTAGGTAGAGGAGGGGTTTAGCTGTTCTGTACTGTAGTAGGTAGAGGAGGGGTTTAGCTGTTCTGTACTGTAGTAGGTAGAGGAGGGGTTTAGCTGTTCTGTACTGTAGTAGGTAGAGGAGGGGTTTAGCTGTTCTGTACTGTAGTAGGTAGAGGAGGGGTTTAGCTGTTCTGTACTGTAGTAAGTAGAGGAGGGGTTTAGCTGTTCTGTACTGTAGTAAGTAGAGGAGGGGGTTAGCTGTTCTGTACTGTAGTAAGTAGAGGAGGGGTTTAGCTGTTCTGTACTGTAGTAGGTAGAGGAGGGGTTTAGCTGTTCTGTACTGTAGTAGGTAAAATAGGGGTTTAGCTGTTCTGTACTGTAGTAAGTAGAGGAGGGGGTTAGCTGTTCTGTACTGTAGTAAGTAGAGGAGGGGTTTAGCTGTTCTGTACTGTAGTAAGTAGAGGAGGGGTTTAGCTGTTCTGTACTGTAGTAGGTAAAAGAGGGGTTTAGCTGTTCTGTACTGTAGCAGGTTTTTCAAAAATGAAACATCACTGTTTCCATAGTGATACACTGAACTCTGTGGTCACACACTCCGTATCTTCTGTAACACATCCTGCTATTACACACTGAGGTAATGACAGTGCAGTCAACAGACACACTCATTACAGACACACTCATTACATCTAGATAATCTTGTACAGCAATATGATCTCTGAGACCTGTAGCACTGCTGACAGTTTCAGTCTTAGTATATGGAATATCTCTGGGCAAGGATGCTGTTATTGACAGAGTCACAGGCCCTCCATACCTCTATCCGTCTGTTTTGCTTTTCCACAGAACTAGATCCATATTCATGGATCTGCCTGGGAATGATTAAGTGGAAACTAAAGTGAAATGGGAGACTGTTTGTGTGTAGTCGTCTGATCTGACAGTCAGCAGAGAGAGGTAGAGCAGCGTGTGTGTGTGTGTGTGTAAGGGATCTGCTTGATGCTGAGAGGGTAGTTTGGTGGCCTTGGAGCACCGTTTGGTGGTACTGGAGCACCGCATGGCCCTCTGCACAGAGAAAGACAGTCTGATTGGGCCAGTACATACACCCAATTACTTACTCATGCAACCCTTAGTCAGTGAGAAAGAGAGCGAGCGAGCAAGAGAGAGAAAGAGTGAAAGAGAGAGGAGAGGAGAGATAGAGGGGGTGTAATGAACAGTAACGACTGCCGTATGTAGTCTCTACGCTCTGTGTGCTGTGATCCCCTACATAGGCTACAGTCCCTATGATGTCACCTGGTTTGTGTCTGTCAGTGTGAAGGGCTTGAGTGACGTCCCTGGCAGTCTAGGTGTTGTGTAAGACGATACGGTACGGGCAGAGCTCACAGTGGAAAAATACTGATGAGCAAAGCGGGAGTTACAGTCAGAGGCACAGGAGTTTTAAGGCTGAATCAAGGTCTATGAAGTAAGCCTCATCAGAACTTCTCCTTTTTCTGCTCATTGTTTGTTCTTATCTTCCCTGTCCACTTCCGTACTAATACTACCCCCTAGACCGAATTACCATTGCTATTTCTGTTGTCTGCTACTACTGTATAATGCTAATAGTTACTGTATGTCTGTGTGTTGTTAATAGGTTGTGCGGAGGCAGAGCTGAAGGAGTTCAGTCCCCACTACAGGAGACAGTACTCTGTGGTCTTCTTCTCCCAAGTCCAGGATGAGCTGGAGCAACAGAAAGAGAAAATAAAACAGCTCCTCAAACAAAGGGTAAGTAGGTTTTGTGTGTGTGTGTGTGTGTGTGTGTGTGTGTGTGTGTGTGTGTGTGTGTGTGTGTGTTCAATGGATCTCTCCATTGACGTAGAGAGAACACGCCTCCCTTCCAGGACAGCTACAAGGCTCTCCCCCACCCTCCCTTCGGCAAATCGGATCACGCCTCCATTCTGCTCCTCCCTGCCAGAAGGCAGAAACTTAAGCCGGAAGCACCAATGCTAAGGACGGTTCAACGTTGGTCTGACACAGTGGTTCCCAAACCTTTTATAATCCCGTACCCCTTTAAACATTCAACCTCCAGCTGTACCCCCTCTAGCACCAGGGACAGCTTACTCTCAAGTGTTGTTTTTTGCCATCATTGTAAGCCTGCCACACACACACTATACGATACATTTATTAAACATAAGAATGAGTTTGAGTTTTTGTCACAACCCGGCTTGTGGGAAGTGACAAAGAGCTCTTATAGGACCAGGGCACATACAATAATATAAAAATAATCAATCATTTTGCGCTTTAGTTTAACCATCTTACATATAAAACCTTATTTGTTAATCAAAAATTGTAAATAACTGACCACAGGTTAATGAGAATGGTGTGCTTGAAAGGATGCACATAACTCTACAAATGTTGGGCTGTATTGGAGAGTCTCAGTCTTAAATGATTTTCTCCACACACTCTGTGCCTGTATTTAGTTTTCATGCTAGTGAGGGCCACTCTCACATAGGTACGTGGTTGCAAAGGGCATCAGTGTCTTAACAGTGCGATTTGCCTGGCAGGATACTCTGAGCGCAGCCCAATCCAGAAATCTGGCAATGGCTTTTGATTAAATAAAAAATTCACAGAACCGCTTGTTGCAATTTCAATGAGGCTCTCTTGTTCAGATATCGGTAAGTGGACTGGAGGCAGGGCATGAAAGGGATAACGAATCCAGTTGTTTGTGTCGTCCGTTTGGGGAAAGTACCTGTGTAATTGCGCACCCAACTCACTCAGGTGCTTCGCAATATCACATATGACATTGTCTGTAAGCTTGAGTTCATATGCACACAAAAAATCATACAATGGAAAGACCTGTGTGTTGTCCTTATTAATGCAGACAGAGAAGAGCTCCAACTTCTTAATCAAAGCCTCAATTTTGTCCCGCACATTGAATATAGTTGCGGAGAGTCCTTGTAATCCTAGATTCAGATCATTCAGGTGAGAAAAAACATCACCCAGATAGACCAGTTGTGTGAGAAACTCGTCATCATGTAAGCGGTCAGACAAGTGAAAATGATGGTCAGTAAAGACAACTTTAAGCTCGTCTCTCAATTTAAAAAAACGTGTCAATACTTTTCTCCTTGATAACCAGCGCACTTCTGTATGTTGTAAAAGCGTTACATGGTCGCTGCCCATATCATTACATAGTACAGAAAATACACGAGAGTTCAGGGGCCTTGCTGAACCATTTTCACTGTAGTGTCCAAAACGTATTTCAAGCTGTCAGGCATTCCATTGGCAGCAAGAGTCTCTTGGTGGATGCTGCAGTGTACCCAAGTGGCGTCCGGAGCAACTGCGCGTTACCACTCCACGATGTCTCCCTGTCATGACTTTTGCGCCATCAGTACAGATACCAACATGAGTAAGACATTTAAGCGTGCTAATCCTCGCAAGGCTGCCGGCTAAGACGGCATCCCAAGCTGTCCTCAGAGTATGTGCAGACCATATTCAATCTCTCCCTATCCCAGTCTGTTGTCCCATCTTGCATCAAGATGTCCACCATTGTTCCTGTACCCAAGAAAGCCGAAGGTAACTGAACTAAATGACCATCGCCCCGAAGCACTCACTTCTGTCATCATAAAGTGCTTTGAGAGGCTAGTTAAGGATCAAATCACCTCCACCTCAGTGGAGGCTGATGGGAAGAGCAATAGGAGGACGGGCTCATTGTAATGGCTGAAATTGAATAAATGGAACGGTATCAAACATATGGAAACCACGTGTCTGCGTTCCATTCCAGCCATTACAATGAGCCCATAATCCTATAGCTCCTCCCACCAGCCTCCTTTGTTCCACCTTACCCGACACCCTAGAAGACGCACTACAATTTGCATACCGCCCCAACAGATCCACAGACGACACAATTGCCATTGCCCAGCACACTGCCCTATCCAACTTGGACAAGAGGAATATGGAAGAATGCTGTTCATTGACTACAGCTCAGTCTTCAACACCATAGTGCTCTCCAAGCTGACGACACAACAGTTGAAGGCCTGATTACCAACGACAAGACAGCATACAGGCAGGACGTGAGAGCTCTGACAGAGTGGTGCCAGCAAAATAAACTCTCCCTCAAAGTCAACAAAACGAAGGGGCTGATCAAGGACTACAGGAGACAGCAGAGAGAGCACGCCCCCATCCACTTCGACGGGGGTGCAGTGGAGAGGGTCAAAAGCTTCAAGTTCCTCCGCATGCACATCAATGAGGACCTGAAATAGACCCTTCACACAAAGAGCGTGGTGAAGAAAGCGCAACAGTGCCTCTTCAACCTCAGGAGGCGGAATAAATTTGGCGTTACCCCTAAGACCCTCACAAACTTCTACAGATGCACCATCGAGAGCATTCTGTCGGTCTGTATCACCACCTGTCATGGCTCCTGTACCGCTTACAACCACAGGGCTCTCCAGAGGGTGGTGCAGTCAGCCCAATGCATCACCGTGGGCATACTTCTTGCCTTGCAGGACATACAGTATACAGCACCCGGTGTCAGAGGAAGGCCAAGAAGATCATCAAGGACTTCAGACACCTGAGCCACGACCTGTTCACCCAGCTAACATCTAGAAGGAGGATACAGTACAGGTGCATCAAAGCTGTGACTGAAAGACAGAAAAACTGCTTCTATCTCCAGGCCATCAGACTGTTAAAACAGTCATCACTAGCTGGCTTCTGCCCAGTACCCTGCCTTGAACCATAGACACTGTCACTATCTGGCTACCACCGGATACCTGGCTACCCTGCACCTTAGAGACTGCTGCTCGATGTATATACACTACATGACCAAAAGTCATGCTCGTCAAACATCTCATTCCAAAATCATGGGCATTAATATGGAGTTCGTCCCCCTTTGCTGCTACAACATCCTCCATTCTTCTGGGAAGGCTTTCCACTAGATGTTGGAACATTGCTGCGGGGACTTGCTTCCATTCAGCCACAAGAGCATTACTGAGGTCGGGCACTGATGTTGGGCGATTAGGCCTGGCTCGCAGTCAGCGTTCCAATTCATCCCAAAGGTGTTTGATGGGGTTGAGGTCAGGGCTCTGTGCAGGCCAGTCAGGTTCTTCAACACCAATCTCGACAAAGCATTTCTGTATGGATCTTGCTTTGGGTATGGGGGCAGTGTAATGCTGAAACAGGAAAGGGCCTTCCAAACTGTTGCCAAGAAGTCCAGAATTGTCTAGAATGTCATTCTATGCTGTAGGGTTAAGATTTCCCTTCCCTGGAACTAAGAGGCCTAGCCTGAACCATGAAAAACAGCCCCAGACCATTATTCCTCGTCCAACTAACTTTACAGTTGGCACTATGCATTGGGGCAGGTAGCGTTCTCCTGGCTTCCATCGAACCCAGATTAGTTTGCTGGTGCCAGTTGGTGAAGTGTGACTCATCACTCCAGAGATTGCGTTTCCATTGCTCCAGAGTCCAATGGCGGCGAGCTTTACACCACCCCAGCAGACTTTTGGCATTGCGCATGGTGATCTTAGGTTTGTGTGCAGCTGCTTGGCCATGGAAACCCATTTCTTGAAGCTCCTGACGAACAGTTCATGTGCAGACGTTGCTTCCAGAGGAAGTATGGAACTCTGTAGTGAGTGTTGCAAATGAGGACAGATGATTTTTACACGCGTCAGCACTCAGCGGTCCCGTTCTGTGAGCTTGTATGGCCTACCACTTCGTGGCTGAGTCATTGTTGCTCCTAGATGTTTCCACTTCACAATAACAGCACTTACAGTTGACCGGGGCAAATCTAGCAGGGCAGAAATTTGATGAACTGACATCCTATGACGGTGCCACATTGAAAGTCCCTGAGCTTTTCAGTAAGACCATTCTACTGTCAATGTTTGTCTATGGAGATTGCATGGCTATGTGCTCAGCATTATACACCTGTCAGCAACGGGTGTGGCTGACAGGTGTATCCACTAATTTGTATCTATACTGTATATACTGTATACATTATTAAAGGGACCAGTCTTCAGTGACTTAAATTCCTGCAATTCTATCCATTTTGCCATGGGGTTTTGTAGCGTGTATTTAAATACTGTATTCTCAACAGCTCATTCTATTATTTATACTGCTGTACATTGCATTTTAGTTACACTGTTCATACACACTGCATATTTATAGTCAACAAAAATGTAAATGCAACATGCAACAATTTCACTGAGTTACAGTTCACATACAGTAAGGAAATCAGTCAATTTAAATAAATTCATTCAGTCCTAAATCTATGGATTTCTTATGACTGGGCTGGGGCGCAGCCATGGGTGGGCCTGGGAGGGCATAGGCCCACCCACTTGAGAGGCTGACCCATCCACTGGGGATCCAGGCCCAGCCAATCAGAAGGGCTTTATTACAGACAGAAATACTCCTCAGCCTTGTTCAGGGAGGTGACCAAGAACCCGATGGTCACTCTGGCAGAGCTCCAGAGTTCCTCTGTGGATATGGGAGAACCTTCCAGAAGGACAACCATCTTTGCAGCACTCCACCAATCAGGCCTTTATGGTAGAGTGGCCAGACGGAAGCCACTTCTCAGTAAAAGGCACATGACAGCCCGCTTGGAGTTTGCCAAAAGGCAACTAAAGAACAAGATTCTCTGGTCTTATGTAACCAAGATTGAATTCTTCGTCCTGAATGCCAAGGATCACGTCTGGAGGAAACCTGGCACCATCCCTACGGTGAAGCATGGTGATGGCAACACCATGCGGTGGAGATGTTTTTCAGCGACAGGGACTGGGAGACTAGTCAGGATCAAGGGAAAAATGAACGGAACAAAGTATAGAGAGATCCTTGATGAAAACCTGGTCCAGAGTGCTCAGGACCTCAGACTGGGGTGAAGGTTCACCTTCCACCAGGACAATGACCCTAAGCACACAGCCAAGACAATGCAGGAGTGGCTTCAAGATAAGTCTCTGAATGTCCTTGAGTGGCCCAGCCAGAGCCCGGACTTGAACCTGATCAAACATCTCTGGAGAGGCCTGAAAATAGCTGTGCAGCAATGCTCCCCATCCAATCTGACGGAGCTTAAGAGGATCTGCAGAGAAGAATGGGAGAAACCCCCCAAATACAGTTGTGCCAAGCTTGTAGCGTCATACCCAAGAAGACTCGAGGCTGTAATTACTGCCAAAGGTGCTTCAACAAAGTACTGAGTAAAGGGTCTGAATACTTATGTAAATGTGATATCAGTTTTTTATTCTTTTATAAATTTGCAAACATTTATAAAACCTGTTTTTGCTTAGTCATTACAGGATATTGTGTGTACTGGATTCTTGACATAGCTCATTCTAATATATCTACTGCTTTCCATATCATTCTTAGTATTTATTCCGTAAATTCATACAGTGTACATACATATAGATTACATTTGGATTACTGTTACAGTGCTATTTGGGTTCATTGGATTCGTTCCCAACATTTCACGATTTCTTGTTGTTGTCGTTTTGATTATTTGTATACTTGTTTGACATTTTACTGCATTGTTAGGAGCTAGTAAAATAAGCATTTCGCCTCAAACTTTGATTTGAATACCACTGAGGAGATGGACATGGCATCATGAAATCCTCTCTTTGTTGATTCAGGGTCCTCCGAAGGCAGGGGAGGTGCTGTATGAGGAACAGGTCCTCCATTTTGATTATACCCGGAAGTGGAAGGAGAGATACATGGTGGTTCGCGCCAACTACTGCCTGGAGTGTCACGACAGCTTTGAGGTGAGCAGGACGCTCTTATGACAGTCTTATTAACAGCCATGATATAGGACTGGGACCATCAACTAGATTCAGATGCAGGAAAAACAATTATTCAGTGGATGGTCAGGGGGCTGGAACATAATTACAAATCATTTGTAGACTGCAAATTGACCACAAGAAGCCCAAACAGATATAATATTTAACAAAAACATAATAATTTCAAACCTTACTTACATTTGTATACGACCATGGGAATACTATGGAACAGATTTCCAAAATTAAAATCTATATATATATATATTTGGGCCCACGAGCTGCCAGTTGGGGAACCCTGAGATAGGACATTGGGCAACATTTTATCTGAATGGGTGAATAGGTGGCATACGGAAAATGAATACTTTAGCTAAATAAATAACAGAAAAAGATCCAGTAGCCCTAATGACTGTTCTGTTCCAGACCTTTGTGAAGGGCGTGCCCCCGCTCCACAAGCTGCTACCAACAGGAGGCACTGTGCTCACCACAGAGGAGAAGTACATGGCCATGGTGGACCAATGCTTCCCTGTTTCTCAAACCAACAGTGAGTATATCATGTAGAAGGTTGTCCGTTGTGGGCAACCATGTGTATGACATTGAGTTGAATTACAGTAAGTAAACAAAACTGACTAATGATGTCAAATCTGACTACCGATACTGTGCCTCTTTATTACCAGCTATATTATGACATATACACTCTGTAGATAGTGTGTGTGGAGAGTGTGAAGGTTAGGTTACACACTCTCTGTGTTGCTACACAACATTACACACTCACTAGACAAATCCCTTTATTTCAGTCTCTATGGATTCTCTAGGAGTTCTACTTGTCCAGTGGAATTCCAATGCAAATACAGTCTGTCCCAAAGGGTGTTCAAACCTGCCTACTGGGACACAGAAGCATAGAGAAACCAGTCTTCATAAAACCGGACCGATAATACACCTGAACACTGATACAGCGTGTGTTTGACTGTTGGGAGATTATTTCATTTGGTCTCTGTTGCCATGCCGAACACTTCTTTTGAAAGTTGCCATATTTCTGTCTAATACTTTGTTGTTGCCCAAACTCCCACCTCAACTTATTTTAGCCGTGTAGAGAGCACAGTGAGTGGGTTTTCATTTTTTAGTCCAAGCTACTTTGGGAGAAGCAGCGTTACCTCTCCTGTAAAAGATGGCCACAGATGGACATAAATACTGTGTTCTGTAGCACATCTGATCATATATTTTCTCACGAGAGATGAACACTAACTTAAAAATACACACCTGATCATCAGCTGTTTGTGAGGTCGTTGGTAAAATAAAATAAAAATGCAGAGTCAGGCGCAGGACACAGTTCTGAGTAATAATCCAAAATGTACTCAACAATAGGTAAGATTCCAACAAGGAACAAACACAATAATCCAAAGCACGAACAACGAGAACCCACATGACAAACAATAACACACAAAACAGAGAGGGAAACCAGAGGGTTAAATAAGGAACATAATTAATGGAATGGAAACCAGGTGTGTATGATCAAGACCAAACAAAATGAAAATGAAACATGGATCGGTGGTGTCTAGAAAGCCGGTGACGTCGACCGCCGAACGCCGCCCGAACAAGGAGAGGGACCAACTTCGGCCGAAGTCGTGACACTGTTTCATCCTTTGGAATAGCCAGAGTGTTCCTCTAGTTGTCTACCAAAACCAGGCAGGCTGGCGTGTGTGTGTGCATTTATACGTGTGTGTGTCATAAGTCCCATGCTATCGCCCAGCATGATATGTGTGATACTAATAGCTAGACATCCCAGTTTGGGTGTAACAGTAGCTTGAGATCACATTGTGTGTGTGTGTGTGTACTGTATGACCAGCAGGGTGGTGTGTGTGTACTGTATGACCAGCAGGATGGTGTATGTGTACTGTATGACCAGCAGGATGGTGTGTGTGTACTGTATGACCAGCAGGATGGTGTGTGTGTACTGTATGACCAGCAGGATGGTGTGTGTGTACTGTATGACCAGCAGGATGGTGTGTGTGTGTGTACTCTATGACCAGCAGGATGGTGTGTGTGTGTGTACTGTATGACCAGCAGGATGGTGTGTGTGTGTGTACTGTATGACCAGCAGGATGGTGTGTGTGTGTGTACTGTATGACCAGCAGGATGGTGTGTGTGTACTGTATGACCAGCAGGGTGGTGTGTGTGTGTACTGTATGACCAGCAGGATGGTGTGTGTGTACTGTATGACCAGCAGGATGGTGTGTGTGTGTGTGTACTGTATGACCAGCAGGATGGTGTGTGTGTACTGTATGACCAGCAGGATGGTGTGTGTGTGTGTACTGTATGACCAGCAGGATGGTGTGTGTGTACTCTATGACCAGCAGGATGGTGTGTGTGTACTGTATGACCAGCAGGATGGTGTGTGTGTGTGTGTACTGTATGACCAGCATGATGGTGTGTGTGTGTGTACTGTATGACCAGCAGGATGGTGTGTGTGTACTCTATGACCAGCAGGATGGTGTGTGTGTGTACTGTATGACCAGCAGGATGGTGTGTGTGTGTGTACTGTATGACCAGCAGGATGGTGTATGTGTGTGTACTGTATGACCAGCAGGATGGTGTGTGTGTACTGTATGACCAGCAGGATGGTGTGTGTGTGTACTCTATGACCAGCAGGATGGTGTGTGTGTGTACTGTATGACCAGCAGGATGGTGTGTGTGTGTACTGTATGACCAGCAGGATGGTGTGTGTGTGTACTGTATAACCAGCAGGATGGTGTGTGTGTACTGTATGACCAGCAGGATGGTGTGTGTGTACTGTATGACCAGCAGGATGGTGTGTGTGTGTACTGTATGACCAGCAGGGTGGTGTGTGTGTACTGTATGACCAGCAGGATGGTGTGTGTGTGTACTGTATGACCAGCAGGATGGTGTGTGTGTGTACTGTATGACCAGAAGGGTGGTGTGTGTGTGTGTACTGTATGACCAGCAGGATGGTGTTTGTGTGTACTGTATGACCAGCAGGATGGTGTGTGTGTGTACTCTATGACCAGCAGGATGGTGTGTGTGTACTGTATGACCAGCAGGGTGGTGTGTGTGTGTGTGTACTGTATGACCAGCAGGATGGTGTTTGTGTGTACTGTATGACCAGCAGGATGGTGTGTGTGTGTGTACTCTATGACCAGCAGGATGGTGTGTGTGTGTACTGTATGACCAGCAGGGTGGTGTGTGTGTGTTTCCATTGCAGATGTGAAGGAGGAGTTTGCCCCTCCTACAATCGGCATGCCTGGACAGTTCCCTGTGTACCTCAGGCTTCCGTACCGTAGAGATTACTACTTCTGCTTCCGACAGGAGGCTCGTCAAGATGCTTTCCTCTCCATCCTCTCTGACTGCATCCGTCACCAGAACCAAGGTAACTAACCAGCCAGAACGAACGGTTACCATGGTAGCAGGCTCGCCACACCAGCACTGAAGCAAAGATCTATAAGTGTATTTTAAATCCCATTTTCATGTACGGTCTCCTGAGGGAGGAGAGCAAACACAAAGCTCAGGTAGAACTAAGCCTGGGGCTGCAATTCTCTACCCTTCCCTCTGAAGTGTGCACTCACTCACTCACCCCCTCTCTCGTGTGTATGGGATATGGTGGAAGCTCCCTCTGGAACATGTTTTCACCAACCCAATGTTTTGTAAGTGCACACTTTGTGGAGACAAGAAGGGAATTGGAACACAACTCAGGCGTGACTTCCTTCTTAAAAGACAAGCATCACATATTTCTTTCCACTGTCTTACATCTCTCTCTCTCTCTCTCTCTCTCTCTCAGACTTCCTAAAGAAGAAGACGGTTGAGGTGCAGGCCTTCCTCAAGGCGGTCCACCTCTACAGACAAGAGAAGGGCTGTTATGACTCCTGGAACATGCTGATTGGCAGTGATGTCAGGGTAGATTACAGCCGGGTTCTGCTTTAAACACACATCGAATACTTATACCCTTGAACATCTCTCTCTCTCTCCTTTAAAGGCACTATTGGAATGGAATCTCCATCCTGTTAGTTGATGGCAGTATAATTGGGCCATTGTGTGATCAGGGGACATTTGTAATAGCTGGAAAGACTACCAGGAAGTTGAGTTAAAGTATTTCTGCTAGGAGGCTACCATTGTCCTACTGCACTCACACACCTCCGCATTCACTTATTAGTGTGTGTGTGTGTGTGTGCTCACACCTCTCTCGTCATAGTTAGTACCGTATGGAATGTTCTGGAATGTCAAGAGTAAAGCTGTTGCTCCCAGAGGGTTTCGTTGTGCTTGCAGTATCACTTACTGGTTTGCATGTTTGTTAGGGGTTATGAGGGGATAACTGTAGCTGTTTGATATGCACACACTGTTTGTTAGGATGTTCACAAATATATATATATATTGTGTGTGTGTGTGTACAGGTACTTGCCAACTTGGTTATGGAGGAGCTGTTGCCGTCTCTGGAGAAGGATATGCTGCCTCATCTGAAAGCCAAGAAGACAGAGAGGAAGAGAGTGTGGTTCGCTGTGAGGCATACTCTTCTGTTCTGTAGTAGCTACTACAACACATGATCTTAGACCCTTACCCTCTGACCTCTCTCTCCTCTGCACCACAGACAATAGAAGCAGCTTATATCCTGGTGCAGGAGTGTCTGTTGGAGGGGCTGTCTGTTCTGAAGGAGGAGTGTAGGACGGCAGCTTGCCAGCAGGAGGTGCTGATACGTTCTGATATGGACTTGATCCTTCACTCTAGAACCTACCTGGAGGGAAAGCTTCGAGGTGACTACTTGCTAACACTGGAGAGAGAATCAATCCCAAATCCATCCCTATACTATAACCATATATTGGGGTCAATTTAGCAAGAGAGTCAGGGGTTTTCAGCTCTCACTCACTGCAAGACAAAGATGCTGCCAGTCAGGCAGAGGACTTGAAGCATTCCATTGTGATTGATCTGTGTGTGCTTGGGGGACCTGGTCATTAGTACTTATTGGCTGCAGCAACTGAGGTAGGTAGAGAGAGCACTGCTTTGAGATGAAAGGGAAGGTGCTAATGCTATCTTCTATTACTGTGCATCCACATGAGAGCTAACATGGCAGGTTAACTATTGACTCATCCACTTATTGTTTTGTTATTTTCAGTGTTGTTGACATTGATACCTAGCTGACTCCCTGTGAGCGTGACTGTCTCTGTTGAGTCAGCAGATGCCACTCACCAGATCAGATAACTCTGAACACTGGGCTTTATACAATATTGATCTCCATTAAAACAGAGAGTTTACACAGGAGCCATGCCAATACCCTCCATCAAATGAGTTACAATTATCCAACTTAGACAGCAGCACTTAAGCTAACTTGTTTGATATTCTGGTTTTATTAGAAGAGAAGCACTATAAATGAAAACCAGAGAGAGCTCAAACTGTGATTCAGTACCGTACTGTATCTTGCTCTATTGACCTAGCCCTAGCTTGTGATCTGAGGCATGTACAGTGCATTCGGAAAGGACTTAAGCAAGAAATACTAAGAATGATATGTAAAGCAGTAGATATATTAGAGTGAGCTGTGTCAAGAATCCAGGAAATAAATATAATGAACAAAAATAGTGCATTTGGAAAGTATTCAGACCCCTTGACTTTTTCCACATTTTGTTATGTTACAGCCTTATTCTAAAATTGATAAAATAGTTGTTTTTCTCATCAATCTACATACAATACCTCATAATCACAGAGCAAAAAGAGGTTTTTAGAAATGTTTGGTAATTTATTAAACTTAAAAACATAATTACTTTATTTACAGTTGAAGTCAGAAGTTTACATACACTTAGGTTGGAGTCATTAAAACTAGTTTACATACACTTAGGTTGGAGTCATTAAAACTCATTTTTCAACCACTCCACAAATTTCTTGTTAACAAACTATAGTTTTGGCAAGTCGGTTAGGACATCTACTTCGTGCATGACACAAGTAATTTTTCCAACAATTGTTTACAGACAGATTATTTCACTTATACTTCACTGTATCAAAATTCCAATGGGTCAGAAGTTTACATATACTAAGTTGACTGTGCCTTTAAACAGCTTGGAAAATTCCAGAAAATGATGTCATGGCTTTAGAAGCTTCTGATTGGCTAATTGACATCATTTGAGTCAATTGGAGGTGTACCTGTGGATGCACTTCAAGGCCTACCTTCAAACTCAGTACCTCTTTGCTTGACATCATAGGAAAATCAAAAGAAATCAGCCAAGACCTCTGAAAAAAAAATGGCGACCTCCACAAGTCTGGTTCATCCTTGGGAGCAATTTCCAAACGCCTGAAGGTACCACGTTCATCTTTACAAACAATAGTACGCAAGTATAAACACCATGGGACCACGCAGCCGTCATACCGCTCAGGAAGAAAACGCGTTCTGTCTCCTAGAGATTAATGTACTTTGGTGCGAAAAGTGCAAATCAATCCCAGAACAACAGCAAAGGACCTTGTGAAGATTCTGGAGGAAACAGGTACAAAAGTAGCTATATCCACAGTAAAACATAACCTGAAAGGCCGCTCAACAAGGAAGAAGACACTGCTCCAAAACCACCATAAAAAAGCCAGACTATGGTTCGCAACTGCACATGGGGACAAAGATCGGAGAAATGTCCTCTGGTCTGATGAAACAAAAATAGAACCGTTTGGCCATAATGACCATCGTTATGTTTGGAGGAAAAAGGGGAAGGCTTGCAAGCCGAAGAACACCATCCCAACCATGAAGCACGGGGGTGGCAGCATCATGTTGTGGGGGTGCTTCGCTGCAGGAGGGACTGGTGCACTTCACAAAATAGATGGCTCCATGAGGAAGGAAAATTATGTGGATATATTGAAGCAACATCTCAAGACATCAGTCAGGAAGTTAAAGCTTGGTCGCAAATGGGTCTTCCAAATGGACAATGACCCCAAGCATACTTCCAAAGTTGTGGCAAAATAGCCTAAGGACAACAAAGTCAAGGTATTGAAGTGGCCATCACAAAACCCTGACCTCAATCCCATAGAAAATGTGTGGGCAGAACTGAAAAAGCTTGTGCGAGCAAGGAGGCCTACCAACCTGACTCAGTTACACCAGCTCTGTCAGGAGGAATGGGCCAATATTCACTCAACTTATTGTGGGAACCTTGTGGAAGGCTACCTGAAATGTTTGACCCAAGTTAAACAATTTAAAGGCAACGCTTTCAAATACTAATTGAGTGTATGTAAACTTCTTAGCCACTGGGAATGTGATGGAAGAAATAAAAGCTGAAATAAATCATTCTCTCTACTATTATTCTAACATTTCACATTCTTAAAATAAAGTGGTGATCCTAACTGACCTAAGACAGGGAATTTTTACTAGGATTAAATGTCAAGAATTGTGAAATACTGAGTTTTTTGTATTTGGCTAAGGTGTATATAAACTTCTGACTTCAAACTCAGTTTTTCACAATTCCTGACATTTAATGCTGTGGGGATGTTTTTCAGCGGCAGGGACTGGGAGACTAGTTAGCATTGAGCAGAAAGATGAACGAAGCAGAGTACAGAGAGATCCTTGATGAAATTACCCTAAGCACACAGCTAAGACAAGGCAGGAGTGGCTTCGGGACAAGTCTCTAAATGTCCTTGAGTGGCCCAGCCAGACCCCGGACTTGAACACGATCGAACATCTCTGGAGAGACCTGAAAATAGCTGTGCAGTGACGCTCCCCATCCAACCTGACAGAGCTTGAGAGAATCTGCAGAGTAGAATGGGAACAACTCCCCAAATACAGGTGTGCCCAAGAAGACTTGAGGTTGTAATGGCTGCAAAAGGTGCTTCAACAAAGTACTGAGTAAAGAGTCTGAATACTTATGTAAATGTGATATTTCAGTTTTATATTTTGAACATATTTGTAAACATTTCTAAACACCTGTTTTTGCTTTGTCATTATGGGGTATTGTGTGTAGATTGATGAGGGAAAAAACGATTTAATCCATTTTAGAATAAGGCTGTAACGTAACAACATGTGGAAAATGTCAAGGGGTCTGAATACTTACCGAATGAACTGTATCTGTGAATCTCTTTCCTCCTGTAGCCAGTGTATCAGAGTAGCTAATGATTATCTCCTCCTGTAGCCAGTGTATCAGAGTAGCTAATGATTATCTCCTCCTGTAGCCAGTGTATCAGAGTAGCTAATGATTATCTCCTCTTGTAGCCAGTGTATCAGAGTAGCTAATGATTATCTCCTCCTGTAGCCAGTGTATCAGGTTAACTAACGATGATCTCCTCCTGTAGCCAGTGCATCAGAGTAGCTAATGATGATCTCCTCCTGTAGCCAGTGTATCAGAGTACCTAATGATTATCTCCTCCTGTAGCCAGTGTATCAGAGTAGCTAATGACTCTCTCCTCTTGAAGCCAGTGTATCAGAGTAGCTAATGATTATATCCTACTGTAGCCAGTGTATCAGAGTAGCTAATGACTCTCTCCTCTTGTAGCCAGTGTATCAGAGCCAGCAGAGAAGTTCTGTTCGGAGGGCGTGCAGCCCTACCTGGCCTCCATACTGGAGGAGCTCATGGGACCAATCAGCTCAGGGTTCCAGGAGGCACGGCTCCTAAGTGACAACCAGATGGACCAACTGTGTCAGGACTTCCAGGAGGGCGGTGTTACCGACAAACTCAAGCAGGTGCGGACTTCCTCTCCTCCTTTAACAATCCTGTCTGAGCTATCGTGTCTCAAATCCTTTACCGTCAAACCCGGAGTTTCTGCTGATCCCATTCACACCTATTTCTTCCTTTGCGTTCCTCTCCTTTTTCCACACTCCTTCCTATCTCCCATCCTCGTCATACATTTTTTACCTCTGATCCCCCTCTCCTTCCCTCCGTTCCTCTCTCCAGGCCCTGGCTAAGCTGAGTAAGCCCAACCTGTTGAGTTGTTACCAGAGGATCAACTCTCTCCACGACCAGCAGCATGACCTGCAGGAACGTTTTGGCTTCTCCAACATCAGCAATCTGGTCCACAGCACCCAGATAGACCTGCAGCAGGTACACACACACACACACACACACACACACACACACACACACACACACAAACTCATGCATGCAGACAGTACTGGTTCGAGATCAATCATCATAAATTGCTCTCTGTCAGTCCTCTCTAAGTGACCTAGTAACATTCTCCAGACATCAATGCTCCTCACAACGTGTCAGTTGTTGGGAATCAATCAGAACTAGATCTAACTCTGATGCCCTAACTGATCTGATGATCTAACTAGTAATGGACAGTTAGTTGTGTTATTCATTGATGAGCTCCAAGTTCATAATAATAATATTAACTTTATTTGAATTGCGCTTTTCAATACAAGTGACAAAGTGCTTCACATCATCCAATAATTTAAAAAAGCACAAACAAATAAATAAATACAGGACAATTAAAAAATATAGCTAATTCAAATCATACATTGGAATCACACATTAAAAGCATCTTTATAAAAGTGTGTCTTCAACAGGGATTTAAAAAAAGACACTGAATCTGCAAGCCTGATCTCCTCTGGCAGACCACTCCAGAGTCGAGGGGCTCTAATGGTACAGTAAATGCCTGGTCTCCTTTGGTTTTCAACCTAGACTTTGGACTGGTCAATACTGCCCTGCCAGAGGGTATCAGGCTGGGTCTTGGCTCATAGGGAGATATTGTATCGGAGAAATAAACCAAGCCTGACCTTAAAGGTGGTGCAACGACAACAACACACTCAATTGTCTCATACATAACTCTTTAGTTGTGGGTAGAAATCAGGGGACAGAAGTAATTCACTCTGTGTCTTTAACAGCAGCATTGTCATTTGTCATCAGATTAAAGTTTGCAGGTCTTCCATTTACCGTTCATTAACCCTTTCTAACATTGCTTTTTACGGCACCAGGATGACATTCTGGCAGTTTATTCTTTGTTTGTTTTCACTGGTGCCACTGAGGCTAACTTCCTCCCCGTGCCCTGTTTCAGCTGATTGAAAACGCAGCGTACTCGTTTGAGCTGCTACTCTACAAGGCCAAAGAAAACAGCACAGACAATGTAGGCTCTGCCATGGAGAAGTCCAGGCACATGGTGCTCAAGGTACGCTTTTTATCCACCACTACACCTCTGTTTATTAAGAGGAATTCACTGAGACAAGCACGGATCAAAATACATTGTATATGCTAATTACCTGTGTGTGTGTTACAGCAATATGATTACGACAGCAGCACGGTGAGGAAGAGGATCTTTCAGGAGGCCTTGGTGGGGATCACTCTACCTCACATTAAGAAGAACCTGGCCCCAACCTGCAAATCAGTCAGTCAATACACACACTGTACCCTTTACCATAACACACACACACAGAGCTATGTCTTACTATACTTGTGAGGACCAACAATTGATTCCCATTCAAACTACAATTTTCCCTGATCCTAGTTGGTTTACTATTCTTGTGACAACTTTTGATATTCACAAGTATAGTAAACAATGTACACACACACACACACACACACACACACACACACCTTTTCATCTTCTTAGTATCCTTAAAAGTCATGACTGTTTAGAAAATAACAGCCCATGGAAATAATTGTCTCTGTGTCTTTAGGATCTGCAGGGTCTTGAACAGTTCATTGATGCAGACTATTCCAACTTCGTCCATGTGGAGAATATCTATGAGGGCATTCTGCTGCAGAGTCTGGGCAAGGAAGTCAGCAAAGGTATAGAGTTATTATTTTAGAAGACAATTATTACTTTCGTCTTACTCAAATGTAAGGCATATTTCAGGCATTACCCTCTCTATTCACCTACATCACTGTTGTTGTTGTTAATGTTGTTGTTGTTAATGATGTTGTTGTTGTTGTCAATGTTAATGTTGTTGTTGTTAATGATGTTGTTGTTGTTGTTAATGATGTTGTTGTTGTTGTTCTTAATTATGTTGTTCTTAATGATGTTGTTGTTGTTAATGTTACTGTTAATGTTGTTAAAATTGTTGTTTTCGTTAATGTTGTTGTCGTTAATGTTGTTGTTAATGATGTTGATGTTGTTGTTCATGTTTTTGTTGTTAATGATGTTGTTGTTCATGTTCATGTTGTTGTTAATGATGTTGTTGTTAATGAGGTTGTTAATGTTGTTGTTCATGTTGTTAATGTTGTTGTTGTTCATTTTGATGTTGTTAATGTTGTTTTTAATGTTGTTGTTGGGAATGTTGTTGTTGTTAATGTTGTTAATGTTGTTAATGATGTTGTTGTTAATGTTGTTCATGGTGTTGGTCGTTAATGTTGTTGTTGTTAATGTTGTTGTTAATGTTGTTAATGATGTTGATGTTGTTGTTCATGTTTTTGTTGTTAATGATGTTGTTGTTCATGTTCATGTTGTTGTTAATGATGTTGTTGTTAATGAGGTTGTTAATGTTGTTGTTCATGTTGTTAATGTTGTTGTTGTTCATTTTGATGTTGTTAATGTTGTTTTTAATGTTGTTGTTAATGTTGTTGTTGTTAATGTTGTTAATGTTGTTAATGTTGTTAATGTTGTTAATGTTGTTGTTGTTCATTTTGATGTTGTTAATGTTGTTAATGTTGTTAATGTTGTTAATGTTGTTGTTGTTCATTTTGATGTTGTTAATGTTGTTTTTAATGTTGTTGTTAATGTTGTTGTTGTTAATGTTGTTAATGATGTTGTTGTTAATGTTGTTCATGGTGTTGGTCGTTAATGTTGTTGTTGTTAATGTTGTTGTTAATGTTGTTAATGATGTTGATGTTGTTAATAATGTTGTTGTTGTTGTTAATGATGTTGTTGTTGTTAATGATGTTGTTGTTGTTGTTAATTATGTTGTTAATGTTGTTGTTGTTAATGAAGTTGTTGTTCTTGTTGTTAATGTTGTTACCTAAACCTCTATCTATTTGATCTGCAGTGGTGAAGGACGCAGCCAGCCTAAAGAAACACAACTTGTTCACAGACAGCAGGGACCCCCTGAGCCAGACCAGCCGCTCCAGTCTCCTCTCCATCCCATCCACCCCCAGCAGCCCAGCCAGGGTGCCGTTCTCCCCCACACATCTACAGACCTCTACCTTCATCCAGACCCAGCCTGAGACCCAGCCACAGGCTGAGGTACCAGCACCAGCCCAGCCTGTCTCTCCTGACCTGAGCAACGGTCTGGCGTTCGTTGGGGGTGCACAGGGGGACACCCCAAGTGCCGTGTTGAAGGCAGAGCAGAACAAGGTGGAGGCGCTGTCAGGGGCCACAGTAGAGATTGAGGCCCTGGGGGCCAGTATTGCACCTGCTGTTGCAGCTCCAGTGGAGAAGCTAGTCAAGGTGGAGAACACAGTCAGTACACATGAGACACCTGTAGTGGCTGAGACAAAGGAGACAGAGACAGAGGACATGTCTGAACCAACTGAGACAGCTCAAGTGGATACCCCTGTCCTAACTGAGACAGAGAAAATGCCCACCCCTGGAGATGCTGTGGAGGTGGAGAAGACAATAGTAACAGGCGTACTAACTACAGTAGCACAAAGCGAAGCCCCTTCTCCCAGTCCGGTCCCTGACCCTTCCCCTGTCCCTGTTTGTGTTGTCAAGCCTGTAGCTGTCATTGACCCTATAGCTGTTGAAGACTCAGTAGCAGAGCACATGGCTTCACTCACAATCATCACTACTGAGACAGCGGCTGAGACAGAGGCTGAGAGTGAAAGCGGTCCTCCTAACAGTGACCCAGTAGCGGCCTCTAGTGGTGAGCAGCCTGTAACTGCGCCACCAGCAGACGCCAGCCTTGCTGCAGCAGCAGAGACCAAGGATGTGCCAGCCTCATCCTCCGCTATCCCAGATGATGGGGATGATACAGAGAGCGAGTCTGCCCCCTCCGACATCGAGATCCCTGGTGATGATGATGTCACGAGAGCAGCAGCCCCCACTGATAAGGTCAAAGTGTCACAGAGCAATGGAGTGGAGTGTAGCATTTCTGTGACCTCTAACCTTGCAGTAGAGGTCAGCGTGAGTGAAACACCAGTCGGTATCGCCACCAAGCCCAGTGTAGAAGTATCAGAGGGTAACCCCGTTCCCCCTAGCGACGCCCCGGTCTCTGAAGCAACAGGAGGCGTTAACGGAGAAGCTAGTGTTGAAGTCACTGCTGGTGCTTATTCCACCGTAGCATCAGCAACCAATTTGAATGTAGTCCCTCCACAGCCCCAGCCAGACTCCCAGGCCACCCTTGCTGCTGAACCCACCAAAGAAGCCCTCCAGGCTGTGGAGCCCACTGAGCCTGCTCCCCGGGCCGTGGACTGTGTGAAAGAGATCCGGGACCTGGTGGTGGCGGTGTTTGAAGTGGAGGAGGTAATCCAGCGCTACCCAGGTAGTGATAACATATGAGGGAGGGGTGGCCAGTGAGGTGCCTGATATCACACAGAGAATAAATGAAGACAAGGACCCTATTCTTTAAATCACTGCAATTGTGAGGAGTATGAAAATGTTAGACTATAACCTCGCCTATGAATATATACAATTGTGTTTATGAGAAGATTAATGTAGTGAGATATGGGCATAAATAGAATATCATGTTAGGGACCAAGAAAAAGCTAATTAATTTGGTGCACATCAAATTGACTATTGCAATTGTGTGTAACTATCTCCACTTGTCATTGTGTTTAAAAAAATTAATATCTTCTATGTCCCTACATATGAATATGCATAGATTCAAGATGATTTAGTCACCGTTTATGTTATATTTTAAAGTCAACAGCACTGCTATATATTGAATGGGTCTGAGTAACAATGGGAGGGTTCTACATATGGAGGAAGATGTTCTATTCTGTGTGCTTTGACTTGAAGGATTTTTCTCATCAGTTAATATAGAGGGTTATGCATGCTCATACTCAATCACCAGCTAGTCCACCAAGATACCACTAGATGAGGTTCTACGGTTCTTTCCTCGTGTCTACTGCATGCTCATACTCAAATCACCAGCTAGTCCACCAAGATACCACTAGATGAGGTTCTATGGTTCTTTCCTCGTGTCTACTGCATGCTCATACTCAAATCACCAGCTAGTCCACCAAGATACCACTAGATGAGGTTCTACGGTTCTTTCCTCGTGTCTACTGCATGCTCATACTCAAATCACCAGCTAGTCCACCAAGATACCACTAGATGAGGTTCTACGGTTCTTTCCTTGTGTCTACTGCATGCTCATACTCAATCACCAGCTAGTCCACCAAGATACCACTAGATGAGGTTCTATGGTTCTTTCCTCGTGTCTACTGCCTTGTTTCCATGAAGAATGATTACCACCTATTTCCAATAGACGTGGTTGCTATGGAGACTGGTCCAGTGACTTTATTCCTGAATGACTAATAGCAGTGTTGAAACAGTGCCTGTGCTTTCATACATGACATGTTACACAGTCATTTTGTGAAGGGGCTATGCGGATTTGTGTATGTATATTCAAGTCTGAAAAATATACTGTAAAATAAAGTATGAAGTCTACAAAAACAAGACAGCCGTCCATTGATTGTGTGTTGGGAAAATACATGAAATAACCCTTTTATTTGACCACTAAACAAATACAACACATTTACTGTGTGTTTGTCTTCCATTAGAACTGAAGGTTGAATAGTTGTGCTTATGGTGCACACAACTAGCTGAAAACAATCAATTCAACCACAATCATAAGCAATTACCTGTTACAATCAGAGTCAGTTTTCAACACTTTATTTTACATATTGGCCGCAGAAAAATGCTTTTATGATATTTCTGATGAGCACTACGTACAATGAGATCAACCTAACTAATTGTTAATTTATATACACAATAACAGGTAAATAAACAATCCTTCAATGTTTGTACAAATTCTAAAAGTATTTCCACCACTTACAAAGGTAGAGTGAAAAAGTTACATTCAAAATAAAATTCAGTGCCTGACTCCACACACAACCTTTTCAGTAATACTATCCAGTGGTGTGAGGAGACAGAAAGAGAGAGAGAGAGAGAGAGACACAGAAAGAGAGAGGGAAAGACAGAAAGAGAGAGAGACAGAAAGAGAGAGAGAGAAAGAGAGAGACAGAGACAGAAAGAGAGAGAGAGACAGAAAGAGAGAGAGAGACAGAAAGAGAGAGGGAAAGACAGAAAGAGAGAGAGACAGAAAGAGAGAGAGAGAAAGAGAGAGACAGAGACAGAAAGAGAGAGAGAGACAGAGAGAGAGAGAGACAGAAAGAGAGAGAGAGACAGAAAGAGAGAGACAGAGAGAGAAAGAGAGAGACAAAGAGAGAGAGAGACTGCAAAGACAGAAAAGATGGAGAACATCTCAACTGTCAGTCTCCAGAATGAGGTCATCTATAAAATGGCCTGTTACAGCATGCAGCTAGTGCAGCTAGTGGACAATAAGACTGCCATACCAACCAACCTTCTGGAATTTGAAGAGAAAAAAAAACATCCTATGGAAAGTAGCGTTGATCAGAAAAACAATGAACCCCAGTACAACATATATCATGAATGTATAATTTAATAATTCAGTTAATTAATTTTAGTTTGTGTTGTTACAGAAATACATACTTGTAGTGAACATTGAGATGTATAATATTCCAATAAAACAGCAACAACATCACTTAGGTAGCTTAAGATGTAATGTTTTCATTCAATAAAACAGCAACAACATCACTGCTAGAGTTTGGACTAGAGCACTAGAAGGGATCAGCTGAGATACCAAGATGCTGTTGAACATACAGGAAGGAGTGTTGATACTCCTTCATGACCACAAAGCATAGCTGGCTAGATGGGATATAGCTGCAGTCAGTCTCTGTGGTATAGTGAAGTTAACCTGGCTAGATGGGACATAGCTGCAGTCAGTCTCTGTGGTATAGTGAAGTTAACCTGGCTAGATGGGACATAGCTGCAGTCGGTCTCTGTGGTACAGTGAAGTTAACCTGGCTAGATGAGACATAGCTGCAGTCAGTCTCTGTGGTATAGTGAAGTTAACCTGGCTAGATGGGACATAGCTGCAGTCAGTCTCTGTGGTATAGTGAAGTTAACCTGGCTAGATGGGACATAGCTGCAGTCGGTCTCTGTGGTACAGTGAAGTTAACCTGGCTAGATGGGACATAGCTGCAGTCAGTCTCTGTGGTATAGTGAAGTTAACCTGGCTAGATGGGACATAGCTGCAGTCGGTCTCTGTGGTACAGTGAAGTTAACCTGGCTAGATGAGACATAGCTGCAGTCAGTCTCTGTGGTATAGTGAATTTATCCTGGCTAGATGGGACATAGCTGCAGTCAGTCTCTGTGGTATAGTGAAGTTAACCTGGCTAGATGGGACATAGCTGCAGTCAGTCTCTGTGGTATAGTGAAGTTAACCTGGTTCATCTGGAAGCTGCACCAGCGTAGCTGTAGAAGAACTGCTCGTCTGGCCGGGTGCCGTAGGTCGTGGCAGGGCGCTGTCCAGGGGTCACCGTCGACTGCCCAAACATATCCGGATTCATACTGCAGGGACATAAACACGCACACCTACTGTATGTGTCAGCTCCACAGACAGGAGTCAACATGATGTGAGATGGGTTTAGATACCACAAGGTGGAGCTCTGAGACAGTGAACCATTCAGCAACACAACCAGAACACATGGTAGAAGAGAAGGGGTCATGGTATAATGGAAGGTAAAATATAAGCTCATTATAAAACTTCATGCAATATTTATCTCAACTAATACATATTCTGCCGTAACAATGGAGCTCTGTGACAGGGCACATCTAGCTGCAGTCGACTACATAAAACAGCTAAATGTCAAGACAGAGGTCCATTACAGAGGAGGCCAACAGCCAGACACGTCTAACCTGCGTTCCCTCCCTCCACCCGCCCAGCAACCCCGGCCTGTTTGGGGAATGATAAAGGGGCTGTGGATACAACTGTACAAATCAGTTAGCCTTGGGGGTGTGGATACAACTGTTCTACTCAGTTAACATGGGGGTGTGGATACAACTGTTCTACTCAGTTACCATGGGGGTGTGGATACAACTGTACAAATCAGTTACCATGGGGGTGTGGATACAACTGTACAAATCAGTTACCATGGGGGTGTGGATACAACTGTTCTACTCAGTTACCATGGGGGTGTGGATACAACTGTACAAATCAGTTACCATGGGGGTGTGGATACAACTGTACAACTCAGTTACCATGGGGGTGTGGATACAACTGTACAAATCAGTTACCATGCGGGTGTGGATACAACTGTACAACTCAGTTAACATGGGGGTGTGGATACAACTGTACAAATCAGTTACCATGGGGGTGTGGATACAACTGTACAAATCAGTTACCATGGGGGTGTGGATACAACTGTTCCACTCAGTTACCATGGGGGTGTGGATACAACTGTTCTACTCAGTTACCATGGGGGTGTGGATACAACTGTACAAATCAGTTACCATGGGGGTGTGGATACAACTGTACAAATCAGTTACCATGGGGGTGTGGATACAACTGTTCTACTCTGTTACCATGGGGGTGCGGATACAACTGTACAAATCAGTTACCATGGGGGTGTGGATACAACTGTACAAATCAATTACCATGGGGGTGTGGATACAACTGTTCTACTCAGTTACCATGGGGGTGTGGATACAACTGTACAACTCAGTTACCATGGGGGTGTGGATACAACTGTACAAATCAGTTACCATGCGGGTGTGGATACAACTGTACAACTCAGCTAGCATGGGGGTGTGGATACAACTGTACAAATCAGTTACCATGGGGGTGTGGATACAACTGTACAAATCAGTTACCATGGGGGTGTGGATACAACTGTACAAATCAGTTACCATGGGGGTGTGGATACAACTGTTCCACTCAGTTACCATGGGGGTGTGGATACAACTGTTCTACTCAGTTACCATGGGGGTGTGGATACAACTGTACAAATCAGTTACCATGGGGGTGTGGATACAACTGTTCTACTCAATTACCATGGGGGTGTGGATACAACTGTTCTACTCAGTTACCATGGGGGTGTGGATACAACTGTACAAATCAGTTACCATGGGGGTGTGGATACAACTGTACAAATCAGTTACCATGGGGGTGTGGATACAACTGTACAAATCAGTTACCATGGGGGTGTGGATACAACTGTACAAATCAGTTACCATGGGGGTGTGGATACAACTGTACAAATCAGTTACCATGGGGGTGTGGATACAACTGTACAAATCAGTTACCATGGGGGTGTGGATACAACTGTTCTACTCAGTTACCATGGGGGTGTGGATACAACTGTACAACTCAGTTACCATGGGGGTGTGGATACAACTGTACAAATCAGTTACCATGCGGGTGTGGATACAACTGTACAACTCAGTTAGCATGGGGGTGTGGATACAACTGTACAAATCAGTTACCATGGGGGTGTGGATACAACTGTACAAATCAGTTACCATGGGGGTGTGGATACAACTGTACAAATCAGTTACCATGGGGGTGTGGATACAACTGTTCCACTCAGTTACCATGGGGGTGTGGATACAACTGTTCTACTCAGTTACCATGGGGGTGTGGATACAACTGTACAAATCAGTTACCATGGGGGTGTGGATACAACTGTTCTACTCAATTACCATGGGGGTGTGGATACAACTGTTCTACTCAGTTACCATGGGGGTGTGGATACAACTGTACAAATCAGTTACCATGGGGGTGTGGATACAACTGTACAAATCAGTTACCATGGGGGTGTGGATACAACTGTACAAATCAGTTACCATGGGGGTGTGGATACAACTGTACAAATCAGTTACCATGGGGGTGTGGATACAACTGTACAAATCAGTTACCATGGGGGTGTGGATACAACTGTACAAATCAGTTACCATGGGGGTGTGGATACAACTGTTCTACTCAGTTACCATGGGGGTGTGGATACAACTGTACAACTCAGTTACCATGGGGGTGTGGATACAACTGTACAAATCAGTTACCATGCGGGTGTGGATACAACTGTACAACTCAGTTAGCATGGGGGTGTGGATACAACTGTACAAATCAGTTACCATGGGGGTGTGGATACAACTGTACAAATCAGTTACCATGGGGGTGTGGATACAACTGTACAAATCAGTTACCATGGGGGTGTGGATACAACTGTTCCACTCAGTTACCATGGGGGTGTGGATACAACTGTTCTACTCAGTTACCATGGGGGTGTGGATACAACTGTACAAATCAGTTACCATGGGGGTGTGGATACAACTGTTCTACTCAATTACCATGGGGGTGTGGATACAACTGTTCTACTCAGTTACCATGGGGGTGTGGATACAACTGTACAAATCAGTTACCATGGGGGTGTGGATACAACTGTACAAATCAGTTACCATGGGGGTGTGGATACAACTGTACAAATCAGTTACCATGGGGGTGTGGATACAACTGTTCTACTCAGTTAGCATGGGGGTGTGGATACAACTGTACAAATCAGTTACCATGGGGGTGTGGATACAACTGTACAAATCAGTTACCATGGGGCTGTGGATACAACTATTCTACTCAGTTACCATGGGGGTGTGGATACAACTGTACAAATCAGTTACCATGGGGGTGTGGATACAACTGTTCTACTCAGTTACCATGGGGGTGTGGATACAACTGTTCTACTCAGTTACAATGGGGGTGTGGATACAACTGTACAAATCAGTTACCATGGGGGTGTGGATACAACTGTACAAATCAGTTACCATGGGGGTGTGGATACAACTGTACAAATCAGTTACCATGGGGGTGTGGATACAACTGTACAAATCAGTTACCATGGGGGTGTGGATACAACTGTTCTACTCAGTTACCATGGGGGTGTGGATACAACTGTACAAATCAGTTACCATGGGGGTGTGGATACAACTGTACAAATCAGTTACCATGGGGCTGTGGATACAACTGTTCTACTCAGTTAGCATGGGGGTGTGGATACAACTGTACAAATCAGTTACCATGGGGGTGTGGATACAACTGTTCTACTCAGTTACCATGGGGGTGTGGATACAACTGTACAAATCAGTTACCATGGGGGTGTGGATACAACTGTACAAATCAGTTACCATGGGGGTGTGGATACAACTGTTCCACTCAGTTACCATGGGGGTGTGGATACAACTGTTCTACTCAGTTACCATGGGGGTGTGGATACAACTGTACAAATCAGTTACCATGGGGGTGTGGATACAACTGTACAAATCAGTTACCATGGGGGTGTGGATACAACTGTACAACTCAGTTACCATAGGGGTGTGGATACAACTGTTCTACTCAGTTACCATGGGGGTGTGGATACAACTGTTCTACTCAGTTACCATGGGGGTGTGGATACAACTGTACAAATCAGTTACCATGGGGGTGTGGATACAACTGTACAAATCAGTTACCATGGGGGTGTGGATACAACTGTACAAATCAGTTACCATGCGGGTGTGGATACAACTGTACAACTCAGTTAGCATGGGGGTGTGGATACAACTGTACAAATCAGTTACCATGGGGGTGTGGATACAACTGTACAACTCAGTTACCATGGGGGTGTGGATACAACTGTACAACTCAGTTACCATGGGGGTGTGGATACAACTGTTCTACTCAGTTACCATGGGGGTGTGGATACAACTGTACAAATCAGTTACCATGCGGGTGTGGATACAACTGTACAACTCAGTTAGCATGGGGGTGTGGATACAACTGTACAAATCAGTTACCATGGGGGTGTGGATACAACTGTACAACTCAGTTACCATGGGGGTGTGGATACAACTGTACAACTCAGTTACCATGGGGGTGTGGATACAACTGTACAACTCAGTTACCATGGGGGTGTGGATACAACTGTACAACTCAGTTACCATGGGGGTGTGGATACAACTGTTCTACTCAGTTACCATGGGGGTGTGGATACAACTGTTCTACTCAGTTACCATGGGGGTGTGGATACAACTGTACAAATCAGTTACCATGGGGGTGTGGATACAACTGTACAAATCAGTTACCATGGGGGTGTGGATACAACTGTACAAATCAGTTACCATGCGGGTGTGGATACAACTGTACAACTCAGTTAGCATGGGGGTGTGGATACAACTGTACAAATCAGTTACCATGGGGGTGTGGATACAACTGTACAACTCAGTTACCATGGGGGTGTGGATACAACTGTACAAATCAGTTACCATGGGGGTGTGGATACAACTGTTCTACTCAGTTACCATGGGGGTGTGGATACAACTGTACAAATCAGTTACCATGGGGGTGTGGATACAACTGTACAAATCAGTTACCATGGGGGTGTGGATACAACTGTTCTACTCAGTTACCATGGGGGTGTGGATACAACTGTACAACTCAGTTACCATGGGGGTGTGGATACAACTGTACAAATCAGTTACCATGGGGGTGTGGATACAACTGTACAAATCAGTTACCATGGGGGTGTGGATACAACTGTACAAATCAGTTACCATGCGGGTGTGGATACAACTGTACAACTCAGTTAGCATGGGGGTTTGGATACAACTGTACAAATCAGTTACCATGGGGGTGTGGATACAACTGTACAACTCAGTTACCATGGGGGTGTGGATACAACTGTACAACTCAGTTACCATGGGGGTGTGGATACAACTGTTCTACTCAGTTACCATGGGGGTGTGGATACAACTGTACAAATCAGTTACCATGCGGGTGTGGATACAACTGTACAACTCAGTTAGCATTGGGGTGTGGATACAACTGTACAAATCAGTTACCATGGGGGTGTGGATACAACTGTACAACTCAGTTACCATGGGGGTGTGGATACAACTGTACAACTCAGTTACCATGGGGGTGTGGATACAACTGTACAACTCAGTTACCATGGGGGTGTGGATACAACTGTACAACTCAGTTACCATAGGGGTGTGGATACAACTGTTCTACTCAGTTACCATGGGGGTGTGGATACAACTGTTCTACTCAGTTACCATGGGGGTGTGGATACAACTGTACAAATCAGTTACCATGGGGGTGTGGATACAACTGTACAAATCAGTTACCATGGGGGTGTGGATACAACTGTACAAATCAGTTACCATGCGGGTGTGGATACAACTGTACAACTCAGTTAGCATGGGGGTGTGGATACAACTGTACAAATCAGTTACCATGGGGGTGTGGATACAACTGTACAAATCAGTTACCATGGGGGTGTGGATACAACTGTACAACTCAGTTACCATGGGGGTGTGTATACAACTGTACAACTCAGTTACCATGGGGGTGTGGATACAACTGTACAACTCAGTTACCATGGGGGTGTGGATACAACTGTACAACTCAGTTACCATGGGGGTGTGGATACAACTGTACAACTCAGTTACCATAGGGGTGTGGATACAACTGTTCTACTCAGTTACCATGGGGGTGTGGATACAACTGTTCTACTCAGTTACCATGGGGGTGTGGATACAACTGTACAAATCAGTTACCATGGGGGTGTGGATACAACTGTACAAATCAGTTACCATGGGGGTGTGGATACAACTGTACAAATCAGTTACCATGCGGGTGTGGATACAACTGTACAACTCATTTAGCATGGGGGTGTGGATACAACTGTACAAATCAGTTACCATGGGGGTGTGGATACAACTGTACAAATCAGTTACCATGGGGGTGTGGATACAACTGTACAAATCAGTTACCATGGGGGTGTGGATACAACTGTTCCACTCAGTTACCATGGGGGTGTGGATACAACTGTTCTACTCAGTTACCATGGGGGTGTGAATACAACTGTTCTACTCAGTTACCATGGGGGTGTGGATACAACTGTACAAATCAGTTACCATGGGGGTGTGGATACAACTGTTCTACTCAGTTACCATGGGGGTGTGGATACAACTGTTCTACTCAGTTACCATGGGGGTGTGGATACAACTGTACAAATCAGTTACCATGGGGGTGTGGATACAACTGTACAAATCAGTTACCATGGGGGTGTGGATACAACTGTACAAATCAGTTACCATGCGGGTGTGGATACAACTGTACAACTCAGTTAGCATGGGGGTGTGGATACAACTGTACAAATCAGTTACCATGGGGGTGTGGATACAACTATACAAATCAGTTACCATGGGGGTGTGGATACAACTGTACAACTCAGTTACCATGGGGGTGTGGATACAACTGTACAACTCAGTTACCATTGGGGTGTGGATACAACTGTACAACTCAGTTACCATGGGGGTGTGGATACAACTGTACAACTCAGTTACCATAGGGGTGTGGATACAACTGTTCTACTCAGTTACCATGGGGGTGTGGATACAACTGTTCTACTCAGTTACCATGGGGGTGTGGATACAACTGTACAAATCAGTTACCATGGGGGTGTGGATACAACTGTACAAATCAGTTACCATGGGGGTGTGGATACAACTGTACAAATCAGTTACCATGCGGGTGTGGATACAACTGTACAACTCAGTTAGCATGGGGGTGTGGATACAACTGTACAAATCAGTTACCATGGGGGTGTGGATACAACTGTACAAATCAGTTACCATGGGGGTGTGGATACAACTGTACAACTCAGTTACCATGGGGGTGTGGATACAACTGTACAACTCAGTTACCATGGGGGTGTGGATACAACTGTACAACTCAGTTACCATGGGGGTGTGGATACAACTGTACAACTCAGTTACCATGGGGGTGTGGATACAACTGTACAACTCAGTTACCATGGGGGTGTGGATACAACTGTACAACTCAGTTACCATGGGGGTGTGGATACAACTGTTCTACTCAGTTACCATGGGGGTGTGGATACTACTGTTCTACTCAGTTAGCATGGGGGTGTGGATACAACTGTACAAATCAGTTACCATGGGGGTGTGGATACAACTGTTCTACTCAGTTACCATGGGGGTGTGGATACAACTGTTCTACTCAGTTACCATGGGGGTGTGGATACAACGGTTCTACTCAGTTACCATGGGGGTGTGGATACAACTGTTCTACTCAGTTACCATGGGGGTGTGGATACAACTGTACAAATCAGTTACCATGGGGGTGTGGATACAACTGTACAAATCAGTTACCATGGGGGTGTGGATACAACTGTTCTACTCAGTTACCATGGGGGTGTGGATACAACTGTTCTACTCAGTTAGCATGGGGGTGTGGATACAACTGTACAAATCAGTTACCATGGGGGTGTGGATACAACTGTTCTACTCATTTAGCATGGGGGTGTGGATACAACTGTTCTACTCAGTTACCATGGGGGTGTGGATACAACTGTTCTACTCAGTTACCATGGGGGTGTGGATACAACTGTTCTACTCAGTTATCATGGGGGTGTGGATACAACTGTTCTACTCAGTTACCATGGGGGTGTGGATACAACTGTTCTACTCAGTTACCATGGGGGTGTGGATACAACTGTACAACTCAGTTACCATGGGGGTGTGGATACAACTGTACAACTCAGTTACCATGGGGGTGTGGATACAACTGTACAACTCAGTTACCATGGGGGTGTGGATACAACTGTACAACTCAGTTACCATGGGGGTGTGGATACAACTGTACAACTCAGTTACCATGGGGGTGTGGATACAACTGTACAACTCAGTTACCATGGGGGTGTGGATACAACTGTTCTACTCAGTAACCATGGGGATGTGGATACAACTGTTCTACTCAGTTACCATGGGGGTGTGGATACAACTGTACAACTCAGTTATCATGGGGGTGTGGATACAACTGTTCTACTCAGTTAGCATGGGGGTGTGGATACAACTGTACAAATCAGTTACCATGGGGGTGTGGATACAACTGTACAAATCAGTTACCATGGGGGTGTGGATACAACTGTTCTACTCAGTTACCATGGGGGTGTGGATACAACTGTACAACTCAGTTACCATGGGGGTGTGGATACAACTGTTCTACTCAGTTAGCATGGGGGTGTGGATACAACTGTACAAATCAGTTACCATGGGGGTGTGGATACAACTGTTCTACTCAGTTACCATGGGGGTGTGGATACAACTGTTCTACTCAGTTACCATGGGGGTGTGGATACAACTGTTCTACTCGGTTACCATGGGGGTGTGGATACAACTGTACAAATCAGTGACCATGGGGGTGTGGATACAACTGTTCTACTCAGTTACCATGGGGGTGTGGATACAACTGTACAACTCAGTTACCATGGGGGTGTGGATACAACTGTACAACTCAGTTACCATGGGGCTGTGGATACAAAGGAGGAAAAGCTGTCCGATTTCACGGTCGGTCGTCTCTCTTCTCTAACCAGCTGGTCTGAATGTTCAGCTGTGTGGTCGGGTCAACACGACTGTCTCGTTACCTCAGACTGGGTGTGAGTTAGTTAACTAGACAGAGTGAGTTAACCCCTCGACAAACGACAGCATGTCCCTTCTCTTCCCCTCCACCCTGCTCGTTCCCCCTCTCTTTTGGTCTATACGCAGTCAGTCGCGGGCCGGGCCGGACATCCTCTAGCTCTCTAAAATACGAGCTGTTTGCTTTGCCCCTGCGAGCGCCCATAATTACGTGTTGTTTTTAACCCAAATCACTTCCAGCGATCAGTTACGCACCCTGCACCTCCTCTTCCCCATGCCCCATCCATCCCTCCCTCCTTCACTGGGCAGAAATATGTATTTTTCCTTTCCGCACGCTACGGCTGTCAGGGGGGATTTGAGAGACTAAAAGAACCTGGAGAAACACTGGAGCTCTGAGTAACGCAGCCTGACTGCCTGCCTCACAGGCTGCCTGGATAGCTGGCCTGCCTACCTCACAGGCTGCCTGGATAGTTGGCCTGCCTGCCTCACAGGCTGCCTGGATAGCTGGCCTGCCTACCTCACAGGCTGCCTGGATAGCTGGCCTGCCTGTCTGACTACACCCTGGGCCTAGGAGAAAGAGACAGAAACACAGCTGGACCTCAGGTCAGCGCCTGGACTCTGGGTTCTGGTGGTAGGGTTGAGGAGGAAAGGTTCAATGACCACATTACGATAAAGAAGACCAGTTGATCAACAACTCCCTCACGCCCTTCCTCATACAGTGATGTGAGACATAAATCAGCTCATCTCGCACCTCATTCCAGGCGAGTGTGTTGTGACATTTTAAGAGGGAGCGTTGTGTTCGCAGACAAAGGGCCCTAGTGTTCCCAGCCTGGCCCTACAGGACCCAGTGAAGCCGGGATGAGGGTGTAGGGGTGAGGGTGTAGGTGTGAGGGTGTAGGGGTGAGGCATTGGGAACACATACTACAGGGGGCGGAGCCGTAGTGCACAGGAAGAGAATCAGGCCTTTTCCTCTGCGCCCATGACCCTCTGCTCCCTCCAAGCCCATACATACGTCTATCTCCTCCAGCCTCACCTCTCTCCGGCCCTCGCTCTCACCCCACAATGCTTTGATCTCTCCCCAGGCTGTCACTCTTCAGGTTACAGCTACCCACTGCTCAAGGGCTAAATAATCAGCTCCTCCTCCCTCCCTCTTTCTCTGTCTCACTCGCCTTGCTGTCACTCACTGACAGCGTCTCAAAGCACTCTTTGATTCGCCCGTCTGCGTGTTGAGGGGGTCAGAAACTCTCCAATCACATGCTGTTGTGCACCTATAGTGAAACCCAGACACTTCTCTTTCCACGCGGTGACACGAACGATGCCTCGGTCAGCCTGCGGAGCTCGGCCCGTTGAGGCTGCCAGGACTTATTTACATTTTCAGAGGATTGGGCCACTCTCTCCCAACGACCCAGGACAAGAGACATTTTATATAGTTCATATAAAATAGCTTGTTATCATATTTATACAAATAACAGTGATTGTATTAAAACGATTTAAAAGACCCCATTCACACCATGTTTCACACCTAGTTTAGAATAAGCGCTGGAGCTGGCTTTGGTTATTGTGTTAAACTGGATCACTCTGGAGTACACTGGCCAAATTAAAACACTCTCACAGACGCCAATTCCCCCAGCTCGCTCAGTATATTTAAAAGGTATCAGTTACAAAGAGCTGAGGAAAAAGCCTTGTATGCGCTCGCTCGCTCTGTTCCTTTCCGTAGCTCTCTCTTTGCTTTCTGTTCCTCCCTCCCTCTCTCCCTCTAAAATCTGAAATAACTGTGGCATTCTATCTACTCTCAAGAGCAAGCCTCTCAACAGCAGCCAACACAAACATACTTGCACAGGAAAAAACCTTCAACACGAGCTTTATCGCACGCAAGGAGATGTTCGATAATAAATAAGACAAATTACTCTCAATAAACTCTCCATTTCCACAACAATTCATCATTTTAACAGCATATAAAGTAGAGGAACTAAAAATGTGTTCAACACTACATATTAGGCCTGTTAAAGCCTGCTCCCTGTCTACATATTAGGCCTGTTAAAGCCTGCTCCCTGTCTACATATTAGGCCTGTTAGAGCCTGCTCCTTGTCTACATATTAGGCCTGTTAAATCCTGCTCCCTGTCTACATATTAGTCCTGTTAAATCCTGCTCCCTGTCTACATATTAGTCCTGTTAAATCCTGCTCCCTGTCTACATATTAGACCTGTTACATCCTGCTCCCTGTCTACATATTAGGCCTGTTAGAGCCTGCTCCCTGTCTACATATTAGGCCTGTTAGATCCTGCTCCCTGTCTACATATTAGTCCTGTTAAAGCCTGCTCCCTGTCTACATATTAGGCCTGTTAGAGCCTGCTCCTTGTCTACATATTAGGCCTGTTAAATCCTGCTCCCTGTCTACATATTAGGCCTGTTAAATCCTGCTCCCTGTCTACATATTAGGCCTGTTAAATCCTGCTCCCTGTCTACATATTAGGCCTGTTAAATCCTGCTCCCTGTCTACATATTAGGCCTGTTAAATCCTGCTCCCTGTCTACATATTAGGCCTGTTAGATCCTGCTCCCTGTCTACATATTAGGCCTGTTAAATCCTGCTCCCTGTCTACATATTAGGCCTGTTAGAGCCTGCTCCTTGTCTACATATTAGGCCTGTTAAATCCTGCTCCCTGTCTACATATTAGTCCTGTTAAATCCTGCTCCCTGTCTACATATTAGGCCTGTTAAATCCTGCTCCCTGTCTACATATTAGGCCTGTTAGAGCCTGCTCCCTGTCTACATATTAGGCCTGTTAAATCCTGCTCCCTGTCTACATATTAGGCCTGTTAGAGCCTGATCCCTGTCTACATATTAGGCCTGTTAGATCCTGCTCCCTGTCTACATATTAGGCCTGTTAAATCCTGCTCCCTGTCTACATATTAGGCCTGTTAGATCCTGATCCCTGTCTACATATTAGGCCTGTTAGATCCTGCTCCCTGTCTACATATTAGGCCTGTTAAATCCTGCTCCCTGTCTACATATTAGGCCTGTTAGAGCCTGCTCCCTGTCTACATATTAGGCCTGTTAGAGCCTGCTCCCTGTCTACATATTAGGCCTGTTAGCGCCTGCTCCCTGTCTACATATTAGGCCTGTTAGAGCCTGCTCCCTGTCTACATATTAGTCCTGTTAGAGCCTGCTCCCTGTCTACATATTAGGCCTGTTAGAGCCTGCTCCCTGTCTACATATTAGTCCTGTTAGAGCCTGCTCCCTGTCTACATATTAGGCATGTTAGAGCCTGCTCCCTGTCTACATATTAGTCCTGTTAGAGCCTGCTCCCTGTCTACATATTAGTCCTGTTAGAGCCTGATCCCTGTCTACATATTAGGCCTGTTAGAGCCTGCTCCCTGTCTACATATTAGGCCTGTTAAATCCTGCTCCCTGTCTACATATTAGGCCTGTTAGAGCCTGCTCCCTGTCTACATATTAGGCCTGTTAGAGCCTGATCCCTGTCTACATATTAGGCCTGTTCGAGCCTGCTCCCTGTCTACATATTAGGCCTGTTAGAGCCTGATCCCTGTCTACATATTAGGCCTGTTAGAGCCTGCTCCCTGTCTACATATTAGGCCTGTTAGAGCCTGCTCCCTGTCTACATATTAGGCCTGTTAAATCCTGCTCCCTCGCTACATATTGGGGATAGAAGTCCAGTCCACCCCCCCAAAGTAGCCTCCAGGGGATGGGGATAGAAGTCCAGTCCACCCCCTGCCCTACTATGAGCTCACCTGCCGGGAAAGCCTCCACCCTGGCCAATGTCTCCGTTCTGGTAGTCTGTGAAGAACTCTGGGCTGATGGTACCGTCTGCTGGGATGTTCCCATCTGGGGGGAGAGAGACATACACCTCAAAGTTAGAGACAAGTTCACTACTGTACTTCTCTTCTCCTCATCTCGCTCTCTCTCACTTCATCCATACCACATCCCCCTCTCTTTCTCCCCCTCCCTCTCCTTCCCTCCTCCTCTCTCCCTCCCTGTATACTTGCGGTGTAGAAAAAGTCAGTCTCTCCAGAATGTCTCCCTCCCTCCATGTATACCTGCGGTGTAGAAGAGGTCGGGTCTCTCCAGAATGTCTCCCTCCCTCCCTTACTCCCTCCCTCCCTCCATGTATACCTGCGGTGTAGAAGAGGTCGGGTCTCTCCAGAATGTCTCCCTCCCTCCCTCCTTCCCTCCCTCCATGTATACCTGCGGTGTAGAAGAGGTCGTGTCTCTCCAGAATGTCTCCCTCCCTCCCTCCCTTCCTCCCTCCATGTATACCTGCGGTGTAGAAGAGGTCGGGTCTCTCCAGAATGTCTCCCTCCCTCCCTCCTTCCCTCCCTCCATGTATACCTGCGGTGTAGAAGAGGTCGTGTCTCTCCAGAATGTCTCCCTCCCTCCCTCCCTCCCTCCCTCCCTCCCTCCCTCCCTCCCTCCCTCCCTCCCTCCCTCCCTCCCTCCATGTATACCTGCGGTGTAGAAGAGGTCGGGTCTCTCCAGAATGTCTCCCTCCCTCCCTCCATGTATACCTGCGGTGTAGAAGAGGTCGGGTCTCTCCAGAATGTCTCCCTCCCTCCCTCCCTCCATGTATACCTGCGGTGTAGAAGAGGTCGGGTCTCTCCAGAATGTCTCCCTCCCTCCCTCCCTCCATGTATACCTGCGGTGTAGAAGAGGTCGGGTCTCTCCAGAATGTCTGCCTCCCTCCCTCCCTCCCTCCATACCTGCGGTGTAGAAGAGGTCGGGTCTCTCCAGAATGTCTCCGTTGTGCATGAATGCTTCTCCATCGTCTCCAAACATGAAGGGTTCTCCGTCGTCTCCCATGGCTCTGTTCTCCACCATCTCTAACCACTGGGAGTTGTGCCAGCGGAACTTCTCACTCTGGATCTTTCTCTCACACTCTTTATCATACTCCTACAATAGACAGAGACAGAGAGAGACATAGAGAGAAAGACAAAGAGAGACGAAGACAGAGAGAGAGAGAAAGAGAGAGAGACACAAAGACAGAGAGCGAGAGAGAGCGAGCGAGACCGAGAGCGTGCGAGACAAACACAGAGAGTGCGAGACAGCAAGAGAGACAGCAAGAGAAAAAGAGAGAAACAAAGCGAGAAAGACAGACGGAGACAGAGAGAGAGCGAGAGAGACAGAGAGAGCGCGAGAGAGACAGAGAGAGCCATTAGGATGGGTTACTTAAGCAATAAGGCATGACGGGGTGTGGTATATGACAAATATACCACGGCTAAGGGCTGTTCTTAGGCAAGACGCAGTGCCTGGACACAGCCCTTAGCCGTGGTATATTGGCCATATACCACAAACCCCCAAGGTGCCTTATTGCTATTATAAACTGGTTACCAACGTAATTAGAGCAGTAAAAATACATGTGCTGTCATCCAATCAGGATTCAGGGGTCTAACTACCCAGTTTATAATGGAGGTTAAGTACACACACACAGATCAACAAACAGACAGAGAGAGAGAGAGAGAGAGAGAGAGAGAGAGAGAGAGAGAGAGAGAGAGAGAGCGAGAGAGAGAGAGAGAGAGAGAGAGAGAGACACACAGAGACACACAGAGTGAGTCCTCCAAACTAAACTAGCAGTATAATTAGCTGTAGGACAGTGAAGCCTCCAAACTAAACTAGCAGTATAATTAGCTGTAGGACAGTGAAGCCTCCAAACTAAACCAACAGTATAATTAGCTGTAGGACAGTGAAGCCTCCAAACTAAACCAACAGTATAATTAGCTGTAGGAGAGTGAAGCCTCCAAACTAAACCAACAGTATAATTAGCTGTAGGAGAGTGGCTGTCAGGACATCAGGGAGGGCTGGGGAAACTAAACTAGCAGTATAATTAGCTGTAGGACAGTGAAGCCTCCAAACTAAACTAGCAGTATAATTAGCTGTAGGACAGTGAAGCCTCCAAACTAAACCAACAGTATAATTAGCTGTAGGAGAGTGAAGCCTCCAAACTAAACTAGCAGTATAATTAGCTGTAGGAGAGTGAAGCCTCCAAACTAAACCAACAGTATAATTAGCTGTAGGAGAGTGAAGCCTCCAAACTAAACCAACAGTATAATTAGCTGTAGGAGAGTGAAGCCTCCAAACTAAACCAACAGTATAATTAGCTGTAGGAGAGTGAAGCCTCCAAACTAAACCAACAGTGTAATTAGCTGTAGGAGAGTGAAGCCTCCAAACTAAACCAACAGTATAATTAGCTGTAGGAGAGTGAAGCCTCCAAACTAAACTAGCAGTATAATTAGCTGTAGGAGAGTGAAGCCTCCAAACTAAACCAACAGTATAATTAGCTGTAGGAGAGTGAAGCCTCCAAACTAAACCAACAGTATAATTAGCTGTAGGAGAGTGAAGCCTCCAAACTAAACTAGCAGTATAATTAGCTGTAGGAGAGTGAAGCCTCCAAACTAAACCAACAGTATAATTAGCTGTAGGAGAGTGAAGCCTCCAAACTAAACCAACAGTATAATTAGCTGTAGGCGAGTGAAGCCTCCAAACTAAACCAACAGTATAATTAGCTGTAGGAGAGTGAAGCCTCCAAACTAAACCAACAGTATAATTAGCTGTAGGAGAGTGAGTCCTCCAAACTAAACTAGCAGTATAATTAGCTGTAGGAGAGTGAAGCCTCCAAACTAAACCAACAGTATAATTAGCTGTAGGACAGTGAAGCCTCCAAACTAAACTAGCAGTATAATTAGCTGTAAGACAGTGAAGCCTCCAAACTAAACTAGCAGTATAATTAGCTGTAGGACAGTGAAGCCTCCAAACTAAACCAACAGTATAATTAGCTGTAGGACAGTGAAGCCTCCAAACTAAACCAACAGTATAATTAGCTGTAGGAGAGTGAAGCCTCCAAACTAAACCAACAGTATAATTAGCTGTAGGAGAGTGAAGCCTCCAAACTAAACCAACAGTATAATTAGCTGTAGGAGAGTGAAGCCTCCAAACTAAACCAACAGTATAATTAGCTGTAGGAGAGTGGCTGGCAGGACATCAGGGAGGGCTGGGGAAACTAAACTAGCAGTATAATTAGCTGTAGGAGAGTGGCTGGCAGGACATCAGGGAGGGCTGGGGAAACTAAACTAGCAGTATAATTAGCTGTAGGAGAGTGGCTGGCAGGACATCAGGGAGGGCTGGGGAAACTAAACTAGCAGTATAATTAGCTGTAGGAGAGTGGCTGGCAGGACATCAGGGAGGGCTGGGGAAACTAAACTAGCAGTATAATTAGCTGTAGGAGAGTGGCTGGCAGGACATCAGGGAGGGCTGGGGAATGGGCCAAAACACTGACTGCTATATTGTTCCATCCAGGGATTGTAAGATCCCCCACAGACTACTAGAGAATCCCACAATGCACTGTTCTGTGTGCCAGCACCCTTATGATGCTGCTACTAATAAAAATGTGGTGTGGTACGATGGATGGTGCTGCGATGGGGCTGTGTGTGTGTGTGTGTGTGTGTGTGTGTGTGTGTGTGTGTGTGTGTGTGTGTGTGTAGCTTGGCTGAGGAAGGTTGAGGACATACACAGATTCTGTTTTCCTTTCTCTGCGGGGGCCATGTGGGAGTTAAAGGCCTTCTTTGAGCCACTTCATGCGTTCAGGCCCTGCAGATTAATCATCTAGACCCAGAGCAGAGCCTGCTGACAGCCATTCGAGGCCTCAAACGGAGCCATTGTCGCATCGCAGGGCCCAAAGTGGCAGTGACACTTTTTGTCAAAGTGCAGACTTATGACATGGCTAAAGTGGATTAATGACTACACTGCTGATTTCCCCCGGACTATTAGTCTGTAGTAAGGGCTTGATATGAGGCCTAATCCATCATAACCAGAAAGCTGAGCTCATGATGTCTACGAGAAAAGGAGTCAGCGGATATAAAACAATGTTCAGAGCATTTCCCATGTTCCTCCTCAGAGAAAATCTGAATCTAAGAATAACCCCATGAATTATGTTTCTGTCTGACCTAGAAGAACCATCTATACGCAAGTTTCTCTCTCTCTCTCTGAGGGGTGTGTGTGTGATCAAAGAGGAACGATTCAAGAACACACAGTAATAGCGTGTGCTGCTAAGGTAGCTGGCAGCTCTGAAGACTAATGATTGTGTGTGAGAGTATGTGTGAGTGAGTGTGTGAGAATGTGTGTGTGTGTCTCTCTCCAAGGCAGGGTCTGCTTTCTCTCTCACCTTCCCTGTTCTGCTCTGACATTCTCCAGAGCCTGTCCTGGTCTTTCATGTGGTTCACAGCTTAATAGTTCTCACTGATAATTTCAATGAAACACTTCCTCTCCCCCCACTACCTTCCACAGCCCACAACCCGGCTGGCTGTAGTCTACTGCTAATTACACTGATCTCAGGTCTGTGACAGATCACACTATGACTGGGACTTAAAACACACCTGTCAATCAAAATCTGACCCAGGAATTTAGTTTCCCAGTCCAGGCAATCTGAACAGTACTATTTCCTCTGTGCCAACCTACATTAAGTAGGAATGGATCAGGAAAACCAGGATTTTGGCTCAGGTATAGGCTAGGTCAGTTTCATTTAGAAATGAATGGGAAGAAGAATTACAGAAAAGCAGGAATTGATTCCTGATTAATCAGGAAGAAAACCATTCATGATATAGGGTAACTTGGGGATGAGACATTATGCCTAGAGAGGTGACTGACAGACAGACAGATACTCACAGCGATGATGTCTAGTGTGTTGTTACAGACTTTCCGTATCTCAGCGTTCTTGTCGTGCATCAGGTCAATGAGGTAGGCAGGAGCCTCTGGAGAGAGGGAGTTTAGTAAAGGACAACAGAGGAAGGGAGGGAGGGAGTCCAGTAGAGGACAACAGAGGAAGGGAGGGAGGGAGTCCAGTAAAGGACAACAGAGGAAGGGCGAGAGGGAGTCCAGTAGAGGACAACAGAAGAAGGGCGAGAGGGAGGGAGTCCAGTAAAGGACAACAGAGGAAGGGAGGGAGGGAGGGAGTCCAGTAAAGGACAACAGAGGAAGGGAGGGAGGGCGAGAGGGAGTCCAGTAGAGGACAACAGAGGAAGGGAGGGAGGGCGAGAGGGAGTCCAGTAGAGGACAACAGAGGAAGGGAGGGAGGGCGAGAGGGAGTCCAGTAGAGGACAACAGAGGAAGGGAGGGAGGGCGAGAGGGAGTCCAGTAGAGGACAACAGAGGAAGGGAGGGAGGGCGAGAGGGAGTCCAGTAGAGGACAACAGAGGAAGGGAGGGAGGGCGAGAGGGAGTCCAGTAGAGGACAACAGAGGAAGGGAGGGAGGGCGAGAGGGAGTCCAGTAGAGGACAACAGAGGAAGGGAGGGAGGGCGAGAGGGAGTCCAGTAAAGGACAACAGAGGAAGGGAGGGAGGGAGTCCAGTAAAGGACAACAGAGGAAGGGAGGAAGTCCAGTAGAGGACAACAGAGGAAGGGAAGGCGAGAGAGAGGGAGTCCAGTAGAGGACAACATAGGAAGGGAGGGAGGGAGTCCAGTAGAGGACAACAGAGGAAGGGAGGGAGGGAGTCCAGTAGAGGACAACAGGAAGGGAGGGAGGGAGTCCAGTAGAGGACAACAGGAAGGGAGGGAGGGAGTCCAGTAGAGGACAACAGAGGAAGGGAGGGAGGGAGTCCAATAGAGGACAACATAGGAAGGGAGGGAGGGAGTCCAGTAGAGGACAACAGAGGAAGGGAGGGAGGGAGTCCAGTAGAGGACAACAGGAAGGGAGGGAGGGAGTCCAGTAGAGGACAACATAGGAAGGGAGGGAGGGAGGGAGTCCAGTAGAGGACAACAGGAAGGGAGGGAGGGAGTCCAGTAGAGGACAACAGGAAGGGAGGGAGGGAGTCCAGTAAAGGACAACAGAGGAAGGGAGGGAGGGAGGGAGTCCAGTAAAGGACAACAGAGGAAGGGAGGGAGTCCAGTAGAGGACAACATAGGAAGGGAGGGAGGGAGTCCAGTAGAGGACAACAGAGGAAGGGAGGGAGGGAGGGAGTCCAGTAGAGGACAACAGGAAGGGAGGGAGGGAGGGAGTCCAGTAGAGGACAACAGGAAGGGAGGGAGGGAGTCCAGTAGAGGACAACAGAGGAAGGGAGGGAGGGAGTCCAGTAGAGGACAACATAGGAAGGGAGGGAGGGAGTCCAGTAGAGGACAACAGAGGAAGGGAGGGAGGGAGTCCAGTAGAGGACAACAGGAAGGGAGGGAGGGAGTCCAGTAGAGGACAACAGAGGAAGGAAAGGAGAGAGAGAGGGAGTCCAGTAGAGGACAACAGAGGAAGGAAAGGAGAGAGCGAGGGAGTCCAGTAGAGGACAACAGAGGAAGGAAAGGAGAGAGAGAGGGAGTCCAGTAGAGGACAACAGAGGAAGGAAAGGAGAGAGAGAGGGAGTCCAGTAGAGGACAACAGAGGAAGGGAGGGAGGGAGTCCAGTAGAGGACAACGGGAAGGGAGGAAGGGAGTCCAGTAGAGGACAACAGAAGAAGGGAAGGAGAGAGAGAGGGAGTCCAGTAGAGGACAACAGAGGAAGGAAAGGAGAGAGAGAGGGAGTCCAGTAGAGGACAACAGAGGAAGGAAAGGAGAGAGCGAGGGAGTCCAGTAGAGGACAACAGAGGAAGGAAAGGAGAGAGAGAGGGAGTCCAGTAGAGGACAACAGAGGAAGGAAAGGAGAGAGAGAGGGAGTCCAGTAGAGGACAACAGAGGAAGGGAGGGAGGGAGTCCAGTAGAGGACAACGGGAAGGGAGGAAGGGAGTCCAGTAGAGGACAACAGAGGAAGGGAAGGAGAGAGAGAGGGAGTCCAGTAGAGGACAACAGGGGAAGGAAAGGAGAGAGAGAGGGAGTCCAGTAGAGGACAACACATGGAGGGAGGGAACAACAGAGGGAGGGAGAGAGGGAGTCCAGTAGAGGACAACACATGGAGGGAGGGAACAACAGAGGGAGGGAGAGAGGGATACTGTCTCTATATTTCTAGCCCTTTACCCTATCATTTTGCTGTTCTTTCTCCTCAGACACGTCATTCAACGATGTCTGTTTAATCAAGATCACAGTGACAGAAAGAAACGTAGCGAGGAAAGACTGCTTTTTCTCTTTCATTTCTTGAAAGGAGACACGAGACAGTTGCCCTGTGGCCAAATGAACAACTCTTACATTTCCTGTGATGAGAGAGATATTGTAAAGCAGAAAGCCTCTCCCAAGGCAGACCACTTGGTAGAGATCCCTCTGTAATATTCTCCACAGAAAGAAAAACATCTAGCAGATATTACCGCAAGCCATTTGTAATTTTACGTACACCGCCTCCGATTCCAACTGTACAGCATTACACTGTGTGGAGCACTGAGGTCATTGATAGGGGGATTTTTTCTGCGACATTGAAAGAAGCAGAGACATGGTATAGCAGGGGTGTCAAAGTCAAATGGACGGAGGGCCAAATAAAAAAATCAGCTACAAGACGAGGGCCGGACTGTTCGAATGTTCATTGAAAATTTTTTAAATGACGCATAGTGAACCTAATTGAACCTACTGAAAACCTAACAAATATATTACAATATGATCAGATAAATAAAGCAATATTTTCTTATGGCTCTGTCAGTAATCTTTAATTTTCAACAGACACAAAAGACAAATTTCCTTTATATAAATATCCCCATAACATGAACATTAAATGAAAGAAACCGGTATTCAAGGCACCATCAGTAGACTATATTTTCTATTTTAGCAAAAGTGGGCTAAATTTACTTCAAAGAAAAAACAATAATAGCAATTTTCTATCATCCACTCAACTGAAATATTTTTAAAATATAATTGGATTGAAATACAAAAAAATAAAGTGCAAAAATCTATTAATCAAAAACAACACTTTGTTTAAGGAGAAGTAACATGCAGTGAAAACAAATATTAAATTTTAACTTTTAAACTTGAACTGAGTAAAAACTCTAAATATGTGATTGCACAGTAATGTTCACTTGTTTGAGGTTGAGGGTGATACTTGGTGGTGTCCCATCTTTTCCACAAGTTCATCAATGTTCGGGGTAAGGCTCTGAGCTGAAGAAATCCTCAGAATTGAGTGGAGGTGTTCAGCAGTAAGTCGACTTCTGTGTGATGTTTTGTTCAGGTTCATCAAAGAAAACAGTTGTTCACACAGGTATGTGCTGCCAAACATAGACAACGTTTGAGCAGCCTGGATGCGCAGCTGGGGCATTGTGCCGGGGAGGAAACGGGCGAACTCCGCAGCACCCACTGCCGCATATTTTGCCCTCAGTGCATCATTGCATTGGAGGTCAATCAACTCCATTTGGAGGTTTGGTGGTGAGCTTTCCACGTCAACAGCAAATGGGTTACCGAGCAGTTCCAACCTGCTTTTTTGTGCTTCAAAGTCAGCAAATCGGCGTCGAAAGTCAGCGGCAAGCATACCTATTTTATCAGCCAACTGTGTGCTCGGGAACGCACTGGTAGAGAGCTTCTCTTTCATGGTCTGGCAGCTGGGAAAGTGGCTCAAATTTTCTTTCCGCATCTGCGTCTCCCACAGAGTCAGTTTGGTTTTAAATGCCTTCACTGTACTGTACATATCAGAGATGACACGATCCCGACCCTGCAGCTGCAAGTTTATTGCATTCAGATGACTCGTAATGTCACACAGAAAAGCCATTTCACACAGAAACATTTCGTCTCGGAGTTGTGTTGTGTCTTTCCCTTTGCTGTCCAAGAACAGACAAATCTCCTCACGAAGCTCGAAACATCTTTGAAGCACCTTTCCCTGGCTTAGCCATCGCACCTCTGTGTGATAAGGCAAATCACCATGCTCCGTTTCTAACTCCGTCAGAAATGCCTTGAACTGGCGGTGATTCAAACCTTTGGCTCTGATAAAGTTAACTGTGCGCGTGATGATGCTCATTACATGCTCCATTTTCAAGGCTTTACCGCACAACGCTTCCTGGTGTATGATACAATGATAAGCTGTCAGCTCACCTGTCGCGTTTTCCTCTTGCATCTTTTCCCGTATCTTCGCCACCAGTCCGCTCCTGTGTCCACACATCGCAGGTGCTCCGTCGGTTGTCAAACCCACGAGTTTTTCCCAAGGCAGCTCCATCTCATTTACACATCTTGACACCTCTTCATACAAATCATGCCCCGTAGTTGTGCCATGCATAGGACGTAAAGCCAAAAACTCCTCTGTCACGCTTAGGTTGGAGTCCACTCCGCGGATGAAAATTGACAACTGGGCAATGTCAGAAATGTCGGTGCTCTCATCCACAGCCAAGGAATATGCAATAAAATCTTTTCCCTTTTTCACAAGCTGCTCTTTTAGATTGATGGACAACTGGTCTACTCTCTCGGCAATGGTGTTTCTGCTCAGACTCACATTTAAAAAGAGTTGCCTTTTTTCTGGGCAAACTTCGTCACAAACTTTAATCATGCAGTTTTTGATGAAATCCCCCTCCGTAAATGGCCGGGCTGATTTAGCGATCTCTTCTGCCAAAATAAAACTGGCCTTGACAGCAGCCTGGCCTTGTGATTTGGCTTTTTTGAACAGAGCCTGTCGAGATTTGAGGCCTCGTTTTAATTCCTCTGCCTTTTGTAGCCTTTGTTCCATGTCCATATTCTTGTTTTTGTCCGCGTGTTTCGTTTCATAATGTCGTCTCAGATTATACTCTTTCAGTACCGCCACACTTTCTCCACACAGAAGACACACAGGTTTTCCAGCTACCTTCGTGAACATATACTCCGACTCCCACCTTGTTTGAAACCCCCGGTTCTCAGTATCCACCTTCCGTTTTGCCATTTTTGATGGGTATCTGAAAGTTAATTTTACTGTGATGCTGACGACTGCTGTGCCAATAAATATTGAAATGAAGCAGCCTACTGCTCGGTGCGTCACCTTTGCATTGTGGGAAATGTAGTATTGGTGCGTGTAAAAGATCTGCGGGCTGCCGGCTTGCTGCGGGCCGGTTCTAATAATAAATCAAGATCATCCCAGGGGCCGTAAAAAACCTTCTTGCGGGCCGGATGTGGCCCGCGGGCCTTGACTCTGACATATGTGTGGTATAGGGTGGTACTGTTGGTTACCACGGTAACACATAATACAGTACAGAGTGAGGTAATTATGGGGGGAAGTTTTAAGTCATTTAGGAGTGGGACATTGAAGGATCATTTGGGCTGTAGTTCTGAGATGAATTGTATTGTGGGAAGAGAAAGGATACGTGTGTCCTTGATGATGACGTCCCTGGTGACCTGGTGGACCACCATCTGGTACAACACATAGACAATCTGACACACAAACTCATCATCCTCCTGTTGGGCTATAGGGAGGGAGAGAGAGAGACAGAGAGAGGTTAAACAACACATAGACAATCTGACACACAAACTCATCATCCTCCTGTTGGGCTATAGGGAGGGAGAGAGAGAGAGACAGAGAGGTGAAACAACACAGACAATCTGATCGTCCTCCTGTTGGGCTATAGGGAAGGTGAGAGAGAGAGACAGAGAGAGGTGAAACAACACAGACAAACTCATCATCCTCCTGTTGAGCTATAGGGAGGGAGAGAGAGAGAGACAGAGAGAGGTGAAACAACAGACAATCTGATCGTCCTCCTGCTGGGCTATAGGGAGGGAGAGAGAGAGACAGAGAGAGGTGAAACAACACAGACAATCTGATCGTCCTCCTGTTGGGTAGACACACAGGCACAGACATATGGAGGTCAGGACACAGAGCTCCCCTGAAGAATGTAGTATTTCACTGGAATAACCTCCATTCTGCTCCATCTTAACATTAACCCTGTAGATAGTGGAACCGATCATGGGTCCTAACTACTACCTACCGTTGAGCAGCTCGATGAGAGCAGGGATGATGCCAGACTTGGCCATTGTGGCAGCACAGGAGTCGTCCATGGACACCGTCCCTATCATGATCACCACCTCTAGGATCAGGTCATCCTCTGCCGAGCCTGGTGGTGGGCGGGGGCAGAGGTCAGGGTTCAAAGAGATCAAAGCTGAGAAGGTGGAGGTCACTAAGGTCAAAGGTAACAGGCCCCAGTGCGTGTGCTCTCATCATCCCATGATGTAGGACCAGTCAGTGACACAGAAAGTGTTGTTGAAGGTTATCGGTTAGAGAGGTTTGCAAATGTTATCGCAGATGTAGCTAAATGCTTAAGTTTATAGCTCCAACAGTGTAGTAATATCTAACAATACACACGCAAAAAAATCCAGAAATTAAGAAATATCAGAACAAGCAATGTCAGAGTCCAGAACATAGCATCATGCTGTGGGGTTGTTTTTTTAGCGGCAGGGATGGGAGACTAGTCAGAATCGAGGGAAAGATGAACGGAGCAAAGTACAGAGAGATCCTTGATGAAAACTTGTTCTACAGTGCTCAGGACCTCAGACTGGGGTGAAGGATTACCATCCAACAGGACAACGACTATAAGCGCACAGCCAAGACAACACAGCACTGGCTTCGGGACAAGTCTCTGAATGTCCTTGAGTGGGCCAGCCAGAGCCCGGACTTGTACCTGATCGAACATTTCTCGAGAGACCTGAAAATAGCTGTGCAGCAACGCCCCCCATCTAACCTGATAGAGCTTGAGAGAAACAAACTTTGTCTTGAGAGACAAACACCCCAAATACAGGTGTGCCAAGCTTGTAGTGTCATACCCAAGAAGACTCGATGCTGTAATCTCTGCCAAAGGTGCTTCAATAAAGTACTGAGTAAAGGGTCTGAATACTTATGTAAATGTGCTAAGTTTTTTACATTTCTAATACAGTTGCAAAAATGTCTAATGTCTGTTTTTGCTTAGTCATTATGGTTTATTGTGTGTAGATTGATGAGGGGAGTGATGTGATGTGTACACAGAGGAACTTGAAGCTTTTCACCCTCTCCACTCTCCACGTGGATGGGGCGGGCTCTCAACATGGATGGGGGCGGGCTCTCAACATGGCTGCGAATGTTTATTGTTTTATTTCTGCCTTTTCTATTCCAGACATTCTGAAATTCACTAAAGCATCCCATGTATGTAACTTTAGTCTTTCTCTTTTCAATGATTCATGAATGGGGCGGGCTCTCAACATGAATGGGGGCGGGCTCTCAACATGGATGGGGGCGGGCTCTCAACATGAATGGGGGCGGGCTCTCAACATGGATGGGGCCTGGCTCTCAACATGGATGGGGGCGGGCTCTCAACATGGATGGGGGCGGGCTCTCAACATGGATGGGGGCGGGCTCTCAACATGGATGGGGGCGGGCTCTCAACATGGATGGGGGCGGGCTCTCAACATGAATGGGGGCGGGCTCTCAACATGGATGGGGCCTGGCTCTCAACATGGATGGGGGCGGGCTCTCAACATGGATGGGGGCGGGCTCTCAACATGGATGGGGCGGGCTCTCAACATGGATGGGGGCGGGCTCTCAACATGGATGGGGGCGGGCTCTCAACATGGATGGGGGCGGGCTCTCAACATGGATGGGGGCAGGCTCTCAACATGGATGGGGCCTGGCTCTCAACATGGATGGGGCCTGGCTCTCAACATGGATGGGGCCTGGCTCTCAACATGGATGGGGCCTGGCTCTCAACATGGATGGGGGCGGTCTCTCAACATGAATGGGGGCGGGCTCTCAACATGGATGGGGCCTGGCTCTCAACATGGATGGGGCCTGGCTCTCAACATGGATGGGGCCTGGCTCTCAACATGAATGGGGGCGGTCTCTCAACATGAATGGGGGCGGCGCTCTCAACATGGATGGGGGCGGGCTCTCAACATGGATGGGGGCGGGCTCTCAACATGGATGGGGGCGGGCTCTCAACATGGATGGGGGCGGGCTCTCAACATGGATGGGGCAGGCTCTCAACATGGATGGGGCGGGCTCTCAACATGGATGGGGGCGGGCTCTCAACATGGATGGGGGCGGGCTCTAAACATGGATGGGGGCGGGCTCTCAACATGGATGGGGGCGGGCTCTCAACATGGATGGGGGCGGGCTCTCAACATGGATGGGGGTGGGCTATCAACATGGATGGGGGCGGGCTATCAACATGGATGGGGGCGGGCTCTCAACATGGATGGGGGCGGGCTATCAACATGGATGGGGGCGGGCTATCAACATGGATGGGGGCGGGCTCTCAACATGGATGGGGGCGGGCTCTCAACATGGATGGGGGCGGGCTCTCTCTGCAGTCTCCTAAAGTCCAATATCAACTCCTTAATTTGTTGATGTTGAGGGAAGGGTTATTATCCTGGCACCACTCCACCAGGGCCCTCACCTTCTCCCTGTAGGCTGTCTCGTTGTTGTTGGCAAATCAGGCCTACCACTGTTGAGTTGGAGATGTGCTTGGCCACGTAGAGTACAGGAGGGGACTGAGCATGCATTTTTGTGGGGCCACCGTGTTGATGAACAGCGTGGCGGATGTGCTGTTACCTACCTTCATCACCTGGGGTTGGCCCGTCAGGAAGTCTAGGACCCAGTTGCACATGAAGGGGTTTAAACCCAGGACCATGAGTTTAGTGTTGAGCTTGGAGGGCATTATGGTCTTGAAGGCTGTCGATGAACAGGATTTTTACATAGGTATTCCTCTTGTTTTTAGCTCGTCCGGCAGCAAGGCGTCAGTGCCCAAAACGTGTCTGGCTTTCCCCTTATTATTCGTGATTGTCTCTGCCTCATACGTCTTGCATTTGAGCCGTTGAATTGTGACTACACTTTGTCCCTGTACTGTCGTTTTGCCTCTTTGATTGCCTTAGAGGGCATAGCTGGTCTGTTTGTACACGTTCGTGTTCCCAGTCACCTTGGCGTGGTTTAATGGGGTGGTTAGCGCTTTTCAGTTTTGAGCGAATGCTGCCATTTATCCACATTTTTTGGTTTGGATAAGTTCTAATCATCACAGTAAGAACAACATCCTCTATGTACCTGATGAACTCAGTCACTGAGTCAGTGTATACGTTAATACTATTCCCAGTCTGCGTGATCAAACAGTCTTGAAGCATAGATTCTGATTGGTCAGACCAATATTAAAACTGTCCTTACTACGGGTATTTTCTTTTTAAGTATCTGCCTATAGCAAAATGGAGGCGTGATCTGATTTGCCGAAGGGAGGACGAGGGAGGGCATTGTAGACATTACAGTAACAGTGTTCAACAGTGATTGAGCGGCACAGATGTGTTGATATTTTCCCCAGATTTCCTTTATTCAAGTCTCCAGCTATAACAAACGCAGCCTCAGGATATGTGGTTCCCAGTTTGCACAAACTCCAGTGTAGTTCCTTGAGAGCTGTCGCGGAGTCGGCTTTGGGGTGGACATATACGGCCGTGACGATGACTGAAGTGAATTCTCTCAGGAGGTAATGAGGCCGGCACTTGATGGTGAGATACTCCAGATCGGGAGAACAAAGGAACTGGAGTTCCTGTACGCTACCACAATCACACCATGAGTAGTTAATCATGAAACATACACCTCTGCCTTTCTTTTTCTCTGAGTTCCTTCTTCCTGTTCTTCGCGATATATGGAAAACCCCGCTGACTGAATGGACGAGGACAGCATATCCGGAGAGAGCCATGATTCAGTAAAACAGAGTATGTAACAGTTCCTGACGTCTCTCTGGAAGGAGATCCTCACCCTAAGCTTGTCTACTTTATTGTCCAGGGACTGAGGGTTAGCGCGTAATATACTCGGAAGCGGTGGATGGTATGCATGCTTCCTGAGTCTCACTATGAACCAACTCCTTGTTCCTCTTTTCCGGGGACGACGACTTGGAGCAGCCCCTGGCATGAACGGAATTGCCTCGGAAGTTCCAACAAAGGATCCAATTCAGGGAATTAGAACATCTGGTTGAAATTCTGGTGAGTGACCGCTGATCTAATTTCCCAAAGTTATTTCCGGTTGTAGGTAATAATGCAAGAAACATTCCGAGCAAATAATTTAAGAAATAAGATAAACAAAAAGTTGTCTAGGAGCTATAAACAGGGCAGCCATGTCTGTTGGCACCATCTTGTCATCTTTCTCAAATTCATCAGGGTGAATGCACAGCATCAGTCCCCCCCAACTTTTATCCCCCTCTCTGCCTCCCTCCCTCCATGGTTTGAGGTGGTCTTTGAGGCCTACCTGGTTTGAGGCGGTCTTTGAGGCCTACCTGGTTTGGGGTGGCCTTTGAGGCCTACCTGGTTTGGGGTGGCCTTTGAGGCCTACCTGGTTTGGGGTGGCCTTTGAGGCCTACCTGGTTTGGGGTGGCCTTTGAGGCCTACCTGGTTTGGGGTGGCCTTTGAGGCCTACCTGGTTTGGGGTGGTCTTTGAGGCCTACCTGGTTTGAGGTGGTCTTTGAGGCCTACCTGGTTTGGGGTGGCCTTTGAGGCCTACCTGGTTTGGGGTGGTCTTTGAGGCCTACCTGGTTTGGGGTGGTATTTGAGGCCTACCTGGTTTGGGGTGGTCTTTGAGGCCTACCTGGTTTGAGGTGGTCTTTGAGGTAGGGCACCAGGTTGTACTCCTTCAGCACCAGTTCCCAGTCCAGGTCAGGGATGGTGAGGTTAGCCAGAGTCCCCAGACACTCTATCACATACTCCTCCCTCTCCTCCGCTCCCATCTGAGCCGCTAGGTCACCCACATAGTCCTTGTGAGGTACGAGAAGGGGGTTGGTTACTATAGAGACACAGGGCAGGGTTCAGCACTACAATATTTGTTCTAATAGTGTAGCTATGGATTCAGTAACTAGCATAAGAACACAGATCATGTGAGCCTTATCCGTCTATATCCATTCTAAGCATGTTGAAGCTCATCAGTGTTAAGAGTGTGAGTAAGTCCAGTACTCACTATGAAGAGGTTCTTGGTGGGTCCGTCATGTTGTGACAAGTTCCTGATCATCTTCATGATAAGAACATCCTTTAACTTCAGACCCCTCTTCATCAGCATCTTCAGACCATTACCTAGGCACAGGAGAACAGCATTAGGAGTGAGTGTGAGTGTGTGTGTGTGTGTGAGTGTTTGTGTGTGAGTGTTGTACCTTCACAGATGACCTGTGCGTTCCTCTTGTTGGCAGCCAGGTTGATGCAGAAGGAGATGAGCTCAGGTTCCATGTGGCTCTCACCACACTCAAACAGCATCTTCATCAACTGTCAATCAATCATCAATACCAATTCATCATCAATCATTATAGTTGGCCAGCAGTCAGTCAGTGTGTTATGGGTGTGTCTGTTGCCAAGCCTTTCTCTCTACTGTTTGTGTATGGATGTTTGCTTGGCGACATCATTGGCTGAGTGGATGAATCACATCATCACCATGTTGATGACAATGGTCTACATAGCTTCCATACAGTCATTTAGTGGGTCGCCATGGTGACACAGGTTGGGTTAAGCGCAGAGTACGAGAACAGGCAGCCCTTCCCTGAGGTGAGCAGAAAGGTAGAGAGAGGTACAGTACACTCGTTGCTGTCTAATCAGGTCTGTGCCTGTCAAGACCCTGGAGGGGAAACCTGAAAGGGCTTGCAAACAGACAACGAGGAGAGAGAGAAATAGAGAGCAAGAGAGAGAGGGAGAGAGGCAAGGGGGGGGGGGAGAGGGAGGGGGAGTGGCCACCAGGAAACGGCCTTGGAGGTCAACTTTGGGCGGGCACAGGTTCAAAAACGAGTCGCCCACAGCCCCTGCCCTCTGCTCCCCGTCTCCTTCTCTGATTTAACATTAAACAGGAAAGGCTTTAAGCAGGGGCACTGCAGGCCCGCTCCCTGTGAGGAGTCAGCAGTGTGCAATCACACACACACACACACACACACAGGCCCCGAGTCGGGTATCACATACCAGGGGCCCTGGACCCCAAATCAGCCCCGTCTAGACTCTCTGGCACCTGCCTCTGCTTATTTACCACAGCACAGGAGGCCTAGCGCCATACTACACAGCACACCCTCACTATCTAACCCCTCACTGCCCTCCACCCCCACTATCTAACCTCTCACTGCCCTCCACCCCCACCATCTAACCCCTCACTGCCCTCCACCCCCACCATCTAACCCCTCACTGCCCTCCACCCCCACCATCTAACCCCTCACTGCCCTCCATCCCCACCATCTAACAACCCCTCACTGCCCTCTACCCCCACCATCTAACAACCCCTCACTGCCCTCTACCCCCACCATCTAACCCCTCACTGCCCTCCACCCCCACTATCTAACCCCTCACTGCCCTCCACCCCCACTATCTAACCCCTCACTGCCCTCCACCCCCACTATCTAACCCCTCACTGCCCTCCACCCCCACCATCTAACCCCTCACTGCCCTCCACCCCCACCATCTAACCCCTCACTGCCCTCCACCCCCACTATCTAACCCCTCACTGCCCTCTACCCCCACTATCTAACCCCTCACTGCCCTCCACCCCTCATGGTCTAATCCCTCACTGCCCTCTACCCCTCCACCCCCACTATCTAACCCCTCACTGCCCTCCATCCCTCACTGCCCTCTACCCCTCCACCCCCACTATCTAACCCCTCACTGCCCTCCACCCCCACCATCTAACCCCTCACTGCCCTCCACCCCCACCATCTAACCCCTCCACCCCCACTATCTAACCCCTCACTGCCCTCTACCCCCACTATCTAACCCCTCACTGCCCTCCACCCCTCATGGTCTAATCCCTCACTGCCCTCTACCCCCACTATCTAACCCCTCACTGCCCTCCATCCCTCACTGCCCTCTACCCCTCCACCCCCACTATCTAACCCCTCACTGCCCTCCAGGCCCAGGGGGGTCAGGCAAGGTCAGGCCTTGCCCCAGGCCCAGGGGGGAGACGTAGAGAGAAAAGCTAGGTCAGGCCTGCCTGGTAGAGAGGAGAAGAGCTGGGTCAGGCCTTGCCCCAGGCCCAGTGGGGAGAGGTAGAGAGAAGAGCTAGGTCAGGCCTGCCTGGTAGAGAGGAGAAGAGCTGGGTCAGGCCTGGTAGAGAGAAAGAGAGAAAGGACAAGGATTAGGGGAGGGAAGGATATGTTGAGCTGGCCAAAGAGCAAGGGCAACAAAATAGGTAGCTTGATGAGGAAAACTGTCCAGAAAGAGAGAGGGAAGATGGTGAGTAGAGGGGGTCAAGACCATCCCTAGAGGGGAGGGGGTTAGAGGGCCTGGGGTCAAAGGTCTATTTCCGGTCATGCTGCTACCCAGCATCCTTTCTGACACTCCGACCCCGCAGGGCAGATCTACTGGCGACACGAACCACTACACAAACAACCCTGTTTATGAGCATCTGGCCCGCATTTACACCCAATCTTACAACACAAACAGAATAAACATTTAAGTAATCTATGAAAGACTGACAGGAAATCAGACATAACGTAATCAATATGACATCTCCTCAAATCCATTCTGACATCACTCAAATCTTGAACACTCAAAATCAATTTTCTAGATACAGCGCTCCAATTAGTAAAAATAAAAAAAGTGGTATGAATAAATGGAGCTTTCATCACAGTGAGAGTGAAGGCTGGTCAGCTGTCCTCCGGTGTTTGGGTGCAGATGTACCGCGTCCCCCTCTCTCTCCACCCCGCTCTTTCTCTCTCTCCATTCTTCCCACTCTCACAAGCACTCTCTTCCTCTGTCCATCCTCCCCTCTGTCCATCCATCCCCAGCTCTCCATCTATCCCTCTCCACCCCTCCCTCTCTCTCTCGCTCATGAATAATTCCAGGGTTGTTAGCCTCGATGCTAATGCTGTCTGGTCTGCAGCCCTGGCCCCTGGGTGTACATTACCCAGTCTTACCTGTGGTATGCAGTCTGTGTAGGCAAACATGGACTTGAATTGGTCATCCACACTGATGTGGTACAGAATGCACATACACAGCTGTCCCTGCTTCTCGTCAGCTGGAACATAAACAGAGAGAGAGAGAGAAGAGAAGCACAGAGACAGAGAGACATAGACAGAGAGAGAGACATAGACAGAGAGACATAGACAGAGAGAGAGACAGAGAGAGAGAGAAGAGAAGCACAGAGACAGAGAGACATAGACAGAGAGAGAGACAGACAGAGAGACATAGACAGAGAGAGAGAGAAGAGAAGCACAGAGACAGAGAGACATAGACAGAGAGAGAGAGAGAGAAGAGAAGCACAGAGACAGAGAGACATAGACAGAGAGAGAGACAGACAGAGAGAGAGACATAGAGAGAGAGAGAGACAGAGACAGAGGTGAATGAATAAATGAATGAGGAGCTAAAGACTTACATTCTGCTTCATGGGACGAGACTAGTGTGCGACACACACGTCCACTACAATACAGGTTAAATAACATACAGGTTAAATAACATACAGTTAACCACCTCTCTAAAACGATATGGTTTAGTAGTAGAAAAGCTAGCTATGCAAAGACAATGAAAACATGTTCTTATTGCAGGTTTATAGGAGGTTATTTTACAGCAGTCTGAAGGACGTGGCTCTGACTCTGTGTTAAACTGTCAGGTAGCTCTGCTCTCTCAGAGTGTTTAGGAGTTTGACCCAAACCACTGCAGGGCAAATGCAGGCCTCTCCAGAGAGGCAGCGAACTAACACCATGGAGTCACTGAAACGTCTGAGGACCTAAGTAGTTTTAAGACTGGTCTGTTGAGGTAGAGGGGCCGACCACATTGAGTCAGAACAGAACTAGCGATGGTGATGGGCCTCAGCAAGATCTGACAGAGCAGAGCAACCCAGTCCAGTACTAACTGGTCCTACGCCGTGGTCAGGGATCATGCAGGGGAGGCAGCCTACTGGAACCAGATGGGCTCACTGAACGGCTGGAAACAAGGGAAAAGAGACGGCTTGGAGGTTTCATTGGGAAAACAGGAGGAAGCATCAATTTTACTGCCTTTAATAAAGCTACGTTGCTCAGGCCTTTGCAGTGCCACGATTGGCACAAACATGTGCTTCTCATTAGTGTTGCCCTCAACCTATACCTAAACACACTCACATGAGCTTGCACACAAGACACACTCACACTCATCTGACCTGGCAAACTCCCTCACTACACCGGTAGAAACATGGAGGATCCTTTATGGGGAAAGAGAGAGACCCCATTAAAAATGTTCAAAACACCACTAGAGCCTCAGTGAAATAAAGAGTGGGGAGCTGTTAAGAATTATCTAGAGTGTTCAGGGGCAGTTAGTGGGAGAGCTAAACTCCAATTACACCCTGTTCTGATTTAAAACCACTCAACCTTGATAAAATCACACCGCCACGCATTAGTGGTCTCTGGGGCAGTTTTGTGGACAGTATACTATTGTTGTTAGTACAATGTATTGAGTGAATAAGAATACTGGTTCAATCTTCAAAGACAAAAAAACCCCAAAGAAAATGTCCCTTCAATAGTCAATCAGTTCAATGGAATGATTCTGGAATAAATAAGAAGCATTTACTTTACTGTAAAACGTGGTACTTCAGCAGCACCCATGACAGATAGTCACGTCAACAACAAAGAGTCAGTGGTCAGGTGAAGGGTTGAAAGGATTGAGATGTCGTAGTTGGTCCTAAATCCTGGTTGAGATGGAGGGATCAGGAGGAAGGTGAAGAGGAGGAGTAACCCACACTTTCCCCTTTCATCTTATCAGCCCAGGTTGGGAAACCCTAGCGGGGGCTGATGGGACAGGGATCAGAGGGATGGCAGACGTCACCTCACACCCTCACAGCAGAACAGAGCAGAGAAGAAAGGTTATCTCTCTGGAGATAAGAGGAGCATCTCTGGACACAAACATAGAGGCGAGGACACCACATCACAGAGGCTAGAGGATGATTAATAAGGCCTCGATTCTTCCGGGTTTGAAATCACACGCGCGCATGCTCGCGCGCGCACACACACTCTCTAAAATCAGCACAGGAGGTTGGTGGCATCTTGGGGAGGACGGACTCGTGGTAATGACTGGAGCGGAATGGTGTCAAATACATCAAACACATGGTTTCCATAGTTTCCATGTGTTTGATGCCATTCCATTCACTCTCCGTTTCAGCCATTATTATAAGCCGTCCTCCCCTCAGCAGCCTCCACTGAAAATGAGATATATTCAGCTATGTTTAGCCTAAGCGTGGACAGGACGTGCGCCTGTACATGATGTGTGTATGCGTAGGTGCGCGTGCACATGTGTATGTCTCATTCTAAAAGAAAATAAAGAAAATCCCTCCCAAATCTCTGTAGACCCCTCCTCAGCCTCTCCGGCCGGCTCCTACAAAAACAACATTTATGCTGGGGCCCAGAGTGTTATTCTAACAAATATATTATATTAATTATGCAAGTTACCCGACACTCCCTGCAGAGGCTTCAAAGGGCCCATCGCAGATGCTCCCAGCCGTGCCACATGACCCCCTGGATGAGCTAAAGCACCAATCACACACTGGATCTTGTTTCAGGAAGTCATTTTTCTAATGGCCACCAGAGCCAGAACCAGCCTCGCTGTGTCCACAGTTCTATAACAGCCTGCACCTGCACACACTGACACACACTTACTTAGACATACTGAAACGCACACACACACACACACTCTCAAACACACACAGGGAGTTGTGTCTGTCAGTACCTAGCATTAAGGAGAGTTTGTGGATGAGTCCAGCCTGAACCATCTGGCTGCGGAGGCCTGTGTCAAAGGAGAGGTTGAGGAGCAGACGCAGGGTAGTGTTCAGTAGGTTCTCATGATCACAGGCCAGCAGCCTGGCCAGTTTCTCCACCGCATGTGTCTCTGCCTGAACACCAGGGAAAAGCCTAGTTACTCAACACATCGCGGTAGAAAGTACACCTCTACACAGCCTAAAGTCTCATCTGTCACAATGGTATGCCCCAGAGTAATCATCTGCTCTACACTCACTAAAGTCTGTACTAGAAGACATTAAAAAAATACTCTTACCCTAACAAAATGTAAACCATTAGAGATGACCTCAATCGGAGGACCTGCGACTTTGTATGTATTTTCCTCACCATGTTGAGACTCCTGGCTTTTATTTCTCCTCCTTCATCCTTGCATTCCTCCCCCTATCCCCTCTCCCTCTCTCTATCCCCTCTCCCTCTCTCTATCCCCTCTCCCTCTCTCTATCCCCTCTCCCTCTCTCTATCCCCTCTCCATCTCTCTATCCCCTCTCCCTCTCTCTATCCCCTCTCCCTCTCTCTATCCCCTCTCCATCTCTCTATCCCCTCTCCCTCTCTCTATCCCCTCTCCCTCTCTCTATCCCCTCTCCCTCTCTCTATCCCCTCTCCCTCTCTCTATCCCCTCTCCCTCCCTCCCTCCCTCACCATGTTGAGACTCCTGGCTTTTATTTCTCCTCCTTCATCCTTGCATTCCTCCCCCTCTCTCTCCCTCTCCCTATCCCACTCTCCCTCCCTCTCTATACCCCTCTCCCTCCCTCTCTATCCCCCTCTCCCTCCCTCCCTCCCTCACCATGTTGAGACTCCTGGCTTTTATTTCTCCTCCTTCATCCTTGCATTCCTCCCCCTCTCTCTCCCTCTCTATCCCCCTCTCCCTCCCTCTCTATCCCCCTCTCCCTCTCTCTATCCCCTCTCCCTCTCTCTATCCCCTCTCCCTCTCTCTATCCCCTCTCCCTATCCCACTCTCCCTCCCTCTCTATACCCCTCTCCCTCTCTCTATCCCCTCTCCCTCCCTCCCTCCCTCCCTCACCATGTTGAGACTCCTGGCTTTTATTTCTCCTCCTTCATCCTTGCATTCCTCCCCCTCTCTCTCCCTCTCTATCCCCCTCTCTATCCCCCTCTCCCTCCCTCCCTCCCTCACCATGTTGAGACTCCTGGCTTTTATTTCTCCTCCTTCATCCTTGCATTCCTCCCCCTATCCCCTCTCCCTCTCTCTATCCCCTCTCCCTCTCTCTATCCCCTCTCCCTCTCTCTATCCCCTCTCCCTATCCCACTCTCCCTCCCTCTATATCCCCCTCCCCCTCTCTCTATCCCCTCTCCCTCTCTCTATCCCCTCTCCCTATCCCACTCTCCCTCCCTCTATATCCCCCTCCCCCTCTCCCTCTCTCTATCCCCTCTCCCTCTCTCTATCCCCTCTCCCTCCCTCCCTCCCTCACCATGTTGAGACTCCTGGCTTTTATTTCTCCTCCTTCATCCTTGCATTCCTCCCCCTATCCCCTCTCCATCTCTCTATCCCCTCTCCCTATCCCACTCTCCCTCCCTCTCTATCCCCCTCCCTTCCCCTCTCCCTCCCTCCCTCACCATGTCGTTCTTGTTCTCCAGGAAGATGCTGAGTTTCTTGAGGAAGGAGACCACGAGCACCAGTAGCTCCTCGTCCTCCCGGTCCAGGGTCTTCACCAGCATGTGGACGATGTTCTTGTTCCTCATTTTCAGCTCTGTGCGTGTGTCCTCAGCCAGGTTTAACAACAGGTACAGAGCCACTGGGGAGCACAGGGAGAGGACTTGAGACTTGAGAATTAGATATTGCTCTAACCTGTTATTACTACGTTATAACCAATGCAAACATTTTTTAAATAATAATATACTATGTAATAATGTAAATGTAAAAAAATATGTAGAATACTATGTAATACTGTAATAATGTTATTATCATAATAATACTTGTAAAAGGAAGTTATACCATGTAATATTGTCATGTTATCACCATGTTATTACCATGTAATAACTGATATACCAAATATACAATGCAATGTAATCACTATGTTATTAATTGTAATATTATTGCTTATTACATCATTGCATTATCAAGCACTAACAGTGCTGCTCAACACGTCACTGGCCTTCTGCTCAGCGCGTCGCTGGCCTTCTGCTCAGCGCGTCGCTGGCCTTCTGCTCAGCGCGTCGCTGGCCTTCTGCTCAGCGCGTCGCTGGCCTTCTGCTCAGCGCGTCGCTGGCCTTCTGCTCAACACGTCGCTAGCCTTCTGCTCAACACGTCGCTGGCCTTCTGCTCAACACGTCGCTGGCCTTCTGCGCAACACATCGCTGGCCTTCTGCGCAACACATCGCTGGCCTTCTGCTCAACACATCACTAGCCTTCTGCTCAACACATCACTGGCCTTCTGCTCAACACATCACTGGCCTTCTGCTCAACACATCACTGGCCTTCTGCTCAACACATCACTGGCCTTCTGCTAGGCATGGTAATGTACCACTTTTACTGTACCTCGTAGAAGCTGCTCCTGCTTGCTCAGGAGGCCCTGGTATTTCTTCAAGGCTTTCTCATGTTCCTTCTTCACATTCTGGTTGTCAGGATCCTCTTCATGTGAAAACAGTCAAGGAAGGAGTACTGCTGCTACACTGATCCAATCAACTCACCATAGAGAACTGATATAGTCACATGTTTTATATCAGTCTATTACAAAGTCCAAAAAATAACAACTATCCATTGCCTTTCCTTCTATACTATGACATTATGATTAAAATGAAGAGATATGCCAACACTGAGGACAGTAGAGACCCTGAGGTGTTGACCCTCTGTGAAGCAGCAAGGTATTGTAACATCTTTCATGTGACCTTTGACCTTAGCTGAAGGATATAAGCCTTCTTCTTCTTCTGCAGTTCATCCTGCCAGAGGTCGTACCTCTTCAGCTCGTGTTCAGTGATGTTCATACAGAGGGCTCCGATCTTATAGTGGGTCACTAGCCCATGAAACTGGGAGAAACTGGGGATGGGAAGAGGAAAGGTTTACAAGGCTTCCACTTATTCAAAAGTGCACATCGTTCATCATCATGCAACACCTATTTGGACCACAATCGGGAGCTCAGATTGAAATGATCCCATCTCCTGAGAGCTTAGTCCAAAAAGGTTGTGCCAAAATAAAACTTTATAAAGCATTGAGTCCAACAGTATCTCTTATCTCCTACTCATAATCAGCCAGACACAAACCAGATCATTGTAAAACCCCAACAGCATAGCACTGCCATGAAGAGAGATCAAGAAGGACCATCAGTTTTCAGAACAGCTTAGATCCGCTCACAATTCAAATCGCTCTTGACAAGTAGTTTATATATCATCCTTTCAAGGGTAATTTTAATGTTTCCTGAAACCCCTGGTTGGAAAGTAAGGTTTTGGTCTATGTTGTCATAGTTGTGTGACTTCTGTCAGAACAAGAGAGAGAGAGAGAGGGAGAGAGAGGGAAGAAAGAGAGGGATGAAAGAGAGGGAAGAAAGAGAGGGAATTGTGTACCTGGAGAAGCAGAAGAAGACGTAGATAATGGTAGTTGCCATGTCAACGCTCTGTTTCCAGTCCTCCCTCAGGACTCTGGCCAGAGCTCCCAAGGCAGTTTCTGACGAGGAGCAGACACACAGTCAGGTCAGGGGGGAGGGGGGAAATATGGGGGGGGGGCAAGGCGAGAGGGAAGTGATCGAGGAAGTGGGGAAGGGATTATTTGAAGGAAATGGACAGACTGTTAGGATTGGGAAGGGAAGTATGGAGTAGGGGTGATGGAAAGAGTCAATTAGAGATGACAGTCAGGTTGGGGTTGGAGGTTAAGGTAAGGAACCTGGGTGAATGTAAGGGGTTCCAGGCTCACATGGCTTTGAGCTATGGGTGACCTTCATTGTAAAGACACATATCACGTTGTTCCATTTCCCCTGGTCCTCTCCTCTTTCCTCACTGACCCCAGGTGTCACAGTTCTACCATTATCAACATCTGACCACTTGATGCGTTACGACAAAGTGAACCCGTGATGCATATTGACAGTTACAAATGAAGCCCATCTTCTGACAGTTGTAATGGATGATGGCCTTGTGCTGTTGTGAGAGAAAACAGCTCTGTCATCAGGGAAGGGAATAGGAAGGGCTTGGCTGTGTTTTTCTTATGAATGGGATGGGCTGCTGGCTGAGAGAATGGATTATATCAACCAATAACACTAGAGTTTGGCTAGCATCTGGCCTGTATAGCTTTCATACACCCAGCAGAGCAGCGTAGGGATGGGTGCAAGTACTCGAGTATAACCAGTAATTGGAACAACAAATAGCATACCGCAAACGTTTTGCCTTCAGCCTGGTTTCACGCTTATATGCGAGTATTCGAGTACTCAAAATTACTTTCATGAAAATACTCGAACACAGACATTATCTAAAATGCCCAGTCCATAGAGCAGATGATTACTCTGGGGCATACCATTGTGACAGATGAGGAAGGAACTCAAGAAAGGAGCGTACCATTCTGCAGGAGCTCTTCCAGGTTGTCAGGGTTGCGGGCGAGGTGGAGAATGAGGGTGGCTCCCCTGACCTTCTCTGGGATGTCTTCATACAGCAGCTCCACATAGTCATCTATGCAGTTGATGTTGGCCTCCTCATCCAGCTGACAACAACCCAGATACAGTATGGGTGAGGAATGAGGAGGATTAATAACACAGAAATAATGCAATGAATCATGGTATCAAATACACAGAAATGGACACACACACTGTCACACACACACACACACACACACACACACACTGTCACACACACACACACAGATATTTGACGCTCTCCTTACCTCCATCCCCTCAAATGGTGTGAGGTCTCTGGGCGAATGTTTCTCTTGTTTGTCTGTGAGGTGCAGGACAGCACAGCAAAGACACTAGTCAGCATGATGAACATGTATTTGCATAATGAGTCATTCAGCCTGCAACTGCAGCCTGTCAGGACCAGGCATTACCATGATGTAACCATTACCTGGCTTCTTACGGTTCTGCAGGTAGAACAGCAGTTGTTCCACCTCTGGAAGTTTAGATGGATGAATGAGCCTGCATTCCTCCACCACCCTGCGAGCCAGGGTGGTGATGTCTGTGTTGGCGTTTAAGCTTTTAAGGCGGATGCTGTGAATAGAAAATACATATTTTGAGCAATTTTCTTAGAAACAAAAAAAAGCTATTTCCAATAACTTTTCAATGACTTCATATTTTGTTAAGGCAAAATCAAATGTTTACAAGCCCTTAACCACAGTGCAGTTCAAGACAGAGTTGAGAAAACATTTACCAAATAAACTAAAGTAAAAAAATACAGATCAAGCTCAAAAAAATCAAGCTAAAGCATCATTTAACAGGGTAGGAAATGACCACTATTTTGGTCAGTGTTTCCCCTGGGACTCTACTTTGTGGTGAACATGGTATGTATAAAAGAACCCATTGGACCTGTTCAGTAGTGATGGGCATTCGAGTATTTTCTGTGAACCGGCTCATTTAGCTCCATTTTATAAAAGAGCAGGCTCCCAAACGGTTCTTCGTTCAAAATGCTTAAAAATCTAGAACCATGAAACAATTGCTCATCTTCAATGTAAAGACCAAAATGTAGGCTACCATTATGCCTGATCGTGAAATGCGATTTCAAATACATTTTCACCTGGCCAATTTATTAGATAATCTGCCAAAAAAAGTACGTTTTATTATTCCGCACTGATTTTTTTTTTTTTAGCTTGGACAAGATTTGACGCGCTCTAGCCACTATTTATTGTTTATGCATTGAGGATTTAATTAATTTGTAATTTATCTACAGAAAAACTAAAAAAGCAGTAGTAGCAGTATGCAAATCAGGGAGCCAAATGAACGGCTCTTTCGCCGATGTAATTCGGTTCCCGACGTTCACCAAAAAGATCCGTTCGTTTGCGAACGACCCATTACTACTTACTGTTCAGGTGAGAGTGACTGGAAAAACAACAACTTCAACGCTAATCTAATTTTCGTAGGTAATTCGCTAACGTTACATTAGACCCATGCTTAGCTACATTTTCTGACACTCCTTGCGTTCTCCAACCATCGGGTCCCCCATTTCGCCGAGGATAGTCGCCTCCACCTCATACTGAACAACGAGGGCTTTCTCTGTCGGGTGGACATCCAAACTCCCCCGTTTTACTTTCCTATGGATGGAGAGAAATGGCCAGGCAAATGATAATGATGATGAAGATCTGGATGATAAACCTGTTTTGATTTACAACATTCAATTCCAACCACCAAATCGTTAGACACTACTAGACAGTAAGCTTGAATACCTCAAAACACACTGCCATCAGACACACACAAGTGCAACACCTATCGCGCCTTTACACAAAAAACATTAAGACATGGCTAAAGACCATTTAGACTTGTGAACATAATCCCTAGCTGTTTATTGCCGCTTTCCGTGTCTGTAGCTTGTCCTGTGTTGCTCTGTTGGTGCTCATTGTTTGTATGTATTGTTATTGTAATTTTTTTAATGACCTGCTCATGGACTGCGGTTGAAAATTAGCCGGCTGGCTAAAACCGGCACTTTTACTTAAACGTTGATTAATGTGAACTGTCCCTGTAAAGAATGCTCTCAAAATACACCAAGTATGTATTTAAAAAATAATAATAATAATTTCAAAATACATTATGAGCCACGACGTCACATATCAGTCACAGCTGATTGTCAAAACATCAGCATCTGTTTTCTAGCCACAGCTGGCTAGCTAACGTTACCTTTTCAAGTACCGCGCATCTTCTGCCTGCAGTTTGTCCATTTCGGAAATTATGGAAAACTCACATTTAATTTTATTTCACTGTAAATGTAAACAAAACGTCTGTATTGTCAAACGGTTACCTAGCTAAAATTGAGAACTCTCATCGTTTATAATCTTGCTGTTGCTAGGGTGAGACTCCCTTCCCAGCATGCAAAGCGGCAAATGCATAGAACGTTGAAATGTCGGCCAGAGAGCACCCTATCGCCATCTGTAGGTCTGGAGGAGAACTGTGTATAATGGGTTTAGCAGATCTGTTGTCCAGTGTTCAGAAGTGTTGTCCCAGGGACCTAATGCAGGAACAACATGACATCAATCATGCGGTCTCTGTTATGACATAGTCAGATTCTTCAATTTCACTCTTTTGTTGGACTTGATTTAGTGCTTTCCTATCAGGAACCATTTTAATTGTTGAAATTATACGTTTGAGTAATTTAGCAGATGCTCTTATCTAGAGCGACTTACATAAGCTATTATGTTTAAGTGCTTTGCTCAAGGGCACAGATTTTTCACCTAGTCGGTTCGGTTACTGGCCCAACACTCTTAACCACTAGGCTACCTGCCACCCTTCCAATCGGAGACCATCTTTCTTGGAACCAGCAAGTGATCCATTTTCAAACCTTTTCTATTCTGCCTTGAGACTGTTCAAATCAAATGTATTTATATAGCCCTTCTTACATCAGCTGATATCTCAAAGTGCTGTACAGAAACCCAGCCTAAAACCCCAAACAGCAAGCAATGCAAGTGTAGAAGCACGGTTGTGATTGATTGGTAGACTGTTTTAGACTGTCTTTTTATAGTGCTGTAGCAAACATGATGGATGTCCCAATAGAAGAGTCTGGTATCTAAGGTCACAGGGTCAGGTGACATTGACTATGGACCTTACAGGTCAGGGTGTAAATATGTGAACTTTCCCTTGAGTTCACTGGCTAAACATTATTTAGGCCTAACAGCTCAGTACTAGGGACAATTCATTTAAAGTAAACTAAAATATATTAAAATGTCTTAATTTATTTATATACATTTCCTTATGTGACTATTGCACTGAAATGGATGCCTCCAACCCTGTTTAAGATACACTGTATAACAATTCAACAGTCTGAAAGTAGTCCACAGATAATCAATAATGATTGCACATAGTGTATGAAGGGTACAGAAAATATGTGAGATATAGTTGAGATACACTGCAAGCCCTATATCACCTCAACAGTCTGAATTGGCATACAGTCTGTAGTCAACAGGTCATTAATATTGACAGCACATGTCTTTAAGGGACAGAAAGTTGTATTACCCAATTTGCACTTTTCACTCAAAAGTGAATTTGCTTGTCAGAGCAACATTTTAAGCTAGCCTTCCAAAGTGACGGGTGATATCATCACTCTAAAATTAGAATGCGTCTCATGACGGGCACATAACTGTTTTCTGGTTGTAATAGAATGTGCTGGGCATTGCGCTACACTAGATATTTTACTGTGAAGTAATCCATGTTTTGAAGTGTTTGAGTGAAAGGAGGGGCTATAGTTTCCCAATGTGCTGTAATAAGGTTATGTGCTGGGCAACACGAGCTTACTGTAAAATCTATGTAGTAGAGTATTTAAGGAGGAGTCTTTGATACTGTTGATCATGCAGGCATTCTCATAGGATTTGCCATGGAGTCATTCCATGTCATTTGGGCCACCATCTCAGTGTTCTGAAATCGTTTCTGTAGTTAGAAACAAGAAAGATTGGCATTCCTGAAACATTATTTTGTTGAAATTTAATTTGATCTCAGAGATATTAAGCTAATTGATTGCACCCAAATTGGCCATTTTAATTAATCGGATTCAAATAATATTCAATAAATATAGTAGACTACCCAACATCCAATTTGGACGAAACTATAAATTCATAGGATTTATTATAGAATTCAGATAATATTCAATAAATTTAGTTCCACATTATACCCCAACAACCAATATACAGTATCAATTCTTTATGTAATATGAAGCTGTGGCTTGGAGTATTGCTTCTCCATACTATGTAATGTATTCCCGGTGAATCTGGTGATGTTTTTTTTCTCCCCTGTCCAGAGAAATTAGTAATCGAAGTCATTATCTACCATGAAGTCTTGTGGAAGTATCAGGTTTTGACTACTAGATGTCGCTGTTCCTGCTATACCGTCACACTTTTTAAAAATCCATTTAGCTGGTATCTTGTGTTTTATTAAATAGATCACAACATTTCCTTTGCAACTTTGGGTAGAAACCCAATAGATTTAGCTCATGATCATCCTCACAATTCAAGCCAGTCCTCCATGAAAGCAAGTTTGTCTTTCCTTTACTCTTAATCTGTGTGCATGAAACAGCCCCCTTGTGTGTGTAGTTTATTCCCTTAAAAAATGGTCTGGATTACTTACTGATAGACCATTCTTGTTGAAGAAACAAACCATCGGAGTGGCGGGAAGCCTAGTGGTAAGAGTGTTGGGCCAGATCGAATCCCCGAGCTGACAACGTAAAAATCTGTCGTTCTGCCACTGAACAAGGCCACCATTGTAAATAAGAATTTGTTCTTAACTGACTTGCCTAGTAAAATAAAAATAGGCTACGTCAGTTTCAATGTTATGTTCTTCAATGGTAAACGTCCCAAACATTTACTGTTTTGCAGTGGTAATGGTACTACTGTAGGTCCTAGCCCAAGTTTTGAGTCTTCATGTGAGAAAGCTACCACTTATTGGACTATTCAAATCAAACCAAATCAAATGTTATTGGTCACATACACATGGTTAGCAGATGTTAATGTGAGTGTAGTAAAATGCTTGTGCTTCTAGTTCCGACCATGCAGTAAAATCTAATAAGTAATCTAACAAATCTAACAAAAAACAACTACCTTACACACAAATGTAAAGGGAAGAATGAGAATCTATACATATAAATATATGGATGAGCGATGGCCGAACGGCATAGACAAGATGCAGTAGATGGTGTAGAATACAGTATATATACACATGAGATGAATAATGTAGGATATGTAAACATTATTATAGTGGCATCATTTATAGTGACACGTGATACCTTTATTAAGTCAGTTTATTTAAGTGGCCAGAGATTTGAGTCTGTATATTGGCAGCAGCCTGTCTGTGATAGTGAGGGCTGTTTAACAGTCTGATGGTCTTGAGATAGAAGCTGATTTTCAGCCTCTCAGTCCCAGCTTTGATGCACCTGTACTGACCTCGCCCTCGGATGATAGCGGGGTGAACAGGCAGTGGCTCAGGTGGTTGTTGTCCTTGGTGATCCGGGTGCTGTAGGTGTCCCGGAGGGCAGGTAGTTTGCCCCCGGTGATGCTTTGTGCAGACCTCACTACCCACTGGAGAGCCTTGCGGTTGAGGGCGGAGCAATTGCCGTACCAGGCATACAGCCCGGCAGGATGCTCTCGATTGAGCATCTGTAAAAATTTGTCAGCGTTTTAGATGACAAGCCAAATTTCTTCAGCCTCCTGAGGTTGAAGAGGCGCTGTTGCGCCTTCTTCCCCACGCTGTCTGTGTGGGTGGACCATTTCAGTTTGTTTGTGATGTTTACGCAGAGGAACTTAAAACGTTCCACCTCCTCCACTACTGTCCCGTCGATGTGTATAGGGGGGTGCTCCCTCTGCTGTTTCCTGAAGTCCACGATCACCTCTTTTGTTTTGTTGACGTTGAGTGAGAGGTTATTTTCCAGGCCTACCACTGTAGTGTCGTCTGAAAACTTGATGATTGAGTTGGGTTGAAACATTAGGTTGCTAAGAGGTGGACAAACTGAATCGCTTTCATGGAGGACTGGCTTAAATTGTGAGGATGACCACACAATTTATTTGCATAATAAGCCAAATCTATTGGTTTTCTACCCAAAGTTGCAAAGGAAATGTTGTGATCTATTTAATAAACCATCAAAATGGATGTGTGGTGGCTTAGTTGGAACACCGGCATCTAGTGGTCAAACTAGGGTACTTTCACACTACTTTAAGGTAAATAATGCAAGCGAATGGAATTACTAATTTCTCTGAATAGAAAAAAAACATCTCGAGACATTATTACATTGTATGGAAAAACAATACTACAATCAATCAAATCAAATGTATTTATAAAGCCCTTCTTACATCAGCTGATGTCACAAAGTGCTGTACAGAAACCCAGCCAAACTGCAAGCAATGCAGGTGTAGAAGCATGGTGGCAAGGAAAAACTCCCTAGAAAGGCCAGAACATAGGAAGAAACCTAAAGAGGAACCAGGCTATGAGGGGTGGCCAGTCCTCTTCTGGCTGTGCCGGGTGGAGATTATAACAGAACATGGCCAAGATGTTCAAATGTTCATAGATGACCAGCATGGTCAAATAATAATAATCACAGTGGTTGTAGAGGGTGCAACAGGTCAGCACCTCAGGAGTAAATGTCAGTTGGCTCTTCATAGCTGATCATTCAGAGTATCTCTACCGCTCCTGCTGTCTTCTGCACGTCCGGTGAACAGGTCAGGGTTCCATAGCTGCAGGCAGAATAGTTGAAACTGGAGCAGCAGCACAAACAAATGGACTGGGGACAGCAAGGAGTCATCAGGCCAGGTAGTCCTGAGGAATGGTCCTAGGGCTCAGGTCCGAGAGAAAGAAAGAAAGAAAGAAAGAAAGAAAGAAAGAAAGAAAGAAAGAAAGAAAGAAAGAGAAAGAAAGAGAGAGCATACTTAAATTCACTCAGGACACCGGATAAGACAGGAGAAATACTCCAGATATTACAGACTGGCCCTAGCCCCCCGACACAAACTATTGCAGCATAAATACTGGAGGCTTAGACAGGAGGGGTCGGGAGACACTGTGGCCCCGTCCGACGATACCCCCGGACAGGGCCAAACAGGCAGGATATAACCCCACCCACTTTGCCAAAGCAGAGCCCCCACACCACTAGAGGGATATCTCTAACCAACCATCCTGAGACAAGGCCGAGTATAGCCCACAAAGATCTCCCCCACGGCACAACCTGGGGGGGAGGGGCGCCAACCCAGACAGGAAGATAATGTCAGTGACTCAACCCATTCAGGTGACGCACCCCTCCTAGGGATGGCATGGAAGAGCACCAGTAAGCCAGTGATTCAGCCCCTGGAATAGGGTTTGAAGCAGAGAATCCCAGTGGAGAGAGGGGAACCGGCCAGGCAGAGACATCAAGGGCGGTTTGTTGCTCCATTCACCTTCACACTCCTGGGCCAGACTACGCTCAATCATAGGACCTACTGAAGAGATGAGTCTTCAATAAAGACTTAAAGGTTGAGACCGAGTCTGCGTCTCTCACATGGATAGACAGACCATTCCATAAAAATTGAACTCTATAGGAGAAAGCCCTGCCTCCAGCTGTTTGCTTAGAAATTCTAGGAACAATAAGGAAGTCTGCATCTTGTGACCGTAGCGTGCGTGTAGGTATGTACGGCAGGACCAAATCGGAAAGACTGGTAGGAGCAAGCCCATGTAATGCTTTGTAGGTTAGCAGTAAAACCTTGAAATCAGCCTTTGCCTTAACAGGAAGCCAGTGTAGAGAGGCTAGCACTGGAGTAATATGATCACATTTTTTGGTTCTAACTTTATCCGGGTAGCCGGAAAGTAGAGCATTGCAGTAGTCTAACCTAGAAGTGGCAAAAGCATGGATTAATTTTTCTGCATCATTTTTGGACAGAAAGTTTCTGATTTTTGCAATGTTATATAGATGGAAAAAAGCTGTCCTTGAAACAGTCTTGATATGTTCGTCAAAAGAGAGATCAGGGTCCAGAGTAACGCCGAGATCCTTCACAGTTTTATTTGAGACAACTGTACAACCATCGAGATGAATTGTCAGATTCAATAGAAGATCTCTTTGTTACAAGCCCCAGCTTCATACAGTTGCTTAAACATAGAGAACTGATTGGTTGCTGGGGTGGGACGGGTGTGGGGGGTTCGTGAGTGGGTTTGATTTTTTTCCTCATGTCTTACTCATTGGTAGGAAGAAGTTTGATCCAAATTGGATGTTGGGTAGTCTACTATATTTATTGAATATTATCTGACTTCTATTAATTGAAATGGCCGATTTGGGTGCAATCAATTAGCTTAATTTCTCAGAGATCTAATTATATTTAAACAAAATAATGTTTCAGGAATGCCAATCTTATCTGTTACTAACTACAGAAACAATTGCAGAACAATCTGAGATGGTCGGTGTTGAAATCCTCTTTCTGGTGCTTCTTGAGGTGTAACGACCCCATGGAGACTTGTGCTGTTTCTGGTCTCCTCCACAGAGCATGGTACATCAACATCCAGGTCGTTAAAGGCTGTGTATGATGACCACACAGTTTGTGTGTGTACAGTACGTGAACACTCACAAGGGCTTCTTTTTGTGATCTGAAATGTTGATTGAGCGTAGTGACATAGTGGCACGTACGCATTGGGGATCTCCCTGGAGACATGTGACCAAAGCAGATTCTTGAACCATAAGCCTGACACATATCTGGAGCAGAAGTGCAGCGACTACTAAAACTGAGAGGCTAGGGCAAAGCTTCAGCGTCTGACTATTTACAGACCGGCCATGTCTTATCATGTGCATAGGCACAGCTAAGTCCAAATGTCTCCATTCAACGCTTTAAATAGATATAAATATTCACATGTTGTTGAGTGAATGCATGCATGGTCTACCATACGTTTTGCAGACCTATCACTTTGTAACTTAGGCATCCAAAGACAAGAACACTGTGACTATGCATAGATACAAACATGAGAAGACTGCTAAAAATAACTGCTACATTATATGGCTGTAAGGGGCAGGGAGAACGTATCTTGTGTGCTGCTGGTATTTGTGGGTTGAAAGCTCGGATGCCACTCTGCGTGCCTGCAGCCGGGGTGCAGCTTTCAGCACTGCCCCAAGATGGGATCACAGCCGATCCCTTGCTGCCAGAGAAGGTACCAGGGGACCCCAGACCCACAGATATAGCAGCACCGCAGAAGCAACAGCAGAAGCAACAACACCTTCACACTTGGTCACACACACCGTGTGGTTCACACACACTGCTCGCTCGCTGGACTGGACTGGACACCGAGCAGAGACACTGCCACAGGCACACTAGGTCACACACACACAGACCATCCGGTTCACGCACACTGAATCTCTGCGATGGACACTGCGCTGGATACAGACAAGGCAAGAATGAGCCTGGAAGATACAAAAAGGGCAGTGGTGTCTCCAAGCTCTCCACCTAACATGGAGTTCCAAGCCCTCCACCAGGCCCATCGGGACCGCTGGAAGAACACAGATGTGTCCATGTGTCGCCACAGCCTGTCCTTCCATCTGCACCACAGCCTGAGGATGGAGTTCTTCGCCAGCTTCCTGTACCTGCTGGAGCAGATCCCCCTGGGTAAGGACAGGGGCGCCACCAACCGCCTTCATCGGGCTCTGGGCAAAGTGAGGGGGAACGGGTGTGTTTGAGCATGTGTGTACTTTTGAGGGTTAAATCAGTCTTAACATGCATGCAGAGATACAGTTTGTACCGTAGGCTGTAAATGATCTATGTGGGAATACGCTATATGAGAGACACTGGTGTTAATGGGACTTCCCTGCGTTAATAAAACCAATTATCCAATTACACTATGTGCTTTCTGGCTGTCTGATATGGCACCATACTGGCCAGCTCCTAGAACAGAGAGAATGTGCAATCAAGCACCTACTCTAATCCATAGCTCTCATCTAATCAATAGCTCTCACAATCACCTTGGTGTAGCCTGATTTCAGGTCCTATAATCAGTTGAAAATGTTCCCACCATCTAACCATACTGACCATCCCAGCATCCTGACCATTTATCATGATTAAACAAGAGGTGGAACCTATGCATCTCAATGCATGATGATATAGTAAAGAGAGAGAAGCGCTAACTGTGTAGGCAGGATACTCATACTGTACGTCCAGTGGCCTTGGGGTGTGTTCGCAAATTCAATCTGGAGTACCAGAGTGCGCTCTGGGCATTTGTAAATTCAGAGCGTTTTGCTCTCGGAGCGTTCAGAGAACAACCTGGATACTCTGGCCAAGGAGTAGGGTTGATCCTAGAGTTCTGACCTCACTACGGCAGTCAAGCATCCAAGCTAACTGTCTAACGTTGGCTAGCTGGCTAGCTACTTCCAGACACAACTGAGAGAACAACCTCACTCTGACCATTTTACTCGCCCTAGTAGAGCTGGTTAGGCTGTTTTCATGTTATCCAGAGCATTGGTGGCCGTAACTGTGCTGCTGGCAACAATGTAATTACTTTTTTTTAACAACGTTTACCAACACCGGGCATATTCAATGGGTGTTGAGCTCTCTCTCGTAATTGTATCAGTTATTCTGCACTCTGGCACAATCATACGAGAGTGCTCTGAAATCGGAGATGATCGCCAGAGTAAATTTATGACTGCACCCTTGATTTCCTAATTTTCTTGGAGATTTCAGTGGGTCAAACTAACCTGTCCAGGAATAGGCCCATCAATGACATGTGAAGTGTGTAAGCACTGTGTCATGTCAAGAGGTGTTTGATTCATGACAGTCAGAGTTTCATAGTCATTATTTGTTTATTTATTGAACCTTTATTTAACTAGGCAAGTCAGTTAATAACACATGTTTATTTACAATGAAGGCCTACCGGGGAACAGTGGGTTAACTGCCTTGATCAGGGACAGAACGACAGATTGTTACCTTGTCAAACAATTCCCTAATTGCATGTAAATTGGTGTGTAAACCTCTGACATTCTCTTGGTTTTGAAATTCAGTCCTTTGGTGAAGGAGATGTTTGTCCAAACAGATGAAAGGTCACAGAGTCTGGAAACTCTTTACCTTCACTAAGGAGGTGAACTAATTGTGGGTGATGATAGGGGAAGTTGGCCGTAAAATGGCATTTGACTGGCAGAATGACACCTTTCACACTCCGTCTTCCCGTCCTCTGAGACATCTTGATCGTGTTACTATACTTATCCCTCTCTCCTGTAGGCGTCCCGAGTGTGCACACCAATACTGTATCAGAATACCATCTGATGCCTTGTGACCTTCAAACATTACTCGGCCAAGTGAACACCTGACTTGAGGCGTCTTGGAAGTTCTTGACATGTTTGGTTCGATACTCTGATTGTCTTCTTCCCCTTGGTTTTAACCTCTGTCTTCCTCTCCTTGGTTTTAACCTCTCATTGTCTTCCCCTCCTTGGTTTTAACCTCTGATTGTCTTCCTCTCCTTGGTTTTAACCTCTCATTGTCTTCCTCTCCTTGGTTTTAACCTCTCATTGTCTTATTCTCCTTGGTTTTAACCTCTCATTGTCTTCCTCTCCTTGGTTTTAACCTCTCATTGTCTTCCTCTCCTTGGTTTTAACCTCTCATTGTCTTCCTCTCCTTGGTTTTAACCTCTCATTGTCTTCCTCTCCTTGGTTTTAACCTCTCATTGTCTTCCTCTCCTTGGTTTTAACCTCTGTCTTCTTCTCCTTGGTTTTAACCTCTCATTGTCTTCCTCTCCTTGGTTTTAACCTCTCATTGTCTTCCTCTCCTTGGTTTTAACCTCTCATTGTCTTATTCTCCTTGGTTTTAACCTCTCATTGTCTTCTTCTCCTTGGTTTTAACCTCTCATTGTCTTGTTCTCCTTGGTTTTAACCTCTCATTGTCTTGTTCTCCTTGGTTTTAACCTCTCATTGTCTTCTTCTCCTTGGTTTTAACCTCTCATTGTCTTGTTCTCCTTGGTTTTAACCTCTCATTGTCTTGTTCTCCTTGGTTTTAACCTCTGTCTTCTGCTCCTTGGTTTTAACCTCTGTCTTCTTCCCCTTGGTTTTAACCTCTGTCTTCCTCTCCTTGGTTTTAACCTCTCATTGTCTTATTCTCCTTGGTTTTAACCTCTCATTGTCTTATTCTCCTTGGTTTTAACCTCTCATTGTCTTCTTCTCCTTGGTTTTAACCTCTCATTGTCTTCTTCTCCTTGGTTTTAACCTCTGATTGTCTTCTTCCCCTTGGTTTTAACTTCTGTCTTCTTCTCCTTGGTTTTAACCTCTCATTGTCTTCTTCCCCTTGGTTTTAACCTCTGTCTTCCTCTCCTTGGTTTTAACCTCTCATTGTCTTATTCTCCTTGGTTTTAACCTCTGATTGTCTTCTTCTCCTTGGTTTTAACCTCTCATTGTCTTCTTCTCATTGTCTTCTTCTCCTTGGTTTTAACCTCTCATTGTCTTCTTCTCCTTGGTTTTAACCTCTCATTGTCTTCTTCTCCTTGGTTTTAACCTCTCATTGTCTTCTTCTCCTTGGTTTTAACCTCTCATTGTCTTCTTCTCCTTGGTTTTAACCTCTCATTGTCTTCTTCTCCTTGGTTTTAACCTCTGTCTTCCTCTCCTTGGTTTTAACCTCTCATTGTCTTATTCTCCTTGGTTTTAACCTCTGATTGTCTTCTTCCCCTTGGTTTTAACCTCTGTCTTCTTCTCCTTGGTTTTAACCTCTGTCTTCTTCCCCTTGGTTTTAACCTCTGTCTTCTTCTCCTTGGTTTTAACCTCTCATTGTCTTCTTCCCCTTGGTTTTAACCTCTGTCTTCCTCTCCTTGGTTTTAACCTCTCATTGTCTTATTCTCCTTGGTTTTAACCTCTGATTGTCTTCTTCTCCTTGGTTTTAACCTCTCATTGTCTTCTTCTCCTTGGTTTTAACCTCTCATTGTCTTATTCTCCTTGGTTTTAACCTCTCATTGTCTTATTCTCCTTGGTTTTAACCTCTCATTGTCTTTTTCTCCTTGGTTTTAACCTCTCATTGTCTTCTTCTCCTTGGTTTTAACCTCTCATTGTCTTCTTCTCCTTGGTTTTAACCTCTCATTGTCTTCTTCTCCTTGGTTTTAACCTCTCATTGTCTTCTTCTCCTTGGTTTTAACCTCTGATTGTCTTCTCCTCCTTGGTTTTAACCTCTCATTGTCTTCTTCTCCTTGGTTTTAACCTCTCATTGTCTTCTTCTCCTTGGTTTTAAACTCTGATAGTCTTCTTGTCCTTGGTTTTAACCTCTGATTGGCTTATTCTCCTTGGTTTTAACCTCTGATTGTCTGGAGGTGGCCGTGAAAATCCCACTCCTGGACCTCTTCCCTGTCGGGTGCCTTTTAGCATTGTGGTGTGAGTCCAATTGGAAGCAAATTATTTTATAATGACATCAGGGACTCTGAGAGTGCGATTGTTGCATCGTGTTGCCATAAATTTTGCCGTGACACGTTTCCAGCTGACAAATGCATCGGCCCTCTCACTGTACTCAACAAGACCTACAAAACAAATAGAAACATATAGAATCATTTTACTAACTGGTGAGAAAAAAGTAGAACCCCAGTGTCAAAGGTCAAAGCATTGGGTGCATACAGTCCAAACGTATATATTGTTTACATCACATACCTGTAGTCCTGTTACTCCATACCACAGCTGATCATGCGGTTGGAAAACACCCTTATTTTTAGACTTATAATCAAATTATCGTAATGCGTCTCTCGGGCAGATCATCGGCTCTTATCCATAGTTAGTGATCCAGTGTCCTGTTCTGTTCTTCAGCACACCTGTTCCTCCTGCGTGACTTTGTCCTCTTCCCCAGTAGTGTGGTGAAGAGTGTTATTCACACAGACATAACTTGACTATGGCCATGGGAAAAGGTCAATCAGTTGTGTGTGTGTGTGTGTATCCCACAGTCAAGCTCTTCGCAGTGACCTGCGAGAAAATCAAAGGGGAGAAGTACTTCTACTACAAGGCGCAGCAGTTCTACGAGGACGTGGAGCCGTCAGAGGAGGGGATGATGGGAGACTTCGTTGAGATCTCCCACATCGACCTGGAAGGCTCCAGGAACTTTCTGAGCAGGTTTATTGTAAGTCTACACTACATTACATGTGTGTCACTGAAATGACACCTCTGACTTGGTTGAAAACTGAGTGGTAGTGACCTCGGAGCCTGAGTGTGTTACAGAACCCAAGTTGATATTTGTATCAGTATCTGTTTATGACATGAAATGCATCATCTTTCTGCTATAAAAATACCTTCTCCCATGAGTCCATCCCTTCTCATCTACAAAGGGAGCTGTACCTCTGCCCAGAACACATCATGTCACTAATGGTCATCTTGACCTTCTGCCAGGCCGGCTCTGTAACAACACCCTCATGTCCAGAGCCCCAAACATTAATCCCTAATGTTACACCTGGTCCACAAGACTGGAGAGGGTCAACGTGTGTGCGTGTCTGTGTGTGTGTGCTGTACTTACATGAATGGGGATTTGTGTTACATGGAAACTAGGCTATTAACAGTCATATCTGGTGTGGTTCTCATTATTGATAGTCATATCTGGTGTGGTTCTCATTATTGATAGTCATATCTGGTGTGGTTCTCATTATTGATAGTCATATCTGGTGTGGTTCTCATTATTGATAGTCATATCTGGTGTGGTTCTCATTATTGATAGTCATATCTGGTGTAGTTCTCATTATTGATTACACACACACACACACACCTGTCTACTGCAAGGGAAGCCTTGCCAGTAGAGTTCTGATCTGGGCTATACCTGTCTACTGCACCTCCCCTTAGCAGTAGAGTTCTGATCTGGGCTATACCTGTCTACTGCACCTCCCCTTGCCAGTAGAGTTCTGATCTGGGCTATACCTGTCTACTGCACCTCCCCTTAGCAGTAGAGTTCTGATCTGGGCTATACCTGTCTACTGCACCTCCCCTTGCCAGTAGAGTTCTGATCTGGGCTATACCTGTCTACTGCACCTCCCCTTAGCAGTAGAGTTCTGATCTGGTCTATACCTGTCTACTGCACCTCCCCTTAGCAGTAGAGTTCTGATCTGGGCTATACCTGTCTACTGCACCTCCCCTTAGCAGTAGAGTTCTGATCTGGGCTATACCTGTCTACTGCACCTCCCCTTGCCAGTAGAGTTCTGATCTGGGCTATACCTGTCTACTGCACCTCCCCTTGCCAGTAGAGTTCTGATCTGGGCTATACCTGTCTACTGCACCTCCCCTTGCCAGTAGAGTTCTGATCTGGGCTATACCTGTCTACTGCACCTCCCCTTGCCAGTAGAGTTCTGATCTGGGCTATACCTGTCTACTGCACCTCCCCTTGCCAGTAGAGTTCTGATCTGGTCTATACCTGTCTACTGCACCTCCCCTTGCCAGTAGAGTTATGAACTCATTCCAGACTATAATAATCTGCCATTTCATTTATTACATTTAATAAGTTACAAGAAAAATATCCTTGAATAGCTTATCTCCTCGCCGGGCGGTAAAGCAGGGGACTTTCACAATGATGCGTTTAGGTAACATACACGTTAGCAGTGGTGTAAAGTACTTAAGTAGAAACACTTTACAGTACTACTTAAGCACTGTTTTGGGGTATCTGTACTTTACTATTTATATTTTTGACAACTTTTACTTCACTACATTCTTAAGGAAAATTATGTACTTTTTACTCCATACATTTTCCCTGACACTCAAAAGAACTCGTTACATTTTGAATGCTTTGCAGGACAGGAAAATGTTCCAATTCACACTGTAACGGTTGTCGTCTTCCTCTTCTGAGGAGGAGTAGGAAATGCAGCGTCGTAAGTGTTCGTCATATTTATTTCACAGAACACAGAAAACAAGCGAATAAAGGAAAACCGAAACAGTCCCGTAAGGTGAAAACAACTACCCACAACTAACAGTGGGGAAACAGGCTGCCCAAGTATGGTTCCCAATCAGAGACAACAACTACCCACAACTAACAGTGGGGAAACAGGCTGCCTAAGTATGGTTCTCAATCAGAGACAACAACTACCCACAACTAACAGTGGGGAAACAGGCTGCCCAAGTATGGTTCCCAATCAGAGACAACAACTACCCACAACTAACAGTGGGAAAACAGGCTACCTAAGTATGGTTCTCAATCAGAGACAACAACTACCCACAACTAACAGTGGGAAAACAGGCTACCTAAGTAGGGTTCTCAATCAGAGACAACAACTACCCACAACTAACAGTGGGAAAACAGGCTACCTAAGTAGGGTTCTCAATCAGAGTGTAACGAGTTTCGTCTTCATACGAAGGAGAGTCGGACCAAAATGCAGCGTGTGGTTTACGATCCATGTTTATTAATAATACGAAACACGAATCTCCAATACAATACTACAAAACAAAACGTAACGAAACCCTAACAGCCTATATAGTGTGAACACAGGGACACATAGGACAGGAACAATCACCCACCAACAAACAGTGAAACCCAGGCTACCTAAGTATGATTCTCAATCAGAGACAACTAATGACACCTGCCTCTGATTGAGAACCATACTAGGCCGAAAACATAGAACTGACCCAAAACATAGAAAAACAAACATAGACTGCCCACCCAACTCACGCCCTGACCATACTAAATAAATGCAAAACAAAGGAAATAGAGGTCAGAACGTGACACAGAGACAACAACTACCCACAACTAACAGTGGGAAAACAGGCTGTCTAAGTATGGTTCCCAATCAGCGACAACAACTACCCACAACTAACAGTGGGAAAACAGGCTGCCTAAGTATGGTTCTCAATCAGAGACAACAACTACCCACAACTAACAGTGGGAAAACAGGCTGCCTAAGTATGGTTCTCAATCAGAGACAATGATCGACAGCTGCCTCTGATTGGGAACCATAGCAGGCCCAACACATAGAAATATAAACACAAGAACAAAACATAGAATGCTCACGCCCTGACCAAACTAAAATAGAAACATACAAAAGGAACTAAGGTCAGGACGTGACACACACACTTAGCAAAATCCCTGGTCATCCATACTGCCTCTGATCTGGAGGACTCACTAAACATAAATGTTTCGTTTGTAAATTATGTCTGGGTGTTGGAGTATGCCCCTGGCTATTCGTAAATTTAAAAATAACATTGTGCGTCTGGTTTGATCAATATAAGGAATTTAAAATGAGTTATGCTTTTACTTTTGATACTTAAGTATATTTAAAACCAAATACTTTTAGAGTTTTACCCAAGTAGTATTTTACTGTGCGAAGTTCCCTTTTACTCAAGTCATTTTCTATTAAACCTTTTACTGCAGTTGGCTAAACCAGGGTCACACAGAGTGTTTCTGGGTAGTCTTAAATACATCTACTTTCAAACAAAAGTATACACCTCACACACATTGTTATGGGCTTAAACAAAAGAAGACACCTGTACCATGTCAGATATAGAGATGAAATGTATTACATTTTGAGTTTGCATCCCAATATTACACTTTATATACATCACAGAAGACTGAAAGATAAAACTGTTTAACATAGAAACACTGCATTTTCTGCGGCTTTTTAAAATCATGTTTATTAATTATGAAATCATGAAACATATTAAGATCTTTCTTCCTATGAGGCAACAATGTCATTTGACTGCAGGAAAGGGCTACAGTATCTTTACTTTTACTCAGGTATGACAATTAGGTCATTTTTCCACCACTGTATGTTAGAGCCAACATAATATAGGATCTTAATTTGAGCCAGATTGCTACAACAGGAAAATAATCCTGAAGCAATAGAAAATGTGAACTATTATGTGGATTATAATTAATGGACAATGGCAAAGGTCCTGTGTATGACAGATATAGCTTTAGTTGCACAGCATAGTCTCCATTTAGTTGCAACACACACACACAGTCTTAGATTAGGGTCACCCGAAACGTTATACAGCTGGCTACATTTCATAGTACTAGACACGTGTACATTTCATAGTACTAGACACATGTACATTTCATAGTACTAGAGACATGTACATTTCATAGTAAGTTGTTCCATGTACTGCTCAACTGCTCTCTTGTATAAGGACATCCTTAGCTTAGACAGAGGAAGAGAACACTATGTTTCAGTCATACTCCATGGTCTCCTAAAACTCTACTGTGCAGAGTCTGGATTCTAATCCTGACAACTCCATTAAAACCTAACACAGTGGGGAGATGTAGAATGCAGCCAGGTTAAACTGAAGAACAAGCTATGTGAGCAATATGGCAGTAATTCACCAAACCAGGAAGCATCCTCCAACAACCATAGAGTTCCTCCGGGCCCCATCTTTCACCGAATCACGGACTGGGGCCCCCCTCATTCCTCAGGGAAGAGAGGGAGAGGAGTGAGGTCAGAGTACAAAATGCAAAGAAGTTAAAACGAGCATGAATCAAGCAAAGTTATTTTTTTGTTCTCTATGTAAGGTCAAAGTTCATAGTGTCATTACCCTGAGGTATGGTGCTTGTTTCTGCACTCTGGGCTTTTGGGGTACAGAGGCCAGACATCTGGTATAGAAAAAAATAATATGTATTACTGTGATCATAGCAAAGGACGCCAGGTAGCTTGATGTTTGTGTATACTTTTCCTGAGCGGAAGGATTTTCAAATGTCTGTCACATTACTGTAGTGTGTCTATTTACCAATGTGTACATGCTTGTGTATCATTCCATTCTTCAAACAGGGTCCTGGTAAGGCTGACACTAAGTGTGCCCTGGACTGTGGTTGTGGGATTGGGCGGGTATCTAAAGGTGTCCTCCTGCCCATCTTTGAGACCATGGAGATGTGTGACATGATTGAGGCCTTTCTGCTCCATGCCCATGAGGAGTACCTAGGAGACGACGCTGACCGCATAGAAACATACTACTGTTACAACCTGCAGGAGCTAACACCTCCCTCCAGGAAATATGATGTCATCTGGATGCAGTGGTGTGCATGTAAGACTCACTCTCTGATCTACGTGTGTGTTTGTGTCTGATAGTGTGTGTGCGTCATGTTTGTGATGTTTTCATGTTTTGACCTCTCATCTCCTGTGTCTTTTCCATATGAGGTTGTTTACATTCAGTATGTGTGAGTACCTCCGTATGTAGAACGTCACATTAAAGCAACATGCAGTGTATATACTGTATTCCATACTACCTATAGCATCTTAGCCTACGCCGCTCTGACATTGCTCATCCATATATTTAAGCAATAAGGCCTGAGGGGGTGTGGTATATGGCCAATATACCACGGCTAAGGGCTGTTCTTAGTCACGACACAACGCAGAGTTCTAGGACAGCCCTTAGCCGTGGTATATTGGTCATATACCACAAACCCCCGAGGTGCCTTATTGCTATTATAAACTGGTTACCAACGTAATTAGAGCAGTAAAAATACATGTTTTGTCATACCCATGGCATACTGTCTGATATACCACAGCTTTCAGCCAATCAGAATTCAGGGTTCGAACCACCCAGTTAATAATTATATTTATTCCATTCCTTACTAAGATTTGTGTGTATTATGTATTTGTTGTGGAATGGTTAGATATTACTGCACTGTCGGAACTAGAAGCACAAGCATTTTGCTATGCTCTTAATAATATCTGCTAACCATGTGTATGTGACCAATAACATTTGATTTGATGTTGATTTGACATTACAGCAACATACAGACATTAGATATCAGAGCTCAACAGCAGTTAAAAGAGTATGAAGAACTCTGCCCAATTCCAGTCTTATTTTAGGAGGGACCAGCATTGAGTTTTCAGTGAAGGGATATTTCAGGTTGTGTTTATATTGCCATGTTAGGGGACCTCCTCATGTCACGCTCATTTGGTGAGCCCTGTCATGCTTAGGGTGTGCCCTGTCATGCTTAGGGTGTGCCCTGTCACGTTCTGTGTAGGGCAGGTTATATAAGACAACTCGAGGTGGAGGACGAATCTAGGTTCTAGATCTCAGAGAAAATGTATGGGTGGATAAAATCTATATAGTTAAAATAAGTTTGACAGACAGACGCAGGCAGACAGACAGACTGACTCTCCCTTACTCTGATTGGTGGGTCTTGTGTTGTGCTGTCCCATCTCCAGGTCACCTGACGGACAGGGACCTGATGCAGTTCCTGATGCGCTGTAAGAAGAGTCTGCGGCCCAACGGGGTTATCATCATTAAGGACAACATGGCCCGGAAGGGCTGCAAGCTGGATCCCATCGACAGCAGCATCATCCGTCACCTGGACATTATGAAGGACATCATCTTTAAGGCCGGCCTGAAGGTCCTGGCTGTGGAGAAACAAGAAGGATTCCCCGACGCCATCGTCCCTGTGTGGATGATCGCTATGCAGTAGACAGACAGACGAGCGGATGGACGGACTGACTGGCTGATAGACAGTATACAGTACCTTCGTTATTAGACATTCTGACACACTATTACAAGATTGTAATGTCTCACACCCCCTGACAAGAGCACACTACTACTCCAATGAAGACAGAATGGTGTATATATAGATTTTACGTTGCTTTGTTTTTGTGCCAGTGTGTTGTTTTTATATACCTCTGCCTGTAATATTGCAGATTTTAAATGAAGATTACTTTTTTACACGACATTACATGTTTTCTGTCATTGTATAGTTAAGTTGAAATGCAGTACGTTGTGCTGACTGTAGCCTAAACTAATGCCTTAGCAAAAATAAATGTTTTGCCTAGCAACAAACAAATTGCCTTAGCAACAAATAAAATGCCTCAGCAACAAACAAAAAAGTATTTTCATATGGTACGCTGATGTATGTAGCAAAATGTATTCATGCTCATTAAACTGTACAATGTAACCTCTAAACTTGCTGTATTACTTTGAGATCACACAGAACAAGACAGAATAATTGCATAGTTTGTACTCTGAGAAGTACCTTCGAGCTTCACTATAGGTTTTACTATAATTGCATACCATACGGAAATAGTTGCATGAATTTAGATTTTGTAAATGCTTTCTGTCAGAGTATGTTTCTCATTATATTCCTGAAACAAAAGATAATAGGATTAGAGATGTGTAATCATAGTTGGCTATTATAATCAAGTCTGGGATGTAAACATTGAACCATTTATCTCTTAAAGTACCACAGTTACACTACATTCTCCCAGCCAAGCCAACAACCGAACAAGGTGCAATCTAAATGAGCACAGCACGGAGAAGAAGAGATCATTTAGAACCGCTCAAATGGTTATGATAATGCTCCTAAGTATATTTTGTTTCTAAATAGCCCACAGTAGAAGAATGGCATTGTTTAGGTTAATGGCTTTCAGCTGGAGCCCTGAGGAGGAAGGGGAGTTGATTACTTCCTGCTTTGGGTTTGACAGACAGACAGTGCTCGCTTTCATATCTACCTTGGCATCGGTTCAGGCCTGTCAGGTTCTGTCTGCATAAAACACATCCAGCAGTCGCATTGAATATTTAGGGTGTACGGCTAGTCGGTTACACAGAAGTGGGTTTGGGTTGTACAAAAGTGGTGAAGACTTGTTCCTCCCTAATTCTGTATGAATGGATGGCTTGTCAATGACGAGTGACTGAGACCCCTGAAAAAGAAGAAAGAAATGAAATATATCAAAGTGTTGATGACAAGAACTCCTGTCTGAGAAGGGATGGCGTGAGATGTTCCATACAGTGTTTTCTCAGGTCAGAAAGACTATTTTGAGATGTGAACAACCCATATATACGTACGTTCCCCACATCCCGTATGAATTAAAGATCAAAATGCCCCATGGTGAAATGTGTAGATCTTTTTTTCTCTCTTTGGCAAATAGCAGCCAAATGTGCTGTCACCTTTTCAGAAGTGGTTAGTGCCTGTGACAGTCAAGGCTATCAGTCCTAATACTTCTCAATGTCCCACAAGCAGTTTGAATATATTTGCTGACTTAACACTAATTTGTCCAGTCACGTCAGCAGTGGAGAACATTGGGCCCGGGTCCAGACTGACTATACCAAACCCGGCAAAACTTTAACTGACTAAAATCTTGTTTGGGATGACCGAGAAACGCACCGTTGCAGAGAACAATCCATGTTTTTACAATTATAAACGACTGGGTTCATTTGAATTATGCGGCAAAGACTGTTGAATAGATGTTGTTAGAGCAGCAGTGTCTTTCTTCATGTGAGGAATCCGACAACAACAAGAGGGTCGTTTTTCTAGTTTCCAGACTGGGCCCATGAAGCGCCCAGACAGTCTGTGCTTTGATCCTGAATAGAGTGAGCCTTTGTGGGCTCCACACTGCAGGGGAAACCTCAGTCTTCTGAGCCCAGCCAGGATACTTTCAACCAGGGATAGAGAGAGACTGGAGAGGGGAGGTTTGTCTTGCCTTTCCTGGGAGAATTCAGACCAGAGGAATTTACTTTTATATGCATCCCTCGTTCTCATAGTAAATCAAGTTACAGAAAACAAGTGGACCTGATGATTTTGGGTTGACTCTTCTTCTAGGGTGAGAAAACCACACTTCTCCTGTAAACACTCTCAGCATGCTGTCTGTCTGTCTGTCTGTCTGTCTGTCTGTCTGTCTGTCTGTCTGTCTGCCTGCCTGTCTGTCTGTCTGTCGGAGGGCGGTGGTTTAATCTCATTCTGCTCCATCAGCTCAAAGGGCAGGGATTGGTTACACATACTTTTTATAGGTCCCGTGGACATGTGATATTGAGCAACGTGGTTTCTGCCAGGGTATCAAGTGCTGCTGACATGAAGCTATAATCCAGGCCAAACAAACAGTGACAAATTACAGCATCCAGACTGGCAGCCAAGAGTGGTCAGGCAGTTCAGAGTTACTCCTCTCTTCTCTAGCCTCTCTTTATTGTATTGGAAGAGAGTTGCTGTACTGTAAACACTGTTAACACTCTCAGTATGGTTTAACTTTTTCTGAAAACACAAGCCACTGAGCACAAACTGGAATCAACGTTGTTTCAACGTATTTTGTCAACATATTGTGATGTGGAATCCATGTGTAAAAAATGTATTGGATTTAAAAAAAAGTCAACTTAAACTGTTGAGGGTGAAATTTCAACCACAGGATGATCATCTTTGTATCAAATGTTCAACATAAACATACCTTGTATAAAATATGTTTAATTTCTACCTTTGAAACAATGTCACATCTTCAAAGTTATATAGACTATCAGAAAAAATAATAGGCTGGGCAGCACCTCCTACTGGAGAGCTGATCTACCTACAGCACCTCCTACTGGAGAGCTGATCTACCTACAGCACCTCCTACTGGAGAGCTGATCTACCTACAGCACCTCCTACTGGAGAGCTGATCTAACTACAGCTATTAATTTGGTCTCCCATCCAAGGTTTTAATCAAGCCCGACCTAGCTTAGCTTTGATACTGACTACTACCAATGCGCAAGATTTGGTTAATTCCAAATGCAATCTACAAGTAAAGTATTAATATGTTCGATTCACGTTTCCATCACAACCAAAAATCTAATTAAAGAATTGGACTAAATCAAATAAAACTTTATTTAAGGTGCATTTAAAGTGTGATTAGATTAGATTTTATCCTATTGTTTTACTTAGATTTTTGGTTGAGTTGGAGACATGACTCTAATATATCAATTATTCATTTGTAGACAAACTGGATATTGAATTGTGTTTGGTTGTCAATGCAACCAAATGTCAACATTTGAAATAGATTTATCTGGCTTTAATCACAGTTTGTCAACAAGTGAATCATTCATATGTTGGATTCACGTCTCCATCTCAACCAAACATGTAAGTTAAAGAATATGACTAAATCTAATCTAGTCACTTTAAATAAAGTTTGATTTAGTCCTGTTCTTTAACTTTGAGTCTTGTTTGAGATGGAGACGTGAACATCAACATATCAATTATTCATTTGTAGACTAACTGGAATTAAAACTGGAGTAAATCAGTGGTACAAAAGATACTTATCCTTGGTTGAAAACCTGGGAATTCAACAAACTTCTGGTTGTCATTTTGAGTGGATGAATAAAGTTTGAAATCTCATTGATCAACGTCTCAACCAAATATTACCCAAATGTTCATGTTGAAATGACGTGGTTTGCCCAGTCGGAGGCTTAGAGAGTTATTGGAAATTATTGCTCACAACAAAACAAGGGAATTATTTCCCACCTGCGTCTGGCGTGGCTGCATTGGAGACAAACGTGTGATGTACTCTATGACTGGGACATATGAACCTCAGGTTGATTCATGCTTGGTTGGGTAACAGAGGGCTAGCTTGTTCTAGCCTGCAGCAGGAGGAAGGACTAAGAGAGGGCTAGCTTGTTCTAGCCTGCTGCAGGAGGAAGGACTAAGAGAGGGCTAGCGTGTTCTAGCATGCAGCAGGAGGAAGGACTAAGAGAGGGCTAGCTTGTTCTAGCCTGCTGCAGGAGGAAGGACTAAGAGAGGGCTAGCGTGTTCTAGCATGCAGCAGGAGGAAGGACTAAGAGAGGGCTAGCTTGTTCTAGCCTGCTGCAGGAGGAAGGACTAAGAGAGGGCTAGCGTGTTCTAGCATGCAGCAGGAGGAAGGACTAAGAGAGGGCTATAGCGCAGCAGGGTTGGGGTCAATTCCATTTCAATTTAGTCAGTTCAGGAAGTTCAGGAAGTAGGCCTAAACTGAAATTCAAATTTTCCTAATTGAAAATCAATGACCTTAATCTTACAGGGCAGCCTTAGCCCCAGAGCTTTCCTCTGATCCACACAGGGCACCACAGGTCAAAGATTACACAGGATGTACATGCATGTTCATATCGTGAATCTGCCAGTTCATGAAAGAAGCCTCTATGACCACAGTGCAGTGTGGGTGAATAAAGATGTCTGGCACTCGGGGGAAACAAGAGTCATTACTTTCCAGCTGCTGTAATCTCAAGGAGGTGGTGTTTCAGCCACAAAGCCTTCTTCAGCATCAGTCAGCATAAACACGTGGTCATGTTGGTCTCATCAGACAGAGCCCTGTATGTTACAGGCACCATGTTAATGTCTTTTTTACAGTGAGAAATACAGAAGCCCTAATCCCGAGGGAGTCCTCCTCGTTTCTACATGTGCCCTGTCTTCTCAGTTTAGGCCTCTTCTTTTCATCACAAAGCATCACAAGCTGCTTTGGTTGTACTGTGGTTGTATGTGTTTATACTGAGGTTGTATGTGTTTATACTGAGGTTATACTGTGGTTGTACTGTGGTTGTATGTGGTTATACTGTGGTTGTATGTGTTTATACTGAGGTTATACTGTGGTTGTACTGTGGTTGTATGTGGTTATACTGTGGTTGTACTCCGATTATACTGTGGTTGTATGTGGTTATACTGTGGTTGTATGTGGTTGGTTGTACTGTGGTTGTACTGTGGTTGTATGTGGTTGGTTGTACTGTGGTTGTACTGTGGTTGTATGTGGTTGTACTGTGGTTGTATATGTGTGTACTGTAGTTGTACTGTGGTTGTACTGTGATTATACTGTGGTTGTATGTGGTTGGTTGTACTGTGGTTGTACTGTGGTTGTATGTGGTTGTACTGTGGTTGTATGTGTGTGTACTGTGGTTGTATGTGGTTGTATGTGGTTGGTTGTACTGTGGTTGTATGTGTGTGTACTGTGGTTGTATGTGGTTGGTTGTACTGTGGTTGTACTGTGGTTGTATGTGTGTGTACTGTGGTTGTATGTGTGTGTACAGTGGAAATGTATGTGGTTGTATGTGGTTGTACTGTGGTTGTATGTGTGTGTACAGTGGAAATGTATGTGGTTGTATGTGGTTGGTTGTACTGTGGTTGTATGTGTGTGTACTGTGGTTGTATGTGTGCGTACTGTGGTTGTATGTGTGTGTACTGTGGTGTACTATGGTGTACTGTACTGTGGTTGTCCTGTGGTTGTATGTGTGTGTACTGTGGTTGTATGTGTGTGTACTGTGGTTGTATGTGTGTGTACTGTGGTTGTATGTGTGTGTACTGTGTGCGTACTGTGCGTGTGTGTCCATGTAAATGTGTGAAGTCCAATAGCAAAAACCAAAGCCACATTTCCAGTCTCCTCTCTTAACACAGCTGGAGGCCAACAGCAGTGGCGACCAACGGTGGAGGGGAAATTACATGTGCAAGTGCATGCATTAATTCACTCTAATTTAGTATAACAAACACCTACTTTAATTACACTGCGAAAGGTTTAACAGTGGAACCACCAGATTAGATTAAAAGGAAGGGCGAGAGAGAGCGAGAGAGAGCGAGAGAGAGAGAGAGAGAGAGAGAGAGAGAGAGAGAGAAAATAATGTGCTATTCTGCTAGTGTATTCTCTGTGAAAAATGTGGAGCCAGCTCGTAGGCCGTATACAGTATTTTGTTCTCTGAGCCCCTGAAGCCCCATCACTGATGCTGGTTGTTCTCTGAGCCCCTGAAGCCCCATCCCTCATGCTGGTTGTTCTCTGAGCCCCTGGAAGCCCCATCACTGATGCTGGTTGTTCTCTGAGCCCCTGAAGCCCCATCCCTCATGCTGGTTGTTCTCTGTGCCACTGGAAGCCCCATCCCTCATGCTGGTTGTTCTCTGAGCCCCTGGAAGCCCCATCCCTCATGCTGGTTGTTCTCTGAGCCCCTGGAAGCCCCATCACTGATGCTGGTTGTTCTCTGAGCCCCTGAAGCCCCATCCCTCATGCTGGTTGTTCTCTGAGCCCCTGAAGCCCCATCCCTCATGCTGGTTGTTCTCTGTGCCACTGGAAGCCCCATCCCTCATGCTGGTTGTTCTCTGAGCCCCTGGAAGCCCCATCCCTCATGCTGGTTGTTCTCTGAGCCCCTGGAAGCCCCATCCCTCATGCTGGTTGTTCTCTGAGCCCCTGAAGCCCCATCCCTCATGCTGGTTGTTCTCTGTGCCACTGGAAGCCCCATCCCTCATGCTGGTTGTTCTCTGAGCCCATGGAAGCCCCATCCCTCATGCTGGTTGTTCTCTGAGCCCATGGAAGCCCCATCCCTCATGCTGGTTGTTCTCTGAGCCCCTGAAGCCCCATCCCTCATGCTGGTTGTTCTCTGTGCCACTGGAAGCCCCATCCCTCATGCTGGTTGTTCTCTGAGCCCCTGGAAGCCCCATCCCTCATGCTGGTTGTTCTCTGAGCCCCTGGAAGCCCCATCCCTCATGCTGGTTGTTCTCTGTGCCACTGGAAGCCCCATCCCTCATGCTGGTTGTTCTCTGTGCCACTGGAAGCCCCATCACTGATGCTGGTTGTTCTCTGAGCCCCTGAAGCCCCATCCCTCATGCTGGTTGTTCTCTGAGCCCCTGGAAGCCCCATCCCTCATGCTGGTTGTTCTCTGTGCCACTGGAAGCCCCATCACTGATGCTGGTTGTTCTCTGAGCCCCTGAAGCCCCATCCCTCATGCTGGTTGTTCTCTGAGCCCCTGAAGCCCCATCCCTCATGCTGGTTGTTCTCTGTGCACCTGGAAGCCCCATCCCTCATGCTGGTTGTTCTCTGAGCCCCAGGAATCCCCATCCCTCATGCTGGTTGTTCTCTGAGCCCCTGGAAGCCCCATCCCTCATGCTGGTTGTTCTCTGTGCCACTGGAAGCCCCATCCCTCATGATGGTTGTTCTCTGAGCCCCTGGAAGCCCCATCCCTCATGCTGGTTGTTCTCTGAGCCCCTGAAGCCCCATCCCTCATGCTGGTTGTTCTCTGAGCCCCTGGAAGCCCCATCCCTCATGCTGGTCGTTCTCTGAGCCCCTGGAAGCCCCATCCCTCATGCTGGTTGTTCTCTGAGCCCCTGGAAGCCCCATCCCTCATGCTGGTTTCAATTCCACAACCTTTCAGATCACAGCATAATGAGGCAAAATGGCTCGCACATTATGCCCTGAGTCCACAAATCATTTTTCCACCCAACCAATTTACACTCATGATTAAACCAGAGTCAGAGAGGGGAGCCAGGCAAGGCCGTATTGTGGAGTGTGTGTGTTTAAACCACAGGTCTGGGGAGCCATCCAGTGTGTGTGTGTGTGTGTGTGTGTGTGTGTGTGTGTGTGTGTGTGTGTGTGTGTGTGTGTGTGTGTGTCTTGATGCGAGTGAGGGGGCACGGAAACACGACCCGGTGCTGGAGCCATTAGTTGTTCTATTAAATCTCAGGGGAGTTGAAAAGACGAACTTTAACGGGAGGTATTTCCTGGCTCTTGATCTTGGAAGGCAGAACTCATTTCTGCCGGTGGGGGATCAGCCTTCATAACAAGTTTGATGCCAACAATTGTATCTATGGTGTGTATTCTTTAGGGGGGGGGGGGGGGGGGGGGGGGGGGGGGGGGGTAGAGAGAGAGAAAGACAAAGACCACTAGTGCATTATTATTTTGAGGTGAGAGTGGGTGTCTGGTTGGAGAGGACTCAGAGGTCCACAGCCAAAAGCTTTCTCAGCCATTCGTTAAATCCCCTCTCCCCTCCCATCCCCTCTCTCCACTCCCCTCTCCCCTTCTCCACTATCCCCCTCTCCACTCCCCTCTCCCACTCTCTACTTCTACTTCCCCCTCTCCTCTCCCCTATCCCCACTCCCCTCTCCTCTATCCCCTCTCCACTCCCCTCTCCCCTTCTCCACTCCTATTCCATATCTTCACTCCCCTCTCCCCTCTCTCCTTCTCCACTCCCCTCTCCCCCCTATCCCCTCTCCCCCTCTCCACTCCCCTCTCCCACTCTCTACTTCCACTTCCCCCTCTCCTCTCTCCTATCCCCTTCTCCACTCCCCTCGCCACTATCCCCCTTTCCCCCTATCCCCTCTCCCCTTCTCCACTCCTCTCCCCCTCTCCTCTCCACTCCCCTCTCCACTATCCCCCTCTCCACTCCCCTCTCCACTATCCCCCTCTCCACTCCCCCTATCCCCTCTCCCCCTCTCCACTCCCCTCTCCCACTCTCTACTTCCACTTCCCCCTCTCCTCTCTCCTATCCCCTTCTCCACTCCCCTCTCCACTATCCCCCTTTCCCCCTATCCCCTTTCCCCTTCTCCACTCCTCTCCCCCTCTCCTCTCCACTCCCCTCTCCACTATCCCCCTCTCCACTCCCCTTCTCCACTCCCCTCTCCACTATCCCCTTTTCCCCCTATCCCCTCTCCCCTTCTCCACTCCTCTCCCCCTCTCCTCTCCACTCCCCTCTCCACTCCCCTCTCCACTATCCCCCTCTCCACTCCACTATCCCCCTCTCCACTCCCCTTCTCCACTGTCCCCCTCTCCACTCCCCTCTCCCCTCTCCCCTATCCCCTATCCCATATCTTCACTCCCCTCTCCACTTCCCCCTCTCCTCTATCCCCTCTCCACTTCTCCACTCCTATCCCATATTTTCACTCCCCTCTCCCCTTCTCCACTCCCCCTCTCCCCTTTCCCCCTATCCCCTCTCCCCTTCTCCACTCCTCTCTCCCTCTCCTCTCCACTCCCCTCTCCCCTATCCTCCTCTCCTCTCCCCTATCCCCTCTCCTCCTCTCCACTCCCCTCTCCCCCTCCACCCCCCTCTTTTCTCTCCCCTCTCCCTCTCCACTTCCACCTCTCCTCTCTCCCCACTCCTCTGCCCTCTCTTCTCTCCCCTCTCCACTCCCCCTCTCCCCTCTCCACTCCCCCCTCTCCCCTCTCCACTCCCCTCTCCACTCCCCTTCTCCTCTATTCCCTCTCCTCTCTCCATTCAACTCCTCTCCTCCCTCCACTCCCACACAGGGTGAAAGTGTCTGTAAGAAACGTGGGTTGGGGAAGACAAGGACCACTAGTGCATTTATTTTGATGTGAGAGTGGGTGTCTGGTTGGAGAGGACTCAGAGGACCACAGCCAAAAGCTTTCTCAGCCATTCGTTATATCCCCTCTCTCCCCCCCTCTCCCCTCTTCACCCCTCTCTCCACTCCCCTCTCCCCCTCCACTCCCTTATCCTCAGCCCTCTTTCCATTCTCCTCTCCCCCCTCCACTCTCCTCTATCCCCACTTCCCCTCTCCACTCCCAACTCCACTCCCCTATCCTATGCCCTCTTTCCACTCTCCTCTCCCCCTCTCCTATCCCCACTCCCTCTCCTATCCCCACTCCCCCTCTCCACTCCCCTCTATCCCCACTCCCCCTCCCCACCCCTCTTCCCTAGCCCCACTCCCCATCTCCACTCCCCTCTCTCCCCTCCCCTATCCCCACTCCACTCCCCTCTCTCCCCCCTCCCCTATCCCCACTCCCCCTCTCCTCTCCCCTCTCTCCTTTCTTCATTCAACTCCTCTCCTCCCTTCACTCCCACACAGGGAGAAAGAGGGTGAAACAGAGTGAAAGAGGTTGAAAGTGTCTGTATGAATCTTGTGTTGTTCTCTGGTTTCTTTTTGGAGCCTCTCAGAGCTCCTTAAGCTTGAGGAGGTAGTTTGGAGGTGGTATTGACTGTGAGGAAAACAGGATGTGAGACCACACTAAAATGACTTTATGGCGGAGGGGGGACATTGTTCAGGCGTGTTCCTAGCCTTGTATACAAGGAGAACGTTGAAACACCCCAGTGGGATATTTATTGGACTCACATGGGTGACATTTTTTTGTCAAACCTAATAGCAATTTGCTCCTCATTCAGGCTGACTGCTCCAGGGAAAAGGCATAATGAGAACCAAAGTAATTCTCCTAAAGTGTTGTGATATGTCCTAAAGTGTTGTGATATGTCCTAAAGTGTTGTGACATGTCCTAAAGTGTTGTGATATGTCCTAAAGTGTTGTGATATGTCCTAAAGTGTTGTGATATGTCCTAAAGTGTTGTGACATGTCCTAAAGTGTTGTGATATGTCCTAAAGTGGTGTGACATGTCCTAAAGTGTTGTGATATGTCCTAAAGTGTTGTGATATGTCCTAAAGTGTTGTGACATGTCCTAAAGTGTTGTGACATGTCCTAAAGTGTTGTGACATGTCCTAAAGTGTTGTGATATGTCCTAAAGTGTTGTGATATGTCCTAAAGTGTTGTGATATGTCCTAAAGTGTTGTGATATGTCCTAAAGTGTTGTGATATGTCCTAAAGTGTTGTGACATGTCCTTGATAGTAACTTGTTGAGCAATATTTCAAAGTGATAATTATGTGTAGAGGTCAAACAAATCTTTTGATTATACCTTACAATAGCCTAGTCGCAATCATTATCACACAATTTGTGGTGTGGTGCATGACTTCTCCACCATGTCAATTAAAAAACTAAACCGGTCCTTACAACTATGTGAGTGGTTATCTTCGGTTCCGCAGGCAGGACTACAGGCCTACAGCCAGGTCAGTGTTTGACACCTCTGGGGCCAAAGGTTGCATGTTGAAATCCAGCGACAGAAAGTAGATTTTTAGATTTTTGTTTAAAGCCTATGCCTATCCCAAATCTTGACCCTTACCTTAACCATTCGGCCTTAATGCCTAACCTTTCAGAGTTCAAAGATGGGAATGGGCACAAGCACCTGCCCCTGGTGTCAAAGATTACATGTTTGAATTGGCTACAAAAAACTAGTATTTGAGATTTTTGTTTTATGCCTATCCCAAACATGAACCCTTACTTTAACCATTCTGAGTTAACCCTAACCTTAACCTTAACCATTCTGAGTTAACCCTAACCTTAAGATTTCAAAGTTAATGCCTAAACTTAACCCCTAAATACTTTGAAATGTGACATTTGGGAAACATGGACAAACATCTATTTCTGAAGTGAGATAATGAGAGCTTGTTGGGCTGCAGCAGCACAGTGGTGGGAAAGCCTCCACGAACATCACTCTGTATGAAGCTCGGGATAGGGAACGCATGGGACACAGCAGCCAAACTCATTTGAAGCAAGTTGATGGATCTTATGAACTAAGCTGTGAAATATGACTTTAATAATAGTTACAAATGGCACGTAGCACAGCAGTCTGGGCCTGGAGCAGGGAGCGACGTGTCATGGAGGGATTCGGAGGAATAGTATGGTGTGTGGAAATAAAAAAAGACTGATTCATTCCTCCACCCAGTCCCACCAGCACCGCACCGCCACCTTGGCAAAGCCTGTTAATGAAATGTGAAAATATTTGTGGCGCGTCGACTATGGGCACGGCTAAACCCTGCTCCATAAACTCATGATTAAACTACTGTCCCCGCAGTGTGGGCCTAATTCTATAAAGATACTCTGCTTTGGTTTGGTGGTAGGCGGCCTCGCAGCGTTAGAGCCCAGAGACGAGCAGACAGACGGAGACACAGGGTGCCAACGACCAACCGCGTCTGTAGGAGAGATTTAACGGGTACCGCGGGCGACACAAGGCTTCTGCCCTGTCTTCGCCCCACTTCTGCTTCATAAGACCTGCGGTTAGATTTTAAAAGACCCCAAATAAGAAACTGAAATTGAGGCTGTGATATTTGTGTTTTTATTGATACTATGTTTAGAAAGTGTGAGACACCAAAAATATTGTCATTCAAAATTGCACTGACATTTATCCACGACATTACAGTTAGGCACCGATGATGTGTTATATGTTTCAGTAATAAAAAAAAGAGAATCATTTGATTTATTAATACATTTGGAAAATCCACAAATATTAAAATATTACCTCAAAATATAAATTTTCTTCAGAAAAATCAGTCTCACTGTGGCATATACTCTTGTGAATTTTGTCAAATGTCTTTCAATGATTCTTGTGAAGACAATAACAAAATTGTACTGTATAAAGTATGTATAAACACACAGTGCAGTATCTGTCTGTGCATGAGATGCAGCATCTAAACTGCACACATTTTCAAAGAGAAACTAGAATTTAAGGATTCCACCACTGGCAGTCAGTGCCTGGGAAAGAGTTAAGGGATGTTGTTCATTGTCACATGACATTAAGAATACAGACAGAACCTGATACCCCCCACCCCCACTTTTCTCCCCAAAACTCCCCCCCCCCCCCATCCCGCCAGCTAGAACCCCCAACCCTACACATCTTGTCTGCAGATGTGGCGAAACCACAAACACTTCAAAGTGCCTCCCCTCAGACCAGCACCCTACCCTGACGCCAACTGTAAATGTCCTGGACACAGCGCACGGAAAATATTAATCCCCCTCGACTCTCTCTGCTCGCAACGTCCAGACAGACATCTAAAAAACCCACAAACCCCCACAAAAACACTTAATGAGTCATCATCCTGCACCGTACAATTCAGGCAACCACAGCAACAAAGGAAGTAGTCATCTCTGTTGTTGTCCGCAGGATAGTTACCCTTTCCAGTCATCACATTATCAGACGCTTACCTGGCTGGCCTAATGGAGGGGAACCACGTTGAGCTACAGAAACCTGACGGCTGGCTGATATTACACCGATGACTGGCTGATATTACACGATGACTGGCTGATATTACACCGATTGGTTACGAGAGTGAATTAAAGAGAGATCTAGGGAGAGAGAATTAGAAGTGAACGAAAATGGGGGAATCAGAGTCAGAGACAGGGAAAAGGAGAGAAAGAAAGATGGAGAAGGGAGAGAGAGAGAGATATAAAGAAACAGGACTTTCCAGATGGATGTGTTTGTGAATTGTTTTAGGAGAGAGGGTCTCAAGGCCTTTTCCTCCAAAACCTCCCATGACTCTGTCAGATAATTGTATAATTGCTTGGGGCCCCTAAATAGCTCAATCACACAGAGCTATACTGTAGAGAGTGGTGGGCTGGAGCCCCATGCCTTACTACACTATGAGGTTGCCTCCCCCTGTTCCCCTCCCCCTGTCCCCCTGAGCTCGCTATGTTTCTCATGGAAGATGAAATACACTCTGTTCCTCCCAAGGGGTTCTGGGAAAGGGGAAATGTGGCAATGGTCTCCTCTGATTGGCCATTCTGGAGAACTTTGACCAGCTAAGCAAGGAAAATAATATCCCCTCTCTCTCACCGCCGGCCTAACCATCGCAACGGGAGGATGAGGTCGGGGAAGAGGAGAGATGGAGAGAGAAGAATGAGGCTCTCTCATTTAAAGACTGGTGCTATTGGACAGCTGAAATCTTTTGTTCTGGGAAAAGGATTGCCAGACATTGTATCTCACTGTGAGTGTTTTTCATGGATGATCCTCAATGTTGAGGCTTTATATGACAGTTTGTTCCACCCCTGGGAAGCAGTGGTTGGGATAAGGTCCAAAACTATGATCCACTATTACTCTGTGTTCTTTACACACATACACTCATACACACAGCACACAGTCCCAAATTGATTGGCTGAACTCAGGGACTGAGTGAGAGAGGGACTCTGGGCTAATGTGCGCATGCACGCGTGAGTGTTGTGTGTGTGTGTGTGTGTGTGTTGTGTGGCAGTCCTCCAGGAGTTGGATGGATGAGGTGTGAGCCTGGCTTTATTCTCCTGGCCGTGACAGAGGAGCAGCCAAGGCTTAGGGCAGGGACACACATGTTTCCCTCTCTCACCATCTCTCATGCTGACTGAGTGAGCGGAGGAGGCAAACAGTGACTTAACCTCATTAGCTACGAAAACTACTCCGTGGATTTGTTTTCAATTAGTCTAATTTAAGTCCCATCCAAATCTACACATCCCCATATTGGATAAGAGGGGTCTGCTCTGCCTGAGTGTGATCGTAAATGTCTTGGAATAGAGACACAATTCTAATCCTATGTCATATGCCATGTTTGCATGGTAGAGAGCTGCATTGAGGTATTTAATCTGTTTAATCTATTGCGGTATTTCAACTCTTTCCCATTGTTGTATAAACTCATAGAACAGTGTGCGGTTTGGTTGAAACCTACTGCTCCCACCAGGGAGACTCAATGTCTTATTCCCTTGTGAAAAAAACAGGATTGAAATGCTTTGAATCTGAACCTAAGTGTATGCATGGGCAGTAGTTTCTAAACAAAGACAATGTCTAAACATTACTATGGTAGTTTCAACTGAATGCCAGTCAACTACAGTATGTTACTATGTCTGTATGTCTATATGTCTGTATGTCTGTATGTCTGTATGTCTGCATGTCTGCACGTCTGTATGTCATTATATCTGTGAGTCAGTATGTCTGTTTGTCTGTTTGTCTGTATGTCATTATGTCATTATGTCTATGTCTGTCATTATGTCTGTTTGTCTGTTTGTCATTATGTCATTATCATTATGTCATTGTCAGTATGTCATTGTCATTATGTCATTGTCAGTATGTCTGCAAGTCTGCATGTCAGTATGTCATTATTTAATTATGTCTGTTTGTCTGTATGTCAATATGTCTGTAAGTCTGTTTGTCCTTTTGTCATTATGTCAGTATATCTGCATGTCATTATGTCTGTATGTCTGTATGTATGTCATTATGTCTGTATGTCTGTTTATCATTATGTCTGTATGTCTGCATGTCATTATGTCTGTGTGTCTGTTTGTCATTATGTCTGTATGTCTGCATGTCATAATGTCTGTATGTCTGTTTGTCATTATGTCTGTATGTCTGCATGGCATTATGTCTGCTTATCATTATGTCTGTTTGTCATTATGTCTGTATGTCTGCATGTCATTATGCTGTATGTCTGCATGTCATTATGTCACCATGTCTGCATGTCATTATGTCATTATGTCTGTGTGTCAGTATGTCTGTATGTCTATATGTCTGTATGTCTGCATGTCTGCATGTCTGCACGTCTGTATGTCATTATGTCTGTGAGTCAGTATGTCTGTTTATCTGTTTGTCTGTATGTCATTATGTCTATGTCTGTCATTATGTCTGTTTGTCTGTTTGTCATTATGTCATTGTCATTATGTCATTGTCAGTATGTCATTGTCATTATGTCATTGTCAGTATGTCTGCAAGTCTGCATGTCAGTATGCCATTATTTCATTATGTCTGTTTGTCTGTATGTCAATATGTCTGTAAGTCTGTTTGTCCTTTTGTCATTATGTCAGTATATCTGCATGTCATTATGTCTGTATGTCTGTATGTATGTCATTATGTCTGTATGTCTGTTTATCATTATGTCTGTATGTCTGCATGTCATTATGTCTGTATGTCTGTTTGTCATTATGTCTGTATGTCTGCATGTCATAATGTCTGTATGTCTGTTTGTCATTATGTCTGTATGTCTGCATGTCATTATGTCTGCTTGTCATTATGTCTGTTTGTCATTATGTCTGTATGTCATTATGTCTGTTTGTCATTATGTCTGTTTGTCATTATGTCTGTATGTCATTATGTCTGTTTGTCATTATGTCTGTATGTCTGTTTGTCATTATGTCTGTATGTCTGTATGTCTGTATGTCTGTATGTCTGTATGTATGTCTGTCTGTCTGTCTGTCTGTCTGTCTGTATGTCTGTATGTCTGTATGTCATTATGTCTGTGAGAGTTTGTGTGGATAATATGGCCTTGGACATTTCAAAGCCAGCTACAGATTCTCCAGTTGTGAGTGAACGTGGGAGCAGATGTTTTTGTTTTTCACTTGATATTTTCTCATAAGGCATTTCACACACTTGTTTCAATAAAGATGTGGTAAACTTCCAGTAATTTTTGTAATAGTTTTTTTCTATAAGGGCTTAATACTTATCTGTCTGTTGTCACTAAACTAATATATCATAATGATAAACATTGTTTGATTGCAGGGTTCATTCATGTTGTATAAAAGATGAGGGGTTATTGATATACTAGCACGCCAAGCACAGTAACTGGTGAGCTACTTTAGCCTGATTGTTACGTCAATCATGAGAGCTACTTTACGTGCTTGTAGTATGTTTCTGTCTGTGTACGTGTGTAGTATGTTTCTGTCTGTGTACGTGTGTAGTATGTTTCTGTCTGTGTACGTGTGTAGTATGTTTCTGTCTGTGTACGTGTGTTGTATGTTTCTGTCTGTGTACGTGTGTAGTATGTTTCTGTCTGTGTACGTGTGTAGTATGTTTCTGTCTGTGTACGTGTGTAGTATGTTTCTGTCTGTGTACGTGTGTAGTATGTTTCTGCCTGTGTACATGTATAGTATTGTGTCTGTCTGTGTATGTGTGACAGAGAAAGTGTGTGTTATGGGTCGCATGTGGTAGGCTGAGTCACTAAGCATTGACTAAACTTGTTCCTGAGTCTATCAAATAGATAAAACACACACACACACATACACACACACCCTTAAAGTATCAATTATGTCCATTAATTATCAAGGACATGACTTTGATTTAATAACTATGAATTGAAGCTTGTTCTACTCCTAAAATTCAATGAAAATGAAGACAGATGCTTTTAATTCTCTGCCCCTACACGTCAACAGAAATAAAGCAAAAACACATTCCTTTTGGCTGTGTTGGCTGTCTGTGACTCTGTGTTGGCTTTATTACTGTGTGTGTGTGTGTGTGTGTGTGTGTGTGTGTGTGTGTGTGTGTGTGTGTGTGTGTGTGTGTGTGTGTGTGTGTGTGTGTGTGTGCGCATCTATGGTTGTGTGTATGTGTGTGCGTGTATGTGTGCGTGTGTGTGTGTGTGTGTGTGTGTGTGTTCTATAACCTGTACTCAAATGTCCTACACCCTAAACAAGAGGAGAGTGGGTGTCTGGGTCAAACCCAGAGGCTCCTTGCCAACGCAGTAAGGTGAGTAATGAGCTCTGTCAGACACTGGCGGTTGACTGACGTTTTCCACTGGAACCTCCCTTAGCGCTGAAGGCTACATGCTAATGACAGCAACATGCTAATGATGGCATGTCTAACACAGCCCTAACGAGGCAGCTGATGAGATGATTGGCCCATTGGCCACCCACTGGTACCCCTACAGGAAGAGCTGGTCTGACCAATGAGGCGGGTTACTGTAACTGTACTGTTGTATAGAGACACAGACACATACAGTATCTATATACACTGAGTGTACAAAACATTTTAAGGACACCTTTCTAATATGGAGTTGTACCAGAATCACACAGTTTTCCTAATGTCATCAATAGAATAATAATCAGTGTCCTCGGTCCTTCAGTAGATCTGGTGTTATTCACTCTCAACAGATATGAGAACAATAAATAGCATTCAGTATCAAGTCTAGTGGCCAACAACCTGCACCCCAAGTTTAGTGACCAACAACCTGCACCCCAAGTCTAGTGACCAACAACCTGCACCCCAAGTCTAGTGATGATCAATCTGTACCTCAAGTCTAGTGATCATCAACCTGTACCCCAAGTCTAGTGATGATCAACCTGCACCCCAAGTCTAGTGACCAACAACCTGCACCCCAAGTCTAGTGATGATCAACCTGCACCCCAAGTCTAGTGACCAACAACCTGCACCCCAAGTCTAGTGATGATCAACCTGCACCCCAAGTCTAGTGACCAACAACCTGCACCCCAAGTCTAGTGATGATCAACCTGCACCCCAAGTCTAGTGATCATCAACCTGCACCCCAAGTCTAGTGACGATCAATCTGCACCCCAAGTCTAGTGACGATCAACCTGCACCCCAAGTCTAGTGACGATCAATCTGCACCCCAAGTCTAGTGACGATCAACCTGCACCCCAAGTCTAGTGATGGTCAACCTGCACCCCAAGTCTAGTGATGGTCAACCTGCACCCCAAGTCTAGTGATGATCAACCTGCAACCCAAGTCTAGTGATGGTCAACCTGCACCCCAAGTCTAGTGATCATCAACCTGCACCCCAAGTCTAGTGATGATCAACCTGCACCCCAAGTCTAGTGATCATCAACCTGCACCCCAAGTCTAGTGATGATCAACCTGCACCCCAAGTCTAGTGATGATCAACCTGCACCCCAGGTCTAGTGATGATCAACCTGCACCCCAGGTCTAGTGATGATCAACCTGCACCCCAAGTCTAGTGATGGTCAACCTGCACCCCAAGTCTAGTGATGATCAACCTGCACCCCAAGTCTAGTGATGGTCAACCTGCACCCCAGGTCTAGTGATGATCAACCTGCACCCCAGGTCTAGTGATGATCAACCTGCACCCCAAGTATAGTGATCATCAACCTGCACCCCAAGTCTAGTAATGATCAATCTGCACCTAGAGTCTAGTGATCATCAACCTGTACCCCAAGTCTAGTGATGATCAACCTGCACCCCAAGTCTAGTGACCAACAACCTGCACCCCAAGTCTAGTGATGATCAACCTGCACCCCAAGTCTAGTGACCAACAACCTGCACCCCAAGTCTAGTGATGATCAACCTGCACCCCAAGTCTAGTGACCAACAACCTGCACCCCAAGTCTAGTGATGATCAACCTGCACCCCAAGTCTAGTGACCAACAGCCTGCACCCCAAGTCTAGTGATGATCAACCTGCACCCCAAGTATAGTGATCATCAACCTGCACCCCAGGTCTAGTGACCAACAACCTGCACCCCAAGTCTAGTGACCAACAACCTGCACCCCAAGTCTAGTGACCAACAACCTGCACCCCAAGTCTAGTGATGATCAACCTGCACCCCAAGTCTAGTGATCATCAACCTGCACCCCAAGTCTAGTGACGATCAATCTGCACCCCAAGTCTAGTGACGATCAACCTGCACCCCAAGTCTAGTGACGATCAATCTGCACCCCAAGTCTAGTGACGATCAACCTGCACCCCAAGTCTAGTGATGGTCAACCTGCACCCCAAGTCTAGTGATGATCAACCTGCACCCCAAGTCTAGTGACCAACAACCTGCACCCCAAGTCTAGTGACCAACAACCTGCACACCAAGTCTAGTGATGATCAACCTGCACCCCAAGTCTAGTGATGATCAACCTGCACCCCAAGTCTAGTGACCAACAACCTGCACCCCAAGTCTAGTGATGATCAACCTGCACCCCAAGTCTAGTGATGATCAACCTGCACCCCAAGTCTAGTGATGATCAACTTGCACCCCAAGTCTAGTGACCAACAACCTGCAACCCAAGTCTAGTGACCAACAACCTGCACCCCAAGTCTAGTGATGATCAACCTGCACCCCAAGTATAGTGATCATCAACCTGCACCCCAGGTCTAGTGACCAACAACCTGCACCCCAAGTCTAGTGACCAACAACCTGCACCCCAAGTCTAGTGACCAACAACCTGCACCCCAAGTCTAGTGATGATCAACCTGCACCCCAAGTCTAGTGATCATCAACCTGCACCCCAAGTCTAGTGACGATCAATCTGCACCCCAAGTCTAGTGACGATCAACCTGCACCCCAAGTCTAGTGACGATCAATCTGCACCCCAAGTCTAGTGACGATCAACCTGCACCCCAAGTCTAGTGATGGTCAACCTGCACCCCAAGTCTAGTGATGATCAACCTGCACCCCAAGTCTAGTGACCAACAACCTGCACCCCAAGTCTAGTGACCAACAACCTGCACACCAAGTCTAGTGATGATCAACCTGCACCCCAAGTCTAGTGATGATCAACCTGCACCCCAAGTCTAGTGATCATCAACCTGCACCCCAAGTCTAGTGACGATCAATCTGCACCCCAAGTCTAGTGACGATCAACCTGCACCCCAAGTCTAGTGACGATCAATCTGCACCCCAAGTCTAGTGACGATCAACCTGCACCCCAAGTCTAGTGATGGTCAACCTGCACCCCAAGTCTAGTGATGATCAACCTGCACCCCAAGTCTAGTGACCAACAACCTGCACCCCAAGTCTAGTGACCAACAACCTGCACACCAAGTCTAGTGATGATCAACCTGCACCCCAAGTCTAGTGATGATCAACCTGCACCCCAAGTCTAGTGACCAACAACCTGCACCCCAAGTCTAGTGATGATCAACCTGCACCCCAAGTCTAGTGATGATCAACCTGCACCCCAAGTCTAGTGATGATCAACTTGCACCCCAAGTCTAGTGACCAACAACCTGCACCCCAAGTCTAGTGACCAACAACCTGCACCCCAAGTCTAGTGATGATCAACCTGCACCCCAAGTATAGTGATCATCAACCTGCACCCCAGGTCTAGTGACCAACAACCTGCACCCCAAGTCTAGTGACCAACAACCTGCACCCCAAGTCTAGTGACCAACAACCTGCACCCCAAGTCTAGTGATGATCAACCTGCACCCCAAGTCTAGTGATCATCAACCTGCACCCCAAGTCTAGTGACGATCAATCTGCACCCCAAGTCTAGTGACGATCAACCTGCACCCCAAGTCTAGTGACGATCAATCTGCACCCCAAGTCTAGTGACGATCAACCTGCACCCCAAGTCTAGTGATGGTCAACCTGCACCCCAAGTCTAGTGATGATCAACCTGCACCCCAAGTCTAGTGACCAACAACCTGCACCCCAAGTCTAGTGACCAACAACCTGCACACCAAGTCTAGTGATGATCAACCTGCACCCCAAGTCTAGTGATGATCAACCTGCACCCCAAGTCTAGTGACCAACAACCTGCACCCCAAGTCTAGTGATGATCAACCTGCACCCCAAGTCTAGTGATGATCAACCTGCACCCCAAGTCTAGTGATGATCAACTTGCACCCCAAGTCTAGTGACCAACAACCTGCACCCCAAGTCTAGTGACCAACAACCTGCACACCAAGTCTAGTGATGATCAACCTGCTCCCCAAGTCTAGTGACCAACAACCTGCACCCCAAGTCTAGTGATGATCAACCTGCACCCCAAGTCTAGTGATGATCAACCTGCACCCCAAGTCTAGTGATGATCAACCTGCACCCCAAGTCTAGTGATGATCAACCTGCACCCCAAGTCTAGTGATGATCAACCTGCACCCCAAGTCTAGTGATGATCAACCTGCACCCCAAGTCTAGTGATGGTCAACCTGCACCCCAAGTCTAGTGATGATCAACCTGCACCCCAAGTCTAGTGATGATCAACCTGCACCCCAAGTCTAGTGATCATCAACCTGCACCCCAAGTCTAGTGATCATCAACCTGCACCCCAAGTCTAGCGATCATCAACCTGCACCCCAAGTCTAGTGATGATCAACCTGCACCCAAAGTATAGTGATGGTCAACCTGCACCCCAAGTCTAGTGACCAACAACCTGCACCCCAAGTCTAGTGACCAACAACCTGCACACCAAGTCTAGTGATGATCAACCTGCACCCCAAGTCTAGTGATGATCAACCTGCACCCCAAGTCTAGTGACCAACAACCTGCACCCCAAGTCTAGTGACCAACAACCTGCACACCAAGTCTAGTGATGATCAACCTGCACCCCAAGTCTAGTGATGATCAACCTGCACCCCAATTCTAGTGATGATCAACCTGCACCCCAAGTCTAGTGATGATCAACCTGCACCCCAAGTCTAGTGATGATCAACCTGCACCCCAAGTCTAGTGACCAACAACCTGCACCCCAAGTCTAGTGACCAACAACCTGCAAACCAAGTCTAGTGATGATCAACATGCACCCCAAGTCTAGTGATGATCAACATGCACCCCAAGTCTAGTGACCAACAACCTGCACCCCAAGTCTAGTGATGATCAACCTGCACCCGAAGTCTAGTGACCAACAACCTGCACCCCAAGTCTAGTGATGATCAACCTGCACCCCAAGTCTAGTGATGGTCAACCTGCACCCCAAGTCTAGTGATGATCAACCTGCACCCCAGGTCTAGTGACCAACAACCTGCACCCCAAGTCTAGTGACCAACAACCTGCACCCCAAGTCTAGTGATGATCAACCTGCACCCCAAGTCTAGTGACGATCAACCTGCACCCCAAGTCTAGTGATGATCAACCTGCACCCCAAGTCTAGTGATGATCAACCTGCACCCCAAGTCTAGTGATGATCAACCTGCACCCCAAGTCTAGTGATGATCAACCTGCACCCCAAGTCTAGTGATGATCAACCTGCACCACAAGTCTAGTGATGATCAACCTGCACCCCAAGTCTAGTGACGATCAACCTGCACCCCAAGTCTAGTGATGATCAACTTGCACCCCAAGTCTAGTGACGATCAACCTGCACCCCAAGTCTAGTGACGATCAACCTGCACCCCAAGTCTAGTGATGATCAACCTGCACCCCAAGTCTAGTGATGATCCACCTGCACCCCAAGTCTAGTGATGATCAACCTGCACCCCAAGTGTAGTGATGATCAACCTGCACCCCAAGTCTAGTGATGATCAACCTGCACCCCAAGTCTAGTGATGATCAACCTGCACCCCAAGTCTAGTGATGATCAACCTGCACCCCAAGTCTAGTGATGATCAACCTGCACCCCAAGTCTAGTGATGATCAACCTGCACCCCAAGTCTAGTGATGATCAACCTGCATCCCAAGTCTAGTGATGATCAACCTGCACCCCAAGTCTAGTGATGATCAACCTGCACCCCAAGTCTAGTGATGATCAACCTGCACCCCAAGTCTAGTGATGATCAACCTGCACCCCAAGTCTAGTGATGATCAACCTGCACCCCAAGTCTAGTGACCAACAACCTGCACCCCAAGTCTAGTGACCAACAACCTGCACCCCAAGTCTAGTGATGATCAACCTGCACACAAAAGAGGGTCACAAATAGAACACTGGAAAGCATGTGTAGTACAGAAAGCATGTGTATTACAGAAAGCATGTGTAGTACAGAAAGCATGTGTAGTACAGAAAGCATGTGTATTACAGAAAGCATGTGTATTACAGAAAGCATGTGTATTACAGAAAGCATGTGTATTACAGAAAGCCTGTGTATTACAGAAAGCATGTGTATTACAGAAAGCATGTGTATTACAGAAAGCATGTGTAGTACAGAAAGCATGTGTATTACAGAAAGCATGTGTAGTACAGAAAGCATGTGTATTACAGAAAGCATGTGTATTACAGAAAGCATGTGTATTACAGAAAGCATGTGTATTACAGAAAGCATGTGTAGTACAGAAAGCATGTGTATTACAGAAAGCATGTGTATTACAGAAAGCATGTGTATTACAGAAAGCATGTGTATTACAGAAAGCATGTGTATTACAGAAAGCATGTGTATTACAGAAAGCATGTGTAGTACAGAAAGCATGTGTATTCCAGAAAGCATGTGTAGTACAGAAAGCATGTGTATTACAGAAAGCATGTGTAGTACAGAAAGCATGTGTATTACAGAAAGCATGTGTATTACAGAAAGCATGTGTATTACAGAAAGCATGTGTATTACAGAAAGCATGTGTATTACAGAAAGCATGTGTATTACAGAAAGCATGTGTAGTACAGAAAGCATGTGTATTCCAGAAAGCATGTGTAGTACAGAAAGCATGTGTATTACAGAAAGCATGTGTAGTACAGAAAGCATGTGTATTACAGAAAGCATGTGTAGTACAGAAAGCATGTGTATTACAGAAAGCATGTGTATTACAGAAAGCATGTGTAGTACAGAAAGCATGTGTATTACAGAAAGCATGTGTATTACAGAAAGCATGTGTAGTACAGAAAGCATGTGTATTACAGAAAGCATGTGTATTACAGAAAGCATGTGTATTACAGAAAGCATGTGTATTACAGAAAGCATGTGTATTACAGAAAGCATGTGTATTACAGAAAGCATGTGTAGTACAGAAAGCATGTGTATTACAGAAAGCATGTGTAGTACAGAAAGCATGTGTATTACAGAAAGCATGTGTATTACAGAAAGCATGTGTATTACAGAAAGCATGTGTATTACAGAAAGCATGTGTATTACAGAAAGCATGTGTAGTACAGAAAGCATGTGTAGTACAGAAAGCATGTGTATTACAGAAAGCATGTGTAGTACAGAAAGCATGTGTAGTACAGAAAGCATGTGTATTACAGAAAGCATGTGTAGTACAGAAAGCACGTGTAGTACAGAAAGCATGTGTAGTACAGAAAGCATGTGTATTACAGAAAGCATGTGTATTACAGAAAGCATGTGTATTACAGAAAGGGAAAATACACTGAATATATTCACCCTCTGAATGGCACACATTCACAATCCTTGTCTCAATTGTCTCAAGGCTTAAAAATATTATTTAACCTGTCTCCTCCCCTTCATCTACACTGTGTGAAGTGAATTTAACAAGTGACATCAATAAGGGATCATAGCTTTCACCTGGATTTACCTGGTCAGTCTATGTCATGGAAAGAGCAGGTGTTCATAATGTTTTGTACACTCAGTGTACGTCTCTGGTTAGGATCACAGTTATAGATTCTAACCAGAGCAATTTCCATGTAGAATCCTTCGGTGGCTAGACTACTAGAGAACTGAAACATTCATCAATCAATCAATCAAATGTATTTATAAAACCATTTTTACATCAGCTGATGTCACAAAGTGTTGTACAGAAACCAGCCTAAAACCCTAAACAGCAAGCAATGCAGACGTAGAAGCATGGTGGCTAGGAAACTCCCTAGAAAGGCAGGAACCTAGGAAGAAACCTAAAGAGGAACCAGGCTATGAGGGGTGGCCAGTCCTCTTCTGGCTGTTTCTGGTGGAGATTCTAACAGTACATGGCCAAGATGTTCAAAAGTTCATAGATCCCTCAAATAATTTCTATCTTAAAGTCATGAATCCAAACAGCAGACGCATGTGTATGTTTGAGAAATGAGCTAGTGCCGTTACCCAAAGCCTTCTTTTTTCCATTTAGAGTGATTGCATCCCTCATTGAGGAGACTTAAAGTAGAGAAAAACACAAACAAAAACAGTATTAAAACACACACGTTTTACAGGACACACCCTTCATGTTACTGACACATTAAGGAAACCTTGCAGGCGCTCATAAAATAAAATGTCTTTCTCTCTCTTACTCATAAAATAAAACAACATTTACTCCTTCCACCAAAACACAAAGGCAGCACTTTCCCCTGTGTGTTTTTCTGGGAAGTGTAATTAGATTCATAAAATAGTACTGTGTAGTAAATCACAGCCACTGTGTGTGTGTGTGTGTGTGTGCGTGTGTGTGTTTGTATAATGGGCGTTGTTGTTCATGCCTGTGTTTGTGTGTATGTGTTTACGGTAATTGCCTGTATGTATGTGTATGTGGCTAAGGCGTGGTATATAAAGGAATGGTAACAAAGGCATTAAATAAATGTTCCCCTAATCCACCAGGCATGGCTCCCACAGTATTACCTCTAGGGGTTGACTGGCTGGACTGTGGTGGTGGTGATGTGGTAGGCTGGATTGTGCCAGTTTCTGTTGTAATAAAGACATAAAAAAAACTCCCAATTAAACTATTTTTGGGCAATGGGGTTGGCGTGTTGGGGTGCTGGGGGTTTAGAGGGGGCATAGACATAAAGAGAGTAAGAGAGAGAAAGAGGCCTGCTCACCAATGCTCCCAGGCAGCCAGTGTTCCTGTGCCAGGGCACCTCTGTGTCGCTGATGGATACAGTAATGTAATTACGAACACATGCTTATTAATGGGCTTACCAGAGACCTGTGGGATGGATGGAAGAGAAAGGGGGGGATGATGAGAGAGAAAGAGAGAGGGTTGAAGAGAGTGATAAAGAAAATACAAAAAAGTGAGTGAGTAAAGGAAGGAGTCAGTTGAGGTGCCCTCCCTGGTTGGTGTGGTGAGAGAGAGTAAGGGAAGGAGTCAGTTGAGGTGCCCTCCCTGGTTGGTGTGGTGAGAGAGAGTAAGGGAAGGAGTCAGTTGAGGTGCCCTCCCTGGTTGGTGTGGTGAGAGAGAGTAAGGGAAGGAGTCCGTTGAGGTGCCCTCCCTGGTTGGTGTTGTGAGAGAGAGTAAAGGAAGGAGTCAGTTGAGGTGCCCTCCCTGGTTGGTGTGGTGAGAGAGAGTAAGGGAAGGAGTCAGTTGAGGTGCCCTCCCTGGTTGGTGTTGTGAGAGAGAGTAAGGGAAGGAGTCCGTTGAGGTGCCCTCCCTGGTTGGTGTTGTGAGAGAGAGTAAGGGAAGGAGTCAGTTGAGGTGCCCTCCCTGGTTGGTGTGGTGAGAGAGTAAGGGAAGGAGTCAGTTGAGGTGCCCTCCCTGGTTGGTGTGGTGAGAGAGTAAGGGAAGGAGTTCGTTGAGGTGCCCTCCCTGGTTGGTGTTGTGAGAGAGAGTAAGGGAAGGAGTCCGTTGAGGTGCCCTCCCTGGTTGGTGTTGTGAGAGAGAGTAAGGGAAGGAGTCCGTTGAGGTGCCCTCCCTGGTTGGTGTTGTGAGAGAGAGTAAAGGAAGGAGTCAGTTGAGGTGCCCTCCCTGGTTGGTGTGGTGAGAGAGAGTAAGGGAAGGAGTCAGTTGAGGTGCCCTCCCTGGTTGGTGTGGTGAGAGAGAGTAAGGGAAGGAGTCAGTTGAGGTGCCCTCCCTGGTTGGTGTGGTGAGAGAGAGTAAGGGAAGGAGTCCGTTGAGGTGCCCTCCCTGGTTGGTGTTGTGAGAGAGAGTAAAGGAAGGAGTCAGTTGAGGTGCCCTCCCTGGTTGGTGTGGTGAGAGAGAGTAAGGGAAGGAGTCAGTTGAGGTGCCCTCCCTGGTTGGTGTTGTGAGAGAGAGTAAGGGAAGGAGTCCGTTGAGGTGCCCTCCCTGGTTGGTGTTGTGAGAGAGAGTAAGGGAAGGAGTCAGTTGAGGTGCCCTCCCTGGTTGGTGTGGTGAGAGAGTAAGGGAAGGAGTCAGTTGAGGTGCCCTCCCTGGTTGGTGTGGTGAGAGAGTAAGGGAAGGAGTTCGTTGAGGTGCCCTCCCTGGTTGGTGTTGTGAGAGAGAGTAAGGGAAGGAGTCCGTTGAGGTGCCCTCCCTGGTTGGTGTTGTGAGAGAGAGTAAGGGAAGGAGTCCGTTGAGGTGCCCTCCCTGGTTGGTGTTGTGAGAGAGAGTAAAGGAAGGAGTCAGTTGAGGTGCCCTCCCTGGTTGGTGTGGTGAGAGAGAGTAAGGGAAGGAGTCAGTTGAGGTGCCCTCCCTGGTTGGTGTTGTGAGAGAGAGTAAGGGAAGGAGTCCGTTGAGGTGCCCTCCCTGGTTGGTGTTGTGAGAGAGAGTAAGGGAAGGAGTCAGTTGAGGTGCCCTCCCTGGTTGGTGTGGTGAGAGAGTAAGGGAAGGAGTCAGTTGAGGTGCCCTCCCTGGTTGGTGTGGTGAGAGAGTAAGGGAAGGAGTCCGTTGAGGTGCCCTCCCTGGTTGGTGTTGTGAGAGAGAGTAAGGGAAGGAGTCCGTTGAGGTGCCCTCCCTGGTTGGTGTTGTGAGAGAGAGTAAGGGAAGGAGTCAGTTGAGGTGCCCTCCCTGGTTGGTGTTGTGAGAGAGAGTAAGGGAAGGAGTCCGTTGAGGTGCCCTCCCTGGTTGGTGTTGTGAGAGAGAGTAAGGGAAGGAGTCCGTTGAGGTGCCCTCCCTGGTTGGTGTGGTGAGAGAGTAAGGGAAGGAGTCCGTTGAGGTGCCCTCCCTGGTTGGTGTGGTGAGAGAGAGTAAGGGAAGGAGTCCGTTGAGGTGCCCTCCCTGGTTGGTGTGGTGAGAGAGTAAGGGAAGGAGTCCGTTGAGGTGCCCTCCCTGGTTGGTGTGGTGAGAGAGTAAGGGAAGGAGTCCGTTGAGGTGCCCTCCCTGGTTGGTGTGGTGAGAGAGTAAGGGAAGGAGTCCGTTGAGGTGCCCTCCCTGGTTGGTGTGGTGAGAGAGTAAGGGAAGGAGTCCGTTGAGGTGCCCTCCCTGGTTGGTGTGGTGAGAGAGTAAGGGAAGGAGTCCGTTGAGGTGCCCTCCCTGGTTGGTGTGGTGAGAGAGTAAGGGAAGGAGTCCGTTGAGGTGCCCTCCCTGGTTGGTGTTGTGAGAGAGAGTAAGGGAAGGAGTCCGTTGAGGTGCCCTCCCTGGTTGGTGTTGTGAGAGAGAGTAAGGGAAGGAGTCAGTTGAGGTGCCCTCCCTGGTTGGTGTTGTGAGAGAGTAAGGGAAGGAGTCAGTTGAGGTGCCCTCCCTGGTTGGTGTGGTGAGAGAGTAAGGGAAGGAGTCAGTTGAGGTGCCCTCCCTGGTTGGTGTTGTGAGAGAGTAAGGGAAGGAGTCAGTTGAGGTGCCCTCCCTGGTTGGTGTGGTGAGAGAGTAAGGGAAGGAGTCCGTTGAGGTGCCCTCCCTGGTTGGTGTGGTGAGAGAGTAAGGGAAGGAGTCAGTTGAGGTGCCCTCCCTGGTTGGTGTTGTGAGAGAGAGTAAGGGAAGGAGTCCGTTGAGGTGCCCTCCCTGGTTGGTGTTGTGAGAGAGAGTAAGGGAAGGAGTCAGTTGAGGTGCCCTCCCTGGTTGGTGTGGTGAGAGAGTAAGGGAAGGAGTCCGTTGAGGTGCCCTCCCTGGTTGGTGTGGTGAGAGAGTAAGGGAAGGAGTCCGTTGAGGTGCCCTCCCTGGTTGGTGTTGTGAGAGAGAGTAAGGGAAGGAGTCCGACCAGTTTTGATAGCCTTCAGCCGCACCCTCATACTACTCCTTCTCTGTTCCGCGGGTGATGTGGAGGTAAACCCAGGCCCTGCATGTCCCCAGGCACCCTCATTTGTTGACTTCTGTGATCGAAAAAGCCTTGGTTTCATGCATGTCAACATCAGAAGCCTCCTCCCTAAGTTTGTCTTACTCACTGCTCTAGCACACTCTGCTAACCCTGATGTCCTTGCCGTGTCTGAATCCTGGCTCAGGAAGGCCACCAAAAATTCGGAGATTTCCATACCCAACTATAACATCTTCCGTCAAGATAGAACTGCCAAAGGAGGAGGAGTTGCAGTCTACTGCAGAGAGAGCCTGCAAAGTAATGTCATACTTTCCAGGTCCATACCCAAACAGTTCGAACTACTAATTTTGAAAATTACTCTCTCCAGAAATAAGTCTCTCACTGTTGCCGCCTGCTACCGACCCCCCTCAGCTCCCAGCTGTGCCCTGGACACCATTTGTGAATTGATCGCCCCCCATCTAGCTTCAGAGTTTGTTCTGTTAGGTGACCTAAACTGGGATATGCTTAACACCCCGGCAGTCCTACAATCTAAGCTAGATGCCCTCAATCTCACTCAAATCATCAAGGAACCCACCAGGTACAACCCTAACTCTGTAAACAAGGGCACCCTCATTGACGTCATCCTGACCAACTGGCCCTCCAAATACACCTCCGCTGTCTTCAACCAGGATCTCAGCGATCACTGCCTCATTGCCTGTATCCGCTACGGAGCCGCAGTCAAACGACCACCCCTCATCACTGTCAAACGCTCCCTAAAACACTTCTGTGAGCAGGCCTTTCTAATCGACCTGGCCCGGGTATCCTGGAAGGACATTGACCTCATCCCGTCAGTTGAGGATGCCTGGTCTTTCTTTAAAAGTAACTTCCTCACCATTTTAGATAAGCATGCTCCGTTCAAAAAATGCAGAACTAAGAACAGATATAGCCCCTGGTTCACTCCAGACCTGACTGCCCTCGACCAGCACAAAAACATCCTGTGGCGGACTGCACTAACATCGAACAGTCCCCGCGATATGCAACTGTTCAGGGAAGTCAGGAACCAATACACACAGTCAGTCAGGAAAGCTAAAGCCAACTTCTTCAGGCAGAAGTTTGCATCCTGTAGCTCCAACTCCAAAAAGTTCTGGGACACTGTGAAGTCCATGGAGAACAAGAGCACCTCCTCCCAGCTGCCCACTGCACTGAGGCTAGGTAACACGGTCACCACCGATAAATCCATGATTATCGAAAACTTCAACAAGCATTTCTCAACGGCTGGCCATGCCTTCCGCCTGGCTACTCCAACCTCGTCCAACAGCTCCCCCCCCCCCGCAGCTACTCGCCCAAGCCTCTCCAGGTTCTCCTTTACCCAAATCCAGATAGCAGATGTTCTGAAAGAGCTGCAAAACCTGGACCCGTACAAATCAGCTGGGCTTGACAATCTGGACCCTCTATTCCTGAAACTATCCGCCGCCATTGTCGCAACCCCTATTACCAGCCTGTTCAACCTCTCTTTCATATCGTCTGAGATCCCCAAGGATTGGAAAGCTGCCGCAGTCATCCCCCTCTTCAAAGGGGGCGACACCCTGGACCCAAACTGTTACAGACCAATATCCATCCTGCCCTGCCTATCTAAGGTCTTCGAAAGCCAAGTCAACAAACAGATCACTGACCATCTTGAATCCCACCGTACCTTCTCCGCTGTGCAATCTGGTTTCCGAGCTGGTCACGGGTGTACCTCAGCCACGCTCAAGGTACTAAACGATATCATAACCGCCATCGATAAAAGACAGTACTGTGCAGCCGTCTTCATAGACCTTGCCAAGGCTTTCGACTCTGTCAATCACCGTATTCTTATTGGCAGACTCAGTAGCCTCGGTTTTTCGGATGACTGCCTTGCCTGGTTCACCAATTACTTTGCAGACAGAGTTCAGTGTGTCAAATCGGAGGGCATGCTGTCCGGTCCTCTGGCAGTCTCTATGGGGGTGCCACAGGGTTCAATTCTCGGGCCGACTCTTTTCTCTGTATATATCAATGATGTTTCTCATGCTGCGGGCGATTCCCTGATCCACCTCTACGCAGACGACACCATTCTATATACTTCCGGCCCGTCCTTGGACACTGTGCTATCTAACCTCCAAACGAGCTTCAATGCCATACAGCACTCCTTCCGTGGCCTCCAACTGCTCTTAAACGCTAGTAAAACCAAATGCATGCTTTTCAACCGTTCGCTGCCTGCACCCGCACGCCTGACCAGCATCACCACCCTGGATGGTTCCGACCTTGAATATGTGGACATCTATAAGTACCTAGGTGTCTGGCTAGACTCTAAACTCTCCTTCCAGACCCATATCAAACATCTCCAATCGAAAATCAAATCAAGAGTCGGCTTTCTATTCCGCAACAAAGCCTCCTTCACTCACGCCGCCAAACTTACCCTAGTAAAACTGACTATCCTACCGATCCTCGACTTCGGCGATGTCATCTACAAAATTGCTTCCAACACTCTACTCAGCAAACTGGATGCAGTTTATCACAGTGCCATCCGTTTTGTCACTAAAGCACCTTATACCACCCACCACTGCGACTTGTATGCTCTAATCGGCTGGCCCTCGCTACATATTCGTCGCCAGACCCACTGGCTCCAGCTCATCTACAAGTCCATGCTAGGTAAAGCTCCGCCTTATCTCAGTTCACTGGTTACGATGGCAACACCCATCCGTAGCACGCGCTCCAGCAGGTGTATCTCACTGATCATCCCTAAAGCCAACACCTCATTTGGCCGCCTTTCGTTCCAGTTCTCTGCTGCCTGTGATTGGAACGAATTGCAAAAATCGCTGAAGTTGGAGACTTTTATCTCCCTCACCAACTTCAAACATCTGCTATCTGAGCAGCTAACCGATCGCTGCAGCTGTACATAGTCTATTGGTAAATAGCCCACCCATTTTCACCTACCTCATCCCCATACTGTTTTTATTTATTTATTTTTCTGCTCTTTTGCACACCAATATCTCTACCTTTACATAACCATCTGATCATTTATCACTCCAGTGTTAATCTGCATAATTGTAATTATTTGCCTACCTTCTCATGCCTTTTGCACACAATGTATATATAGACTCCCCTTTTTTCTACTGTGTTATTGACTTGTTAATTGTTTACTCCATGTGTAACTCTGTGTTGTCTGTTCACACTGCTATGCCTTATCTTGGCCAGGTCGCAGTTGCAAATGAGAACTTGTTCTCAACTAGCCTACCTGGTTAAATAAAGGTGAAATAAAAAAAATAAAAAAAAAAGGGAAGGAGTCAGTTGAGGTGCCCTCCCTGGTTGGTGTGGTGAGAGAGTAAGGGAAGGAGTCCGTTGAGGTGCCCTCCCTGGTTGGTGTGGTGAGAGAGTAAGGGAAGGAGTCCGTTGAGGTGCCCTCCCTGGTTGGTGTTGTGAGAGAGAGTAAGGGAAGGAGTCCGTTGAGGTGCCCTCCCTGGTTGGTGTGGTGAGAGAGTAAGGGAAGGAGTCCGTTGAGGTGCCCTCCCTGGTTGGTGTGGTGAGAGAGTAAGGGAAGGAGTCAGTTGAGGTGCCCTCCCTGGTTGGTGTTGTGAGAGAGAGTAAGGGAAGGAGTCCGTTGAGGTGCCCTCCCTGGTTGGTGTTGTGAGAGAGAGTAAATGAAGGAGTCAGTTGAGGTGCCCTCCCTGGTTGGTGTTGTGAGAGAGAGTAAGGGAAGGAGTCAGTTGAGGTGCCCTCCCTGGTTGGTGTTGTGAGAGAGAGTAAGGGAAGGAGTCAGTTGAGGTGCCCTCCCTGGTTGGTGTTGTGAGAGAGAGTAAGGGAAGGAGTCCGTTGAGGTGCCCTCCCTGGTTGGTGTTGTGAGAGAGAGTAAGGGAAGGAGTCAGTTGAGGTGCCCTCCCTGGTTGGTGTTGTGAGAGAGAGTAAGGGAAGGAGTCAGTTGAGGTGCCCTCCCTGGTTGGTGTTGTGAGAGAGAGTAAGGGAAGGAGTCCGTTGAGGTGCCCTCCCTGGTTGGTGTTGTGAGAGAGAGTAAGGGTAGGAGTCAGTTGAGGTGCCCTCCCTGGTTGGTGTTGTGAGAGAGAGTAAGGGAAGGAGTCAGTTGAGGTGCCCTCCCTGGTTGGTGTTGTGAGAGAGAGTAAGGGAAGGAGTCCGTTGAGGTGCCCTCCCTGGTTGGTGTTGTGAGAGAGAGTAAGCGAAGGAGTCAGTTGAGGTGCCCTCCCTGGTTGGTGTGGTGAGAGAGTAAGGGAAGGAGTCAGTTGAGGTGCCCTCCCTGGTTGGTGTTGGCCTGCACCCACAACTCCTTAACACCCAGAGAGACCATGGAACAATGGGTACCATCTGACTGATGAGGGTTGATGGGAAAGAGGGGTGGGTAGAACCATGCCAGCTTCTCCATGGCAATGGCTCTGTTTACATTTAGTGGGACATATAATGTGACACTCTCTCTTGATGTGGTATAATGGTAATTATGTCAGCCGGAGTCTGACAGAGTCAGTAGTGGAGACGCTGCTTGAGAAAGCATCAACACCAACAGACCAAGGCTGATGAGAGGGCTTGGCCACTGTTTCAAAACGTGTCGGCGAATACATTTAGACGGCGGGCGTTAACAAAAGCTCCTGCGGTGGCGACAGCACATACATTTACGAGGTTGTAACTCAAATTAGATAAACAAATGGCTAAAATCTAATTACTGAGCGACTCCTCCTCATCTTCTTACCCTGGGGTTTGTATTGCAGGAGGCCATGGTTAAGTATAGGACCATTTAACCTCCACTGTATCCATGCAGACACACAGAGAAACCAGATCACAACCATGCAGACACACAGAGAAACCAGATCACAACCATGCAGACACACAGAGAAACCAGATCACAACCATGCAGACACACAGAGAAACCAGATCACAACCATGCAGACACACAGAGAAACCAGATCACAACCATGCAGACACACAGAGAAACCAGATCACAACCATGCAGACACACAGAGAAACCAGATCACAACCATGCAGACACACAGAGAAACCAGATCACAACCATGCAGACACACAGAGAAACCAGATCACAACCATGCAGACACACAGAGAAACCAGATCACAACCATGCAGACACACAGAGAAACCAGATCACAACCATGCAGACACACAGAGAAACCAGATCACAACCATGCAGACACACAGAGAAACCAGATCACAACCATGCAGACACACAGAGAAACCAGATCACAACCATGCAGACACACAGAGAAACCAGATCACAACCATGCAGACACACAGAGAAACCAGATCACAACCATGCAGACACACAGAGAAACCAGATCACAACCATGCAGACACACAGAGAAACCAGATCACAACCATGCAGACACACAGAGAAACCAGATCACAACCATGCAGACACACAGAGAAACCAGATCACAACCATGCAGACACACAGAGAAACCAGATCACAACCATGCAGACACACAGAGAAACCAGATCACAACCATGCAGACACACAGAGAAACCAGATCACAACCATGCAGACAAAGAGGTCTATTTTTGGTCGTAAAAAAACAGACTGAATAGAATGACGTCATGCTTTCGTTGCAATCAGTTTCTTCAGCTGATTTTGTGTCAGGGTTATGATCACGGGTCTATTTCACACAGTGAGTCAGCCTTAAATGTGTCCAATCATTCCTTGTGTTTAGCAATCCTGTCACATAAACCAATCACAGTGGAGCTAGACTATTGGGATCTACAATGATAATGTGAAACTAATCTACGCAATAAGGCACACATGTAAAGCTAATGATCAAAGAGCAGTCTGTGTGTGTTACTGGGTTCTCATGATTGAGACCACCATGTTGTCTGGGTCTCAGTATCAGCTGTGGTGATGTGGCTTGATGAAGGATTTGGGGCATCTGTCACCAAGAGCTTAATGAATCCTGATGTTCATGATCGGTCACTACAAAACATGGAGTTTGGTTTTTAGTGGAATACCTCAGTGCTCGAGGACTGGATCTAATTAAGATTGTATTTCTCTCTCTCTCTCTCTCTGTGCGTGTGCGTGTGTGCGTGTGTGTACAGTATATGCATTTGTAATTTACTGGTTATATCCTCCCTAAAGTTATAGTCGCCAAGGTCTTATAATTTTCCATCTTTTTAGTCATTCATTGAAGAAATTCCAGAATGCAACTTTTCCTGATTAGTTTAGAAGCCAGATAACAACTGTATCCAATCACAACAGATGTCTTGAGACCAAACAACATCACTGCCTGCCTTCCTACTTTTATACACGATTGTTTACAGGAATGTTTTCTATTAATCCATTTGGAATCACCCAAAGTGTACGACCTCTCATTTCAACCCACATTTGCCTTGTTTTAAAACCTCAGACTGTCTCCAAGAAGGATTTTAAATAATCAAATACATTTCATGTAATTGTTTATTTAGAACATAAAAAGCCCTACCAGGCTAAAAGCCCTACCAGGCTAAAAGCCCTACCAGGCTAAAAGCCCTACCAGGCTAAAAGCTGTAAATTAGGGAGAGATTATAACAGGGATTTAGTTCGAATAATGACTCATTTTGTTCTTCATATCCACAGAACACCAGCCATTGCCCTTTCTAATTAAATTAACCCTGTAGTGTCTGACGTTAGGCGTTTTTAGCCCATAAATGTCTATTCTCTGCTCTCAGCAGGGTGTCCTTATCCCCGAGGCTGCCAATAACCCAAATCCATGACTCCTGTTCATTTTGTTCCCCTCGTTTAGAATCTAATTAAATCGGGTAATAAGGGTGGGAAGAATGGGTTGGAGTAAAGGCCTTCTAGGAGGCTATGTTCTGCATAACTCCAGTGGAGAGATGGATGGGGTACCGCTGTACGTGGAGACTACTGCCAAATCATGGACTACTAATGGGCATACATTCTCTCTCTCTCTCTCTCTCTCTCTCTCTCCTGATTGCGACCAGATGTGAGCTCCACTCTGGGACAAGGCTGAGATGAGAGACAGCGAAGCCGCCAGACCCACAGTTAAATATATTAAACCAGTAATGAATAAAACAATAGCAATGTGCAATGGTTAAAAATAAGTTGATTAAGAATTTGATTTTGAGTCCATATTATGGGGCCATGAAGGAGGCAACTGGTGCATTTGTATTTGAGAAGTGTTGTGTGAGGGTTTATTCCTCTGTCCATGTGCTTCTCTGATTCCAATCTAGGTTCTGTAGGAAACTTGATGAAGCCTGTGGCAGCCCATTTAACCAGTTGTCATCACCATGACAGTTGGCTGTATGGGAGCTCCATACTATGTGAGTCATCTGTAACTCTTGTCAAGTCCAGTACTGGGTCAAAACTATTCAACCACCCCATATCAACAACATGTCTCGCCAACTCCATGTCTCCTCCATAATCAACTTATTGTCTACACATCTCCACATCTCCATCTCTCTCTCTCCCTCTGTGTGTGTGTATCAGTCCCATCCCAATGTTTATTGTTTACCAATATCATCTCAACACAAACTGACAGGCTGGATTCCCTCCATCTCTACCTCTAACCTGATTCTCTGCTCAGCTCTGGGGCTGGGGCCTGGAAGTTTGGCTCCCTGACCAGGCATTTCAGCTGGCTGGACGTCTGGGGCTGGGGCCTAGATGTTTGGCTCCCTGACCAGGCCTTGCAGCTGGCTGGACGTCTGGGCCTGGAGGTTTGGCTCCCTGACCAGGCCTTGCAGCTTGCTGGACGTCTGGGGCTGGGACCTGGGGGTATGGCTCCCTGACCAGGCCTTGCAGCTGGCTGGAAGTCTGGGCCTAGAGGTTTGGCTCCCTGACCAGGCCTTGCAGCTTGCTGGACATCTGGGGCTGGGGGTTTGGCTCCCTGACCAGGCCTTGCAGCTGGCTGGACATCTGGGCCTGGAGGTTTGGCTCCCTGACCAGGCCTTGCAGCTGGCTGGACGTCTGGGCCTGGAGGTTTGGCTCCCTGACCAGGCCTTGCAGCTGGCTGGACATCTGGGGCTGGAGGTTTGGCTCCCTGACCAGGCCTTGCAGCTTGCTGGAGGTCTGGGGCTGGAGGTTTGGCTCCCTGACCAGGCCTTGCAGCTTGCTGGAGGTCTGGGGCTGGAGGTTTGGCTCCCTGACCAGGCCTTGCAGCTTGCTGGACGTCTGGGGCTGGAGGTTTGGCTCCCTGACCAGGCCTTGCAGCTGGCTGGAGGTCTGGGGCTGAGGCTGAAGGCTGGGGCCTAGAGCCTGCTTGGACCTGGGTGTGGTCCAAGCAGCTCACTGGTGTGTACAAAGGCCCGCACAGAGGATGGCTGCCAGGGAAAACAGAAGAGGTGGCAGGTGAGACAGATAGACAGGGCTCCATTGTTTCACTGTGTTTCTATTTTCTACAGGTGTGAGTCCTCTGAGCCCGGAGCACAGACCTCTGTTCAGATGTGTGAGACTCTCCAAGAGCTATAAGAGGGTTTGGCCCTCGTTTAGCAGGGCACGGAATGTGAGCCACTTTGGGGAAAATAATGAGGGCAATGGGACTCTGGCAATGACTCCCTGGGACAGCAAAACCCACATAGCTGAACGTTGCAGTTTATTGAATATTACTCTATCTGAAAGCACCACCTCACCCTACAGTGCAGACCCACCTAATGAGGGAGAAGGGATGGAGAGAATGGAGAAAGGAGACAGGCAGAAGTTGCTAAGAACTAGGGAGAGAAGAATAAGAAAGAAGTGTGTAGAGCTTTCCATTTTTTCTCTTCTTCCAAAGAGGCGATAGAAATAATGTGTCTGTGTGAAGTGTGGAAATGCAGAGAGAAAAGGGAAGAAAGAGAGAGAAGAGATAGAGCGAAGGGAAGAGAGAGAGCGAAGGGAAGAGAGAGAGAGAAGGGAAGAGAGAGAGTGACAGAGAATAGGAGAGGATGAGAGAGATCAAGACAAACTGTATGCATGATGTCAACTGGGGTTAGCGCTCCAAACTCACTGCAGATGGCAGGACGAGAGGTCAGGAATGGACATTAAAGAACAAATTAGGAACAGGAGCAGGGAAGGCTGTTCTGGAGTTGGATAGGGAAGGGGGACAGAGGGGTCAAAACAGTCTCAGACATATGGGCTTTTTAAACAGCAATTAGATGCATCCCGGCTTCAACGTCCGTGCTGCGAGGATGGTTTGACCCCTAATCATCCCCAATTTCTCCTGCGCCCTCTGACTCTCCGAGATGTGTCGCCTCAGATTGGCTGTTTATTTTTCAGGCCGTTTCCTGTTTGACTAAAAGCAAAGCTGTGTGTCTTTATGGATGGCAGTGAGGACAAGGGCAACACATGCACTTGTTGCACAGCTATGCATTCAACCATCCTCAACCCTGTTAGTCAAACTCTAGTTTCATTTCATTAAACCTGATTGGTTGCGATGATAATGCACGCTCCCATTTGACATACAAATTCATTGTCAAACTTTTCAACACTATAACAGAACACTGACTATAACATGTGGCTCAGTTGGTAGCACATGACACTTGCAACGCCAGGGCTGTGGGTTCAATTCTCAGGGGAGACCAGTACTAAAATGTACACATTCAATTCAATTTACACTATTGCCATGACATAACAATGTACATATTGTTAAAGTGTACTTTGGAAATTAGATGATAGATATACAATATTAAAAATATTAACATAACTAGAATAATAATAATCAATATTGTCAATGGGATAATCAGTAACAACTCACTACTGTAAATGGCTCTGGATAAGAGCATCTGTTATAAACATTGTTTTTTTTATAAATGTTATTTCTCAGCAGCGCCTCTTCAACCTCAGGAGGCTGAAGAAATTCGGCTTGTCACCAAAAGCACTCACAAACTTTTACAGATGCACAATCGATAGCATCCTGTCGGGCTGTATCACCGTCTGGTACGGCAACTGCTCCGCCCACAACCGTAAGGCTCTTCAGAGGGTAGTGATGCACAGCGCATCACCGGGGGCAAACTACCTGCCCTCCAGGACACCTTCACCACCCGATGTCACAGGAAGGCCATAAAGATCATCAAGGACAACAACCACCCGAGCCACTGCCTGTTCATCCCGCTATCATCCAGAAGGCGAGGTCAGTACAGGTGCATCAAAGCTGGGACCGAGAGACTGAAAAACAGCTTCTATCTCAAGGCCATCAGACTGTTAAACAGCCACCACTAACATTGAGTGGCTGCTGCCAACACACTGACTCAACTCCAGCCACTTTAATGATGGAAAAATTGATGTAAAAATGTATCACTAGCCACTTTAAACAATGCCACTTAATATAATGTTTACATACCCTACATTACTCATCTCATATATATATACTGTACTCGATACCATCTCCTGCATCTTTCCTATGCCGTTCTGTACCATCACTCATTCATATATCTTTCAATCTGACTTCTGGCATACTGTAGAAGTGTTTATCCCGTTACACTTGTGTGGATAAGGTAGTTGTTGTGGAATTGTTAGGTTAAATTACTCGTTGGATATTACTGCATTGTCGGAACTAGAAGCACAAGCATTTCGCTACACTCGCATTAACATCTGCTAACCATGTGTATGTGACAAATACAATTAAATTTGATTTCTCACAATTACTTTGTGTGGGTCTATCATGTTCTCCATACCAAACTCAAGGTTTATTTTATTCCCACGTTCTTCTTCCTCTGACTAAGCTGTCTCATATTTTATGAGAGTGATAATAATAATCTATCAGAGAAAATGTTTTATTTCTGTAACGATTTTCTTTATGAGAAGGAGAGTCGGACCAAAATGCGGCGTGTAGATTACGATCCATGTTTATTGTGACTATAGCAACACGAATCTAAATACAAACAGTGCAAAATAATAAACGTAATGAAAACCGAAACAGCCTAAACTGGTGCAAACTAACACTAAGGACAATCACCCACAAACACACAGTGAAACCCAGGCTACCTAAATATGGTTCCCAATCAGAGACAATGACTAACACCTGCCTCTGATTGAGAACCATATCAGGCCAGACATAGAAATAGACAAACAAGACATCCAACATAGAATGCCCACCCAGTTCACGTCCTGACCAACACTAAAACAAGGAAAACACACACGAACGATGGTCAGAACGTGACAGTACCCCCCCTCCAAGGTGCGGACTCCGGACGCACAACTTAAACCTATGGGGGAGGGTGTGGGTGGGCATCTGTCCGCGGTGGCGGCTCTGGCGCTGGACGTGGACCCCACTCCATAACAGTTTTAGTACACCTCCTTAGCGTCCCTAGATAGGTTACCCTCCTTAAAGACCGCTCGGGACAGAGGGGCAGCTCGGGACAGAGGTAGCTCGGGACTGATGGGTAGCTCAGCACTGAGAGGAAGCTCAGCACTGAGAGGAAGCTCAGGCAGGTGGTTGGATCCGGCAGATCCTGGCTGGCTGGCGGTTCTGGAAGATCCTGGCTGACTGGCGGATCCGGAAGAGTCTGGTCGACTGGCGGATCTGGAAGAGTCTGGTCGACTGGCGGATCTGGAAGAGTCTGGTCGACTGGCGGATCTGGAAGAGTCTGGTCGACTGGCGGATCTGGAAGAGTCTGGTCGACTGGCGGATCTGGAAGAGTCTGGTCGACTGGCGGATCTGGAAGAGTCTGGTCGACTGGCGGATCTGGAAGAGTCTGGTCGACTGGCGGATCTGGAAGAGTCTGGTCGACTGGCGGATCTGGAAGAGTCTGGTCGACTGGCGGATCTGGAAGAGTCTGGTCGACTGGCAGATCTGGAAGAGTCTGGTCGACTGGCAGATCTGGAAGAGTCTGGTCGACTGGCAGATCTGGAAGAGTCTGGTCGACTGGCAGATCTGGAAGAGTCTGGTCGACTGGCAGATCTGGAAGAGTCTGGTCGACTGGCAGATCTGGAAGAGTCTGGTCGACTGGCTGCTCTGGCTGCTCCATGCTGACTGGCTGCTCCATGATGACTGGCAGCTCTGGCTGCTCCATGCTGACTGGCTGCTCCATGCTGACTGGCAGCTCTGGCTGCTCCATGCTGACTGGCTGCTCTGGCTGCTCCATGCTGACTGGCTGCTCCATGCTGACTGGCGGCCCTGGCTGCTCCATGCTGACTGGCGGCCCTGGCTGCTCCATGCTGACTGGCGGCCCTGGCTGCTCCATGCTGACTGGCGGCCCTGGCTGCTCCATGCTGACTGGCGGCCCTGGCTGCTCCATACTGACTGGCGGCCCTGGCTGCTCCATACTGACTGGCGGCCCTGGCTGCTCCATGCTAACTGGCAGCTCTGGCGGCTCCTTGCAGACTGGCAGCTCTGGCGGCTCCTTGCAGACTGGCAGCTTTGGCGGCATCCTGCAGAAAGGCAGCTCTGGCGGCTCCTTGCAGACTGGCAGCTCCTTGCAGACTGGCAGCTCCTTGCAGACTGGCAGCTCCTTGCAGACTGGCAGCTCCTTGCAGACTGGCAGCTCCATGCAGACTGGCAGCTCCATGCAGACTGGCAGTTCTGAACAGGCGGGAGACTCCGGCAGCGCTGTAGAGAAGGAAGGCTCTAACAGCGCTAAACAGGCGGGAGACTCCGACAGCGCTGGAGAGGAGGAAGGCTCTGGCAGCGCTGGACAGGCGAGGCGCACTGTAGGCCTGATGCGTGGTGCTGGCACTGGTGGTACTGGGCCGAGGACACGCACAGGAAGCCTGGTGCGGGGAGCTGCTACCGGAGGGCTGGGGTGTGGAGGTGGTACTGGAAAAACCGGACCGTGCAGGCGCACTGGAGCTCTTGAGCACCGAGCCTGCCCAACCTTACCTGGTTGAATGCTCACGGTCGCCCTGCCAGTGCGGCGAGGTGGAATAGCCCGCACTGGGCTATGCAGGCGAACCGGAGACACCGAGCGCAAGGCTGGTGCCATGTAAGCCGGCCCAAGGAGACGCACTGGGGACCAGCTGCGTAGAGCCGGCTTCATGGCATTAGGCTCGACGCTCAATCTAGCCCGGCCGACACGCGGAGCTGGAATATACCGCACCGGGCTATGCACCCGCACTGGAGACACAGTGCGCACCACTGCATAACACGGTGCCTGTCCGGTCTCTCTAGCCCCCCGGTAAGCACAGGGAGTCTGCCCAGGTCTCCTACCTGACGTAGCCATACTCCCTGTTAGCCCCCCCCCAATAAATTTTTGGGGCTGCCTCTCAGGCTTCCATCCGCTACGTCGTGCTGCCTCCTCATATCTGCGCCTCTCAGCTTTCGCCGCCTCCAGTTCTTCTTTGGGGCGGCGATATTCTCCTGGCTGAGCCCAGGGTCCTCTTCCTTCTAATTCGTCCTCCCATGTCCATACCTCCTCTTTGGGCTGCTCCTGTTGCCTCTTCTCCTGCTGCACCTTTGGGCGGCTACACTCCCCTGGTTTAGCCCAGGGTCCTCTCCCGTCGAGGATTTCCTCCCATGTCCAGAAATCCTTATTGCGCGTCTCCTCGAGCTGCTCCTGCCTGTTTACACGCTGCTTGGTCCTTTTGTGGTGGGTGATTCTGTAACGATTTTCTTTATGAGAAGGAGAGTCGGACCAAAATGCGGCGTGTAGATTACGATCCATGTTTATTGTGACTATAGCAACACGAATCTAAATACAAACAGTGCAAAATAATAAACGTAATGAAAACCGAAACAGCCTAAACTGGTGCAAACTAACACTAAGGACAATCACCCACAAACACACAGTGAAACCCAGGCTACCTAAATATGGTTCCCAATCAGAGACAATGACTAACACCTGCCTCTGATTGAGAACCATATCAGGCCAGACATAGAAATAGACAAACAAGACATCCAACATAGAATGCCCACCCAGTTCACGTCCTGACCAACACTAAAACAAGGAAAACACACACGAACGATGGTCAGAACGTGACAATTTCTCTAATTTGATCTGCAGCAAAACATTTGGTTCAATCTGACCTCTGGCATACTGTAGAGGTGTTTGATTCAATCTGACTTCTGGCATACTGTAGAGGTGTTTGGTTCAATCTGACTTCTGGCATACTGTAGAGGTGTTTGGATCAATCTGACTTCTGGCATACTGTAGAGGTGTTTGGTTCAATCTGACTTCTGGCATACTGTAGAAGTGTTTGGTTCAATCTGACTTCTGGCATACTGTAGAAGTGTTTGGTTCAATCTGACTTATGGCATACTGTAGAGGTGTTTGGTTCAATCTGACTTCTGGCATACTGTAGAGGTGTTTGGTTCAATCTGACCTCTGGCATACTGTAGAGGTGTTTGGTTCAATCTGACTTTTGGCATACTGTAGAGGTGTTTGGTTCAATCTGACTTCTGGCATACTGTAGAGGTGTTTGGTTCAATCTGACTTCTGGCATACTGTAGAGGTGTTTGGTTCAATCTGACTTCTGGCATACTGTAGAGGTGTTTGGTTCAATCTGACTTCGGACATATGGTAGAAGTGTTAGTGGATTTATTCCATGCTGTATATTACTGTGAATTTGTTCAGTTTATTGGGCTGTAAGAAATCATGCTGTCGGTAGTTAATTTGTTCGAACATCTTTACTGTAGTAGAAATGAATCCTGCTATGAATGAGGGGGAGTAAAGGTGATGTTAAATAAATTGTTATTTTTTCATGACTGTCCCAGATGTCCTATCCATCCTGTAACATGATGTTACGGACCCTGTATTTATTCATTACATTTAGCCTTCACAGAGATTCTGGTCTAAAGACATACATAAACATTTATTCATTACATTTAGCCTTCACAGAGATTCTGTTTTAAAAACAATCATAAACAGACTTCAGAGAGATTCTGGTCTAAAGACAATCATAAACATTTATTCATTACATTTAGCCTTCACAGAGATTCTGGTCTAAAGACATACATAAACAGACTTCACAGAGATTCTGGTCTAAAGACATACATAAACAGACTTCACAGAGATTCTGTTCTAAAGACATACATAAACAGACTTCACAGAGATTCTGTTCTAAAGACAATCATAAACAGACTTCAGAGAGATTCTGGTCTAAAGACATACATAAACAGACTTCACAGAGATTCTGTTCTAAAGACATACATAAACAGACTTCACAGAGATTCTGGTCTAAAGACATACATAAACAGACTTCACAGAGATTCTGGTCTAAAGACATACATAAACAGACTTCAGATTGATGCCTATTCGCTGTGCTAAAAAAAGGGAGTGCACACACACACACACACCTCTACCCGTACACATGTGGGCGGTAGGCTTGTCCCCTGACACTTTGAACCTTTGAACCCTGCACAGTCATCAACAAAACTCATCAACCTCCCCCCAAAACCCCTCCTCCCTAAATAGGGAGGTGACGTCCCCCACCTATAACCCTTGTGTGTCCCTGAAGGTCTTCGCTATAATCAGGTCCCCCTCATACACCCCAGCAATCAGAGAACCAAGGCTGTGGCCGCCCTATCCTGCCCTTCCCTATTATGCCTTGCCCTGACACAAGCAGCCAACACACTCTAAATGACCAGCAGCAGCTCTGTCCTAACACTTTGTTAGAAGATGCAACAGGGATACACCTCCAGCACAGAAGCAAAGGAAATGTCTAACTGGCCTCTTGGAGACCATTTATATTCTTATCAGACAGCACTAAATGTTCTCTAAACACCAGACTGACTAAATGTTCTCTAAACACCAGCTTGACTAAATGTTCTCTAAAAACAAGCCTGACTAAATGTTCTCTAAAAACAACCCTGACTGAATGTTCTCTAAACACAAGCCTGACTAAATGTTCTCTAAACACCAATCAGATGAAATGTTCTCTAAACACCAGCTTGACTAAATGTTCTCTAAAAACAAGCCTGACTAAATGTTCTCTAAACACCAGCCTGACTAAATGTTCTCTAAACACAAGCCTGACTAAATGTTCTCTAAAAACAAGCCTGACTAAATGTTCTCTAAACACAAGCCTGACTAAATGTTCTCTAAAAACAACCCTGACTAAATGTTCTCTAAACACCAGACTGACTAAATGTTCTCTAAACACCAGCCTGATTAAATGTTCCCTAAACACCAGACTGACTGAATGTTCTCAAAACACAAGCCTGACTAAATGTTCTCTAAACACAAGCCTGACTAAATATTCTCTAAAAACAAGCCTGACTAAATGTTCTCTAAACACCAACCTGACTAAATGTTCTCTAAACACAAGCCTGACTAAATGTTCTCTAAAAACAAGCCTGACTAAATGTTCTCTAAACACAAGCCTGACTAAATGTTCTCTAAAAACAAGCCTGACTAAATGTTCTCTAAACACCAGCCTGACTAAATGTTCTCTAAACACCAGACTGACTAAATGTTCTCTAAACACAAGCCTGACTAAATGTTTTCTAAAAACAAGCCTGACTAAATGTTCTCTAAACACAAGCCTGACTAAATGTTCTCTAAACACCAGCCTGACTAAATGTTCTCTAAACACCAGACTGACTAAATGTTCTCTAAACACCAGACTGACTAAACGTTCTCTAAACACAAGCCTGACTAAATGTTCTCTAAAAACAACCCTGACTAAATGTTCTCTAAACACCAGACTGACTAAATGTTCTCTAAACACCAGCCTGATTAAATGTTCCCTAAACACCAACCTGATTAAATGTTCCCTAAACACCAACCTGATTAAATGTTCCCTAAACACCAGCCTGTGTTACGGTTTACTAGGAGTGGTGGGTAGGAGTCAGGCGCAGAGAGCAGAAGGTTCGATGAAATGTAATATTTATTCTCCGGCACAAAAAGGTCACACCAAATTACAGGGCGCATAACACTGACCAGCCCAAACACAGGACAAACAGAAAACAAAACGAAACAGAAAACAAAACGAAACCACATCCACAACCAACAGAGTTACAAAATAATCCCGCACAAACCTAAGCGGGCAACAGGTTTAAGTAGACAAAACTCAAGAAACACAAAAAAGAACAGGTGCAACTAATAAGACTAAACTAACAGAAAAGGAAATCGGTGGCGGCTAGTAGACCGGTGACCGCCCGAACAGGCAGGGGAGCCACCGTCGGTGGGAGTCGTGACAGCCTGACTAAGTCTAAACAAGAGGCAGTATCTTGCCAGCTGCTACAGAATCACAGTTTTCATAATGTCATCAATAGAATAATAATCAGTGTCCTCGGTCCTTCAGTAGATCTGGTGTTATTCACTCTGATAGGAGAATTATGTTCTGTGATTACTCAGTCTGCTATATCAGGATTTGTAAGATACTGATAGAAATGAAAACAGATAGAGGTCCAGGCTACCACAGTTAAATGTGTAATCATAGGAACGTTCTGAAGTCAAGAATACAAAACAATTCATGTTATACCGACTTCTCACGTCCACACATACACACAAACATACGCCCACACATACACGCAAACATACGCCCACACATACACGCAAACATACGCCCACACAGTCTGTCTCACTACCCAGCCGACAGAGATAGTGACCTTGTCCTGCTACACTGTCTGTCTCACTACCCAGCCGACAGAGATAGTGGCCTTGTCCTGCTACACTGTCTGTCTCACTACCCAGCCGACAGAGATAGTGACCTTGTCCTTGAGACGTACTCCCCGTTCTCTCCCAAATCTCTAGTCAGGTCGACACCAAGCTCAGACAGTCTGTGTTTATAATACCATAAAGACATATTGTTTTACCCTAATTCTGACTAGGACTACACATTTATTGATTATGATTTTATACATTCTAATCAATTCCATACAATTATATGTTTCAGGGCGGAATATTCTAATCATTCAATTAACAGACAATTCTCACCTATCACACTCTCAACAGATATGAGAACAATCCATAGCATTCAGTATCACGTCTAGTGACCAACGACTTGCACCCCAAGTCTAGTGACCAACAACCTGCACCCCAAGTCTAGTGACCAACAACCTGCACCCCAAGTCTAGTGACCAACAACCTGCACCCCAAGTCTAGTGACCAACAACCTGCACCCCAAGTCTAGTGACCAACAACCTGCACCCCAAGTCTAGTGACCAACAACCTGCACCCCAAGTCTAGTGACCAACAACCTGCACCCCAAGTCTAGTGACCAACAACCTGCACCCCAAGTCTAGTGACCAACAACCTGCACCCCAAGTCTAGTGACCAACAACCTGCACCCCAAGTCTAGTGACCAACAACCTGCACCCCAAGTCTAGTGATCAACAACCTGCACCCCAAGTCTAGTGATGATCAACCTGCACCCCAAGTCTAGTGATCAACAACCTGCACCCCAAGTCTAGTGATGATCAACCTGCACCCCAAGTCTAGTGATGATCAACCTGCACACCAAGTCTAGTGACCAACAACCTGCACCCCAAGTCTAGTGACCAACAACCTGCACACCAAGTCTAGTGACCAACAACCTGCACCCCAAGTCTAGTGACCAACAACCTGCACCCCAAGTCTAGTGACCAACAACCTGCACACCAAGTCTAGTGACCAACAACCTGCACCCCAAGTCTAGTGACCAACAACCTGCACACCAAGTCTAGTGATGATCAACCTGCACACCAAGTCTAGTGACCAACAACCTGCACCCCAAGTCTAGTGACCAACAACCTGCACACCAAGTCTAGTGACCAACAACCTGCACCCCAAGTCTAGTGATCATCAACCTGCACACCAAGTCTAGTGACCAACAACCTGCACACCAAGTCTAGTGACCAACAACCTGCACCCCAAGTCTAGTGACCAACAACCTGCACACCAAGTCTAGTGACCAACAACCTGCACCCCAAGTCTAGTGACCAACAACCTTCACACCAAGTCTAGTGACCAACAACCTGCACCCCAAGTCTAGTGACCAACAACCTGCACACCAAGTCTAGTGACCAACAACCCGCACACCAAGTCTAGTGACCATCGACCCGCAAACACACAGTTGTGTCAAGTTGTCTGGATATCCTTTGGGTGGTGGACCATTCTTGATACACATGGGAAAAACCCAGCAAGGTTGCAGCTTTTGACACACTTTTGTCTTGTCCATTCACCCTCTGAATGGCACACATACTCAATCCATGTCTCAATTGTCTCAAGACTTAAAAATCCTTCTTTAACCTGCCTCCTACCCTTCATCTACACTGATTGAAGTGGATTTAACAAGTGACATCAATGAGGGATCAAAGCTTTCAGCTGGATTCACAGGTCAGTCTGTCATCGAAAGAGCTGTTCTAAATGTGTTGCATACTCAGTGTATATAAATATGCTCAACATTGTGTTAATCACTCTAAACTGAATATTATTCAGTGATTTTCAAGGTGGTAACACCAATGACTTAAAACTGTGGGACACATTACTAGTAAAGTGTATAGCATGTTTTCTTATTAAAAACAGTTAAAGAAAACAGAAAATGTATCATTTCTAATGTTTTTGTCATTTTAAAAGGTTTTTACAGTGCCAAATTCAAGGAACAGCATTTACCACCGCAATTCAAGAATGACCCAGAAGCATTGTTGAATGAATATCGGTCAGGATAATAAAAGTGAATTGGGATTACCACTGCATGCCTCTAGTCTACGCTTCACTGATTATGGTTAAACCGCCCACCAAAAAGGCATATTCTTTTAAATATGATGTCAGTTCGGTTGTCATCTGAGACATTCTCATCAATGATAAGATGACAAACTCCACAGTGGAAAGTCTACACAGAGTTATCGGATTCACATGGAATTGTTGTTCAATTTAAATTAAATGTGATTTTAGCTTCTAAAATGTAAGATTTGGGTTTTCATAAGATTGAGCAGAGCCCTATCAGTGGCCCGCCCCTGTGAAGGGACATGGGCTATAAAACTTTTCAAACACGCCCTCCTCTCCCTTCCTATATAAGCCCTTGACGACAATATAACCTCCTGTTCCGAGGACGTGAGGACGACGGTCCGATATCAGAATGGTTCAGATAATAACTACAGAACGAAGCCAACATCAGCGTAAGCTTTGGTTGCGAATGGTATGAACTTTGAACTCTTATTCACTACAGAAGTGATACCTCCTAGCCGTTGAGTTAGCAACAGCCGCTGCAAACGAGGGTTAGGGAGGAACAGACAGAGTATCCCGTCTACCACACAACGACGTTACTACAATGTATTCAATTTACCAGCAGAGACATTATTCAAAGGACAAAGGACTCGGTTGGGCAACACGGCCTCAGAGTAAATATTTATTGCATTTTCCTTTTCCAAATGGGCAGTAATTTAGAATGTATAAGATACTGTATTTACGATAGCACAGCTTCGCCCTGTGTTCCTCAGTCTTCCTGCTCTTTCACTCAAACCCAGCCCCTTTTCTTTTGTGTAACCAGCTGTAATATCTGTTCCGCCCGCTAGATGTTTTCCTTTATGACGTAATTTGTAATCAAGTTATGATTTAAATATGTGTATGTGTAATTCTGTGTGATTAATTATTTATTTACTAAATACCTAACTAATGATTCAACTTGTTAGCCAGGGTTCGTGCAGATAACCAAGAATTTACAACTTTCAGATGAGACTGAATTAAGATGACGATTAATATTGACTGCTATTGATGTAAAATATTACTAGGTCTTTAAGAGTTTATTCGGAAGATAACAGCTCTATAAATATTATTTTGTGGTGCCGGACTCTCTAGTTTACATTTACATTTACATACGTTTACATTACATTTACATGATTAGCTCAATCTGGTAATATTAATTACGGAGAAATTATTTTATAGAATAGCATGTCATATCACTTAATCCGGCATAGCCAAAGACACGACACTGTTGAACACTACACAAGGTATTTTATACAAATTGAACTCCTCTGACCCTCAATGGACAATTGAATGAGATTAAAAGGATAAAGTTTGATTGGGAAAAGAGGAAGAGGGAATAATATTCAGTGGTGTAAAGTACTTAATTTAAAATACTTTAAAGTACTACTTAAGAATTTTTGGGGGGTATACGTACTTTACTATTTATATTTTTGACAACTTTTACTTGTAAATTCACTACATTCCTAAAGAAAATGGTGAACTTTTTACTCCATACATTTTCCCTAAAACCCAGAAGTACTTGTTACATTTTGAATGCTTAGCAACACAAGAAAATTGTCAAATTCACACACTTATCAAGAGAACATCCTTGGTTATCCCTACTGCTTCTGATCTGGCGGACTCACTAAACACAAATGCTTCATTTGTAAATTATGTCTAAGTTTTGAAATGTGCCCCTGGCTATCCGTAAATAAAATAAACAAGAAAATGGTGCATCTGATTGCTTAATGATTTATACTTTAACTTTTGATACTTAAGTATATATTTAGCAATTACATTTACTTTTGATAGTTAGGTACAGTATATTTAAAACCAAATACTTTCAGACAGTCCTCAAGTAGTGTTTTACTGGGTGACTTTCACTTTTACTTGAGTCATTTTCTATTAAGGTATCTTTACTTTTACTCAAGTATGAAAATTGGGTACTTTCACCATCACTGAAAATATTTAATAATAATATTTCCTGTGAAATTATTTAAATCTACATACATCTTTACTTTAATTTACTTTACTGACTTTGTCCCCGTTTAAAGTGGCATTTAAATACAGTAGACAACCAATGCCAATAGAAAATGAATAACAGTTACATATAGTATATACAGATGATTGAAGACCAGCCTGCTGGCCTTACTGGGTGAATAGGAACATTAACCCCAGCTGTTTAGGAGGGTTATCCCACCAAATGATTGTCCAGTTCAGTTTTTTTTCTGCGTGTGGGCTGCCCTATACCTGCACCCAAGGGGAGTATTTCAAAGTCCAAGTGGCTTGGGTCTAAAAAGATTTTATGAGCCTTTCCGAAGGCCTTGACCTTAAAGATCTCATCCAAGCCTGTCTGTTTGACTCCAAGTACCTTGGGGAGGGCCCTGACCTTAAAGATCTCATCCAAGCCTGTCTGTTTGACTCCAAGTACCTTGGGGAGGGCCCTGACCTTAAAGATCTCATCCAGACCTGTCTGTTTGACTCCAAGTACCTTGCTTGCTGTGGTGATAATCCTTCTCAGCATATTGTTCTGGCTGACTGTGGCCTTGCCAAACCAACAAACAATACAACAAGTTAAAACACTCAATGGAAGCTTTGTTAAAGAGACCCAGTATAGTCTAGTCAACATTAAAAGATCCCAGCTTAAAAAAAATTTAAAAAATGAAAGACACCTATATTCATTGGCAAATATACATTTATGTTTTCAGTTTTCAAAGGTGTCAGGGAAATGTGACTTTAAGCCAGTGCTTATAGGGTCAGTGCTATCCGAAATCCTTGGTACATCCATACCATTCTTCTTCTTCTTTGAGGTTTAGCGGAGGTTGGCATTAAAATTATGTTGCCAATTAGACTGGGGTATAAATCCATTATACTTTAATCCACAAAATTAACACCTACTGCTTCTTTCTCCAATATTACACATTCCTTTGTCTCATGCTCTTCTGCACACTTCTCACACCTAGGAACCTCCCTCCTACACACTGCTGTCTCATGCCCTTCTGCACACTTCTCACACCTAGGAACCTCCCTCCTACACACTGCTGTCTCATGCCCTTCTGCACACTTCTCACACCTAGGAACCTCCCTCCTACACACTGCTGTCTCATGCCCTTCTGCACACTTCTCACACCTAGGAACCTCCCTCCTACACACTGCTGTCTCATGCCCTTCTGCACACTTCTCACACCTAGGAACCTCCCTCCTACACACTGCTGTCTCATGCCCTTCTGCACACTTCTCACACCTAGGAACCTCCCTCCTACACACTGCTGTCTCATGCCCTTCTGCACACTTCTCACACCTAGGAACCTCCCTCCTACACACTGCTGTCTCATGCCCTTCTGCACACTTCTCACACCTAGGAACCTCCCTCCTACACACTGCTGTCTCATGCCCTTCTGCACACTTCTCACACCTAGGAACCTCCCTCCTACACACTGCTGTCTCATGCCCTTCTGCACACTTCTCACACCTAGGAACCTCCCTCCTACACACTGCTGTCTCATGCCCTTCTGCACACTTCTCACACCTAGGAACCTCCCTCCTACACACTGCTGTCTCATGCCCTTCTGCACACTTCTCACACCTAGGAACCTCCCTCCTACACACTGCTGTCTCATGCCCTTCTGCACACTTCTCACACCTAGGAACCTCCCTCCTACACACTGCTGTCTCATGCCCTTCTGCACACTTCTCACACCTAGGAACCTCCCTCCTACACACTGCTGTCTCATGCCCTTCTGCACACTTCTCACACCTAGGAACCTCCCTCCTACACACTGCTGTCTCATGCCCTTCTGCACACTTCTCACACCTAGGAACCTCCCTCCTACACACTGCTGTCTCATGCCCTTCTGCACACTTCTCACACCTAGGAACCTCCCTCCTACACACTGCTGTCTCATGCCCTTCTGCACACTTCTCACACCTAGGAACCTCCCTCCTACACACTGCTGTCTCATGCCCTTCTGCACACTTCTCACACCTAGGAACCTCCCTCCTACACACTGCTGTCTCATGCCCTTCTGCACACTTCTCACACCTAGGAACCTCCCTCCTACACACTGCTGTCTCATGCCCTTCTGCACACTTCTCACACCTAGGAACCTCCCTCCTACACACTGCTGTTACATGCCCATAAGCTTGACACCTGTAACAACGTACTGACTTCGGCACAAAAGCTTGTACAGGTTAAATAAAATATCCTAACATCACCTTGTCGGGCAAAGACTCAACATCAAAACTCAAAAGAACAGACAATGACTCTTCTGTTTTACCACTCACGCCACCCTGCCTACGTCACACCAAACCATGAGCATCACAAACACCGGGAATTTGCCCCTTCTGCTGGTCCACCGTCACATTTACTGCTACCTCAGTAATCATTCCTTTCAATGGCTCCCTGTTCCTAAGAGCAAATCAAGAAACTGATCTTTCCCCGAGTTGCGTAATATGTTGCGCCCGGCTCCCTTTGGGAAGAAGAAACACACAAATATCACAAGTCCGCTACGGGTTACAACTGCCCCCAACTCCTTTACACCCACCCTGAAACCACTAATGGATCCACCAAAAGGCAAGGATCCACTTTCTCCAAAAATGTCACTCCTACTGGACCAGATTCTTCTATATCATGTCCATTGATGCCAGTCTCGGGCTCCGAGCTCTTCACCACACCTTCCACTTCACCCCCCGCCCATCTCCCTTTCTAACACCATTTTCATCAAATTCAGCCTCTGCTTTCCTCATTCTCTTCGACACCTTCATCCTCTTTTTCCTCTTCCCTTCCTCAGAAGAAAAACAGAAGACTGTCTCCTACAGCTTAGGAAGAGGCATTAAGTCCCCAGATTCATAACAGAAGTTCCTGTGGTTCGCGCTTCTCTGTAGCCTTTTTCCACTCAACCATCCCTACAAAATTCCTCTGTCCACTTTTCACTATCCACATCCCTATCCTAAAAGCTAACCCATACATTAACCCCTACCCTTAACCATAACCCTTACCTAACCCTAACCTTAAACCTTACCTTGACCATTTAAAATTACAACTTCCATGGGATAGGGACGTCCCAAGGATCCCTGATAGCAAGGACCTTGCTTATAGAGTAAAGGCTGGTTTACAGTTTGTCTATTGACATGTCTGTAGACAATTGTCAAAGTGACATCATGAACATTCTATTGTCAGCCGAGATTAGTGCTGAGCGATTACTGTTTTTTGATATTGGTTCGGTTTCGGTTCATCTTTTTTTACATTAAATGCAGTATGCATTATGCTGGTTGAATGCTGTAACACAGAATAAAACAATTAATAAAAGTCCCATGATGGTAGTGACTGCATATTACTGCTTATCATTTAACAATAGTTTATTCACATGACTTCACTTTAAAATATTTTAGTTATTGTGTACATTCCATTTGTTTTATTTTATGAATATTATTTAATTCCAAGTCATCATCGCATCTCTATAGAGCTGCTGTCTCTGCTGTTTGACAAAATCAAAAAATGTTAGTTCTTCAAGGTAAATAAGGCATATTTTTATGACTGCTGAATACCAACTATCAATCACTTAGATCAAGTATTTTCAGGTAGATATACCTTGCAAAGCAGCAGCTGCTCTATATCACCTCACAATCGGGCCATCTACTCTCTTCCATAGCAGGCGTAAAGGAAACAGACTGGACAAGTAGATGCGTAATGGATTATGGTCATTGTAGTTAATTACCACGTTTTATGCTCTAAATTATACTGAACAAAAATATAAATATATCATGTAGTGTTGGTCACCTGTTTCATGAGCTGAAATAAAAGATCCCAGAAATGTTCCATATGCACAAAAAGCTAATTTCTATCAGATTTTGTGCAGAAATGTGTTAACATCTCTGTTAGTGAGCATTTCTCATTTGACAAGATAATCCATCCACCTGACAGTTGTGGCATATCAAGAAGCTGATTAAACAGCATGATCATTACACAGGTCCACCTTGTGCTGGGGACAATAAAAGGCCAATTTAAAATGTGCAGTTTTGTCACACAATACAATGCCACAGATGTCTCAAGTTTTGAGAGGGCGTGCAAATGGCATGCTGACTGCAGGAATGTCCACCAGAGCTGTTGCAGAGAATGTTCTGTTAATTTCTATACCATAAGTCGACTCCAATGTAGTTTTAGAGAATTTGGCAGTACCTCCAACAGGCCTCACAACCGCAGACCACGTGTAACCATGCCAGCCCAGAACCTCCACATCCGGCTTCTTCACCTGAGGGATCGTCTGAGACCAGCCACCAGGACAACTGATGAAACCGTGTATTTCTGTCTGAAATAAAGACCTTTTGTGGTGAAAAACATATTCTGATTGGCTGGGCCAGGCTCTTAAGTGGGTGGGCCTATGCCCTCCCAGACCCACACATGGCTGCGCCCCTACCTAGACATGTGAAATCCATAGATTAGGGCCTAAAGAATTTATTAAAATTGACAGATTTTCTTATATGAACTGTAATTCATTAAAATCTTTGAAATTGTTGTATGTTGCTTAATATTTTTGTTCAGTATATGTAGAATATCAACCTGGTCTCTCAGGGCATTTCGTAGTATTCTTTACGTAAATCTGTGACACTCCATATAAACTCAGCAAAAAAAATAAACGTCCTTTTTCAGGACTGTCTTTCAAAGATAATGAGTAAAAATCCAAATAACTTCACAGATCTTCATTGTAAAGGGTTTAAACACTGTTTCCCATGCTTGTTCAATTAACCATAAACAATTAATGAACATGCACCTGTGGAACGGTCGTTAACACACTAACAGCTTACAGACGGTAGGCAATTAAAGTCACAGTTATGAAAACTTAGGACACTGAAGAGGCCTTTCTACTGACTCTGAAAAACACCAAAATAAAGATGCCCAGGGTCCCTGCTCATCTGCGTGAACGTGCCTTAGGCATGCAGATGTGGCCGGGGCAATAAATGGTCATGTTCGTACTGTGAGACGCTTAAGACAGCGCTACAGGGAGACAGGACGGATAGTTGATCATCCTCGCAGTGGCAGACCACGTTTAACAACACCCGCACAGGATTGGTACATCTGAACATCGCACCTTCGGGACAGGTGCAGGATGGCAACAACAACTGCCTGAGTTACACCAGGAACGCACAATCCTTCCATCAGTGCTCAGACTGTCTGCAATAGGCTGAGAGAGGCTGGACTGAGGGCCTATAGGCCTGTTGTAAGGTAGGTCCACACCAGACATCACCGGCAACAACGTCGCCTATGGGCACAAACCTACCGTTGCTGGACCAGACAGAACTGGCAAAAAGTGCTCTTCAATTATGAATCGCGGTTTTGTCTCACAAGGGGTCGGATTTGCGTTTATGGTTGAAGGAATGAGCGTTAAACTGAGGCCTGTACTCTGGAGCGGGATCGATTTGGAGGTGGAGGGTCTGTCATGATCTGGGGCGGTGTGTCATAGCATCATCGGACTGAGCTTGATGTCATTGCAGGAAATCTCAACGCTGTGCATTACAGGGAAGACATCCTCCTCGCTCATGTGGTACCCTTCCTGCAGGCTGATCCTGACATGACCCTCCAGCATGACAATGCCACCAGCCATACTGCTCGTTCTGTGCCTGATTTCCTGCAAGACAGGAATTTCAGTGTTCTGCCATGGCCAGCGAAGAGCCGGGATCTCAATCCCATTGAGCATGTCTGGGATCTGTTGGATAGGAGGGTGAGGGCTAGGGCCATTCCCCCCAGAAATGTCTGGGAACTTGCAGGTGCCTTGGTGGAAGAGTGGGGTAACATCTCACAGCAAGAACTGACAAATCTGGTGCTGTCCATTAGGAGGAGATACACTGCAGTACTTATTGCAGCTGGTGGCCACAACAGATACTGACTGTTACTTTTGATTTTGACCCCCCCTTTGTTCAGGGACACATTATTCTATTTCTGTTAGTCACATGTCTGTGGAACTTGTTCAGTTTATGTCTCAGTTGTTGAATCTTGTTATGTTCATACAAATATTTACACATGTTAAGTTTGATGAAAATAAACTAAGTTTGACAGTGAGAGGACATTTTTGCTGAGTTTAGTATGATTGTGTATGGTATAAATGTATTTGTGGATGTCCCTCACCCATTTCGTATGATATATTACAACTTACAATTTGTATCATTAGTTACGAATTTGCAAAATGTACAATATGTCACAAATTTGCAAAATGTACAATATTTGACAATTTTGGAAACGTACAATTTGTTACAAATTTGCAAAAGTACAATATGTTTCAAATTTGCAAAACGAATGATGTTGCGAATTCAAGCTAGGTGGCTAAAGTTAGTTAGGCTAGGGGTCAGGGTTTAAGGTTAGGGTTAAGTTTAGGAGTTAGGTTAAAGGGTTAAGGTTAGGGTTATGTGAAGGGTTAGCTAACATGCTAAGTATACTGAACAAAAAATATATACGTAACATACATCAATTTCAAAGATTTTACTGAGTTAAGGTTCATAGTGGGAAATCAGTCAATTTAAATAAATGAATTAGGCCCTAATCTATGGATTTCACGTGACTGGGCAGAGGCGCAGCCATGACTGGGCCTGGGAGGGCATAGGCCCATCCACTTGGGAGCCAGGCCAACCCACTGGGGAGCCAGACCCAGCCAATCAGAATGAGTCTTTCCACATATATTTTTGTTAAGTATAGTTGCAAAGTAACTAAAAAGTAGTAAGTAGTTGAAAAGTTGCTAATTATCTAAAATGCTAAGGTTATCTGTGATGAGATTCAAACTCACAACGTGTAGGTTACTAGATGTTTGCGTTATACACCTACCCATCCAACCACCCTACTGAAGTAACCATCTGTCAGATTGTCACCATAGCAAGAGTAACATGTCATACTCATTTGAGTGTCCCGGACTTACATTTACTATGTTATGTCTAGTCTATGAGACCAGGTTGAGAATATTGGCCTGTTGCAAACTACAACTCCCTAATAAATCGCACAATTCAGGCTGGATTTGATTTATCTTTAGAGAAACTGTGCAATGTGAGCATTGAGGTCACAGAAAAAACTGAACGAAATAGAATTCAAATAATTTAACCGACGTTGGTCAATTAGTGGTTTAAAAATCGAAAAATAACAGAAATGTCGGTCAATCGCTCAGCACTATCCGACATCTAACTTGTCATTATGAAAATATATAAACACAAATTGACAGACTCTGCATGACATCAGCAGACTCTGCATAACATAAATAAACCCATCCGATTAAAAATGAATTCAGTAAACGTCAATCTAACAAGCCAGGCAACTAAAAGTAACTTTCTAAACAATATTATGGGCCAGTTCAAATAATGAGGAGACTCACCAGAGGCAGAGTATTGCTGACAGTCTTTCCTTTAGCAATTTTTTTATTCATTATTACAGGAAAATAAATCCAAGACAACATAATTATTTACAAACTAATGGCGAACTAACAGAAAATAGCTTACTGCCACAGTGTAACGAAATAAAAGTAGGTCATTCTATAGGAGAATTTTAGAACTCTCGCATCTTGTCACAGGAGAACTCGACCTACATTAACATATTACCTCAATTACCTCGACTAACCGGTGCCCCCTGCTCTTTAATTATTTGTTACTTTTATTTTTGTAGGGATTTTTCTTAAAACTGCATGTTTGGTTAAGGTCTTGTAAGTAAGCATTTCACTGTAAGGTGCATGTGCGCATGTGACAAATAACATTTGATTTGATTTGGTCTGGTTGCTGTGGCAGTCCGGTAACCACGACAACGGACGTTGCGACAGTCGCAGATACATTTGTTCGTGTCTGTGCGTCAAGGAAACTAACAGTCGCAGCGACGGTCTACAGACATTTCACCGGAGTATAAATTAAATGTCATTTTGACCAGCGACATTCGTCGCATTCTAATCGTCTACACACAGACATGTCGTTAGACCAAGTATAAACTGGCCTTTAGACAAACTCTGGCTCTGAAGCATACTAGTGTCCAAAGTATATGCCAGTGTTTCTCTTTTTACATGATTAAAAAAAAAGCTTTTTGCTTGGTAACCAATTTCAGTTGAGTATTTGTGCGTGTTTTATAATTAGTCTAACAGCACATAAACTGGTGAATATCACATCATGTGAATTAATAAACTACAATTTGAATTTAAATAAAATCAAACAGGCGTTATTTCTTATGTCCTTCACTGGTCCCTTTCGGGGTCTTTGACGTGGCATCAATAAACAAAGATGGCGGCTAAGTAGAAAGTTTTCCTGGAATGTTACTTACTTTTGGCATTTTAAGTTGATGGTTTCGCTAAATATTTAATAGCTAACAAATATCTCGTGTCGCTAAATTCCTAGGATATCAATCTTAAAATGGCTGGGTGGTCAGGGTTTTCGGAAGAGGAGCTACGAAAGTTGCAGCAAAAAGGTAACTTAAACTTGACTTCAAGCTAGCATAACGTCAGCTCTTTACAATCATGATTTAGGTATATTACACAAGGTTGTGTTTGTAAATTCAATCTGGAGTACCAGAGTGCGCCCTGGGCGTTCGTAAATTCAATCTGGAGTACCAGAGTGCGCCCTGGGCGTTCGTAAATTCAAAGCGTTTTGCTCTCGGATCACTGGACGCTTTGGCGGATGAGTAACGTTAGCGTTCTAACCTCAACGAACAGCAGTCAAGCACCCTAGCTAACGTTGGCTAGCTACTTCCAGACACAACACTTCACTGACCATTTTGCTCGCTTTATCAGAGCTGGTTAGGTTATTTTCATGTTATCCATAGCGTAGGTGACTAACTGCTGTTGGCAACAATGTAATTACGTTTTTTTTTGCCGACGTTTACGGACACCGACCATATTCGACGGGTGTCGAGCGTTTGTAAATTCATCAGTTATTCTGCGCTCTGGCACACTCAGACGAGTGTGCTCTGAAATTGTAGTAGATAGCCAGAACGAATTTATGGACGCACACTAAGTCATTGGACAAAGGCATCTTGTGTAGTTTTTTGTTACGATCCGACACTCGGTCTGAACATTAACATGCATCGCATTTGGTACAGTTTGAAGTATAATGACCTTTGTGACTTTAATATCAGAGAGCAGTAATGCTTTTTAAAAAAGGTTACATTGATGTACACCTTTATGGCAGTGTGGGAACACGAAACCTCTCTTTTACACTGCTTGTTTACAGAAGACAGTGACCACCTGTGCTAATTAGCTATCTAGCATGCTCCAAGCACCTGTGTGTAACTGAAGAAGGCCGACATAAACGTGTTGTGACTGAAAAATACTGTTGGCTGCAACTGTGATGAAGCCGGTGAAAACAGTGTATAACGTTATTTTTGATGTGGCATGGAAGTAAAGGGCTTTATGTTTCTAGAACCTTAACGCAATTGAGAATCGATTCACGTTTAGATGGAGTATTTGGTTGGCTCTGGCAGCCGAAACAATCTTTGTCTGAAAATAAAATTAGATCCTTGGACCATAAGGAGTAATGGTAGAAGGCTTAAGAGTACATTTTGGGCTTACATAAGGTTAGCTCACGAAAACTCTAGGTGGCATTCTGTCTTCAGTTCTCTGCCATTAGCTTCGCCCACAACTGCCTCATGTGAACTACAATCCCAACGCTGTGTTTTAGAAACGTCAGTAATCATCGCTTGTGATACGGCTTTCAAAACATATGACCTTTTCATCAGCGAGAAAGAATACTTCAAATAAGAAAACATACACTTACTGTAACAGTTTTGCATAGATCCTTACAGCTATGGGTGCCTCCATGCAATGAAACTACAGTTCTGCGCACTTCTCAAATTATGCTTACACACAGGTGTTCAGAGTGCAGAAGATAGATAATTAGCACAGGTGGTCGGTCGCCTCTTGTCATCCCTCTGTTTTCTGTAACCACGCCCTGTAACATGGAAGTATGGCCATGTGGGAACACTAACCCTATCATGGTGTGTATCAACTTAATATTTCCAGCTGATATGAAAGATAAGGTACTTATGTTTCCAAAACCTTAACACAATGACTCGTATGTATGTTCAGATTGACCGTCAGGGATGCTTAACAAAACTACGCATACAGAAGACACCTTCGTCCAATGACTGTTATGTGTAAATGTAATGAAACTGAGATTCATGATCAAGGGCTAGTATAAAGTTAGCTGATTAGCCAAGATTCGGCTGTCCACATATATCCATTCATTAGTCAATTCAGTAGCTAGTTACGTCTGTAAAGTGTATCGATATCCAGTATCACTGTATCTCTGTTGTTTTACCTCATTCATCAGACCAGGCGGTGCCTGCGGCTTTAGGTCGTGGACGGAAACCAGCTCCTACTAACCGGAGTCGGCAGCAGTTGCAGCGAGAGCGAGCCCTCCAGTTAGCCACTCAGCAGAAGAGTGGACCCGGCTCGTCTGCAATACCACCCGAGCAGCAGCTAACCAAGCCTCCGCCGCAGCCCACTAAGGCCCTGCCAAAGGCTGTCATTCAGCCCGTTGTCGCCCCCACAAAGCCGGTGGAGGAACCCAGCCAAAAAGAGACCCTTGCCGTAAACCATGCTCCTACACCAGCAGAGGACACATCGCCGATTGTCAAGGAGTTGGAAAAACAAGAGGTGGAATTGTTAGTAAGTTTTTGTTATCATAAATTAGGTATAGATCAATGTCTTATGATGATCTCACAGTTGCCTGTACATTCATTTAGTTTGGCATAGCAGTAATGTTGTTGACACTGACAGGGTCCAAAAACCAAGAAGAGTGCAGTGATTTTATTTGAAGAATACTTATCTTAGGCTAATTAGGCCTGTCCTTTATTGTCTGTAGATCATCCTCATGTCTGTTAATTGCCTTTCTCTGTATTGGGTGTTAATGCTCCTCGTTGTTGTAGTCGGGAGAAGACTCGCATAGAGCTGCTTCAGCAAGACCAAAAGATGATGGAAGAGAGGAATAAGCGCAAGAAAGCCCTCCTGACCAAGACCATCGCTGAGAAGTAAGGACAGATGCCGTAGTTCACATTATCACTACCAGCTATTCTAATACACTTTGTTTCCTTTGGACACTTGCTGTGGTTACTCTTGCACAAATTCACCCGAATGACTGTTTTTCTGTGTACACAGATCCAAACAGACCCAGGCAGAGTCAGTGAAGCTGAAGAGGATCCAGAAAGACTTGCAGACTCTGGACAATATGGTGTCCAACGACATCTGCATACTGAGAGGTGTGATAGAGCAGGCCAGCTGGGACTATAACACTGCAAGGTAACACACAATTTGAAGAACATGCTGAATCCTTGCCACGGAGATTGCATTATATTCAATCAGGGTGTTTTTCACTCAGGGGAGGTCATCCATTTATTAATACCCATTATTGTTGTTGTATCACCAATAAAAAAATCAACCACAGCAGTCTGTAGCTATACTAATATGGCAGTGAACATTTCCTTCTTTCAAACTCTGGAAACACTGCTCCCTACAGGTTATTCAGCATACTCCTTCAGTACATCCCAATACATTGATAAAACAATGTCCCCTCTCAGATATGAAAAAAGGATGGTGATATGTACATCCTAAACTTGAGAATAATGACGCTGGGCTGAAAAAAGAACTATTTAAGGAGATAAAGGAATGAGTGGCCTGCACAAGGAATGTTGCTGCTCCACGGTGACTTTTTTTCTGAACCCAAATCAACAATGTTTCGACTTCACAGAATTCTTTGCCAGGTGAGGTAGGCCATGTATTCCTTCCTTTGCTATAAAACAAATTCCTAATACATCTGTCTCCTTTTCTGTTCAGGAAGCGCTATGAGAAGGCGGAGTCTGAGTATGTGACGGCCAAGCTGGACCTCCACAAGAAGACGGAGATAAAGGAGCAGCTGACGGAGCACCTGTGTGCCATCATCCAGCAGAACGAGCTCCGCAAGGCCCACAAGCTGGAGGAGCTGCTGCAGCAACTACACCTCCAGGCCACGGAGGAGGAACAGGAGGAAGAGCGGGGGGAGGAGGAGAGGAAGCGGGGGGAGGAGGAGAGGAAGCGGGGGGAGGAGGAGGAGAGGAAGCAGAAGAGTGTCATGGAGAACCAGGGAGAAACAAATGAACAGTCTCCCCCAGATACAGGGTCCAGAACAGGGGTAGAGACTGAGACACAGGCAGGCGGTGCCATGCTCCAGCAGGAGTACCCTGCAGTGACTGGGAGCGATCAGGACTGTAAAACGGCCAACATCCCCCTAGCGGGGCAGAGCGAGGCTGAGGCCCCAGCTTCTGCTTCCTGAGGGGAGGGGTGGTCCATGAGATGTCAGCCCTTACTTTCACTGTTCAAAGTAACAGACTCTTACTGACCCAGAATGTCAGTCCTGCCCGTTACTATCTAGCTTCAGTATATTAATACTGTATGTCCAATACATCCATTAGGGGATGTTTCCTCTTTGTGTAACAATCCTGTGTACTGTATATGTATAAACATTCTACCATTGGGGGAAATTCATTTAGATTTGTACTGTCTGAGAACTGGCTCACTGAGTCTTCATTGTGGAGCGAACAACATTGGTATTTTGTTACTGTTTGTCTGTATGCTCTTAATGTGGCGGTGTCAAAAATGCTTTAAGCACTTATTTTGCAATATCCAACATCCGAAGTGAATACTCTCTGTGTCATGCCTAGCCAAGAATATGTAGAACTGAAAGCATAGCTGTTTGTTTTTTCAAATTGGCCTGCTTTGTCTTTATGGTGAAGCTGAAAGGAGGTGGTTAACATTAAACCCCTGAATGTTCCTCTGTGCAGATCCAGGCTACAGATGAATAGAAGATACTTGTGTTCACAAAACAGCGCTGCCAGATCTATTCTCTCTGTATGTTGTAGATCAACATAATATCTGTCGGGGTTTTGAAATCGAAGGGCTGGTATTTCCCAAAACCAAACTCTGTCTCAGGCATATTAAAGACTTGTAGATCTCCAGCAGGCTTCCTAAGGAATGGTAAGGTGATATCTCATAATGTATGTATGCTCTGAGAGAACTGCTCCATGGCATGTTGCTGCTTTACTGTTATGGCTTTAGAACAGCTTGTTTTCAGTGGCACTCTATGGAACAAATGTGTCTACAGCAATATAACATTTATCTGATATGAGTGTGCTGCAGCTAGTTGTTTAGTGTGTAAAAACCAGCTTTATGCCTGTGTGTGCCAGGGAGTACCAAATGGTACCAAGTGGTTTGTTTTTCAAATATTATCCTTAGAATGAATGTTATGTGAATTTGTTTAAATCCAACATATGTTGTTTTGTATGGAAATGGGCTTATTAAAAGTGGGTGGCTATTTAAACATGTATTATTTTTACACTATGTGGTTAGTATTTGGGTATTTGTTCATTTTTTTAATTTAAAAAATATATATTCTGAACATGAATGCAACTGCACAAAACCTGTTCAATTGTAACACTTCTATGCTGTTCATGTCATCTTTCTTGGTTCAATTAGTATGAATGAAGTATTATAATTAAATTAATACGAAACTTATCTCTTATGATTTGCTTTGTTTTTGTCATTTTCATTATACGAAATTAGTATTTTGAATGATCTGTTTAATTCTGTCTTTCTAGGTGCTGTAAGGTAAACGCATTCCTTATTGGACCTTGTGGTGCCGTAGTGGAGTTTAGTGAGAATAGTTTCGAACTCCCATCGCTTTTTCAAGTCATTTTAAAGTGCAGTAAGCGTTCTGTAAACCGCTCAGATTTTACAGCGCTTTGGTCACATCTGGCCGTCTGAAAGGGAGACCATAAACCCAGCTCTTTTAATTAGTTAGCGAGTAGTGAGTGACCACTGAATGTCCCCGCCACCTCACAGGTCAACGCTTTAATGCGTTTAATATCCTGCCTGAAATGATGATATTTTACTAATTTGATTTAATAACTATGTGTTATTTATTGATGGATGTTTAAAGCCTACCGGTATTTGCGTGTATGCCATTGCTTATGGCCTAATAGTGCATCTATGCCTCAGAAAATAGTATAGCGACTGTTCTTCTATGGGATAAATCATATTGAAAAAAATATAGAGCTGACTTGTACTAATTCAGTAGGGTATGTAACCAACTATTATGGAATCTAAAGGCTATAAGGTAGAAGTATACAAAAACACGAATTGGAATTGACTATTAGCCATTGGGTTTGGTGAAGCGGTAAAGCCCAACAACTTCAGAAAGCAGTAGACTTCTAGAGCACTGTGTGATTTATGTGGCGCTATCGTCCCTAGACAGGTCGAGAAGGGCCGTGTAACCCGAGAACCAACCACAGAGAAGCTGTGAGATCAACTTTTACTGAAAATCTCCGCCATCTGGCCCGTCGGCGTTATTGAATTTTGACCTTGACACTGGAGTATGGAAAATGAATTGTATTTGCATAAATCATGAATAATTAAGGCTTTGACCCAATATCCCAAATGTTTTAATTAATGAATATGCTATATATAATTAATTCCTGGTGCGCTTTTATTGTCAACATATATAGGACAAAGTACACTTTTAATATCATATTAGGCCTATCAAAAAGTACACTGACATTAAACAACTGATAGGCTATTTGTTAATTATTTATGAGTTAAAGTTCATGGTCGAGAGTTCAATTATAACTGCACTGCACAGTTTGCTTATGGCGGTAAAAAATAATGTTTGTGTAAAGGCTCTAATAGGCTAAGGTGTAGCCTATATTTGGGCTTCTTCGATCACGTTATTTATCAAAGTATTTCTAAATGATAGGTCTATTTGTTAGCCTCAGCCATATCGAAATCGGTAATACAGCTGTAGATATATGGAACTGTGTGAAACATATGCCTACCCTGAATTAGAATTTGAGAGAGAGAGAGAAAGTACAGTTTTCGCTATACATTTTCATGTTGATAATGTGGGCTTAATGACCCGTGTAATCAGTGTAATAAGCATTTAAGCCAGGCCAGGCCTAGCCTGCTCATGTTATCAGATACGATATGGAATCAGACATATTCATTTTCTCTTTTAAGTGTATGACATACAATTATTAATTTAGAAACCGCTAGGCCTGTATATAGCTTATTGAACGAAAGTTAATTTGATTTTATATAGTATATTATTTAATTTAGCCTACTTTGAATTTTCGTTACTTATAAAAAGGCCTGTGTTTGAATAATTATGTAAATACGCATCGAAATTGTTGAAAATTGTTCTGTGAAACACTGAAGGTTACTAGGCCTGCATGTGCATTGCCATTGACTTTAAGGATAATTGCAGTTTGGTCAACCAACCAGCGCTTATTCAATTCCCCCAATGAAAACACACACTTTGTATGTTTTTCTGTTGTTGCTGATTTAGTGGTGTATTAGCTGAAATATTGCCTTGCTCTTGGCTGAATAACTTGTACTCATCTTAGTCCGCAGCATGCGTCTCTGTCGGCCGGGCTGACTGGCTGGCTGCAGTGCTGTCCAGTGACCCTTAGTGCCTATTGGGTTAGCGCGTTGGCCCATGTCCACCTTTATTTCTCTAATTGGGAGTAAAATAGCCTCCTAGTTGACTCTCCATATCCTGGACGCGAAACTATGTGTTGCCCCCCCCCCCCCCCCCCCCCCACCCCTCCACCCCCTCTCCATCACTGATTGCTGCGACGAGGGAATTCTCATCTTGAGACCTGTTGAACTGCAAATCCCTCGCGCAGGCACCGAGTTCGGATTACAACATTCGAATCCACAATTGGCAGATGTTTTCAATAACAATATAATCAACATTGGCCATTTTTAATCGAGATCATCTAAATAATTTGAACGCACAGAAGCTGTTTAATTTTTACTGGTTCGTGGATTAACAGTAGATAATTTACTGCAAGTGTTTCCACTTGGATATAGTATTGATAACCGTATTGCCGATACGTCATTGTGTGTTAAATTTCAGTCCCTCTCTGCCATTTGGGCCATGCGACTCTGAAGGGACATGCGACACGGTCTCTCTCTCTCTCTAGTCTCTACCTCTATTGTTCCAACATTGAAAACTCTCTCACGCTAATTGCAAACTGCCTGTGTTGTGTTCCGACATAAAAACCAATCTGCTCCCGATTAAACAACACGCCGAGTTTACAAAGCCATGCGCGTGTGAAATTAATTCACCAGCGCTGATTCTGATTATAAAGCCAACGGCTGCTGTTGCCTTCTTCTGTAGGCAACGGTTTCATGCGTCCCAAAGCTGGAACTATATTTTAGAGCATATACTTCATGTCATTGCTCCATAAACCTAAAATCTAAAACCCAATAGGCCTTGTTAAAGTAGGCCGACATTATTGGCCATTATTTCAAACCTTTCGGTTATTATTTACACTGTATTATGTTTCTGTACTCATGTTATTGTCTGAAAAAACAGGTATTCCCCCCAAAATACATTCTGTGTAGATTATTTCAACATTTTAATTGTGGTACACAGCTCTTGCTGCTTGAAAAACTGAAAACGTCTTTCTTTCCCAAATGTTTTTTCTGTGAAATGTCTACTCAGCACCCATTTTGTACGATTCTCTGTAGCCTATCTTTACTGACTGTTACACAGCTTTCACAAGTGATGTATCAAAATGATGTATGCCTAGTACCTTACGTTTCTCTTATGCCTGTAGCCACTCTTTGAATATCCAGAGAGAATTCATTAACTGCACATAATATGCACGAAACAATGATTGAACTGTTATGAAGATGGCCAAAATTAGGTGTAAAGTGTGTTATCAAATGATCTTATTGAATCTTAGACATCGGTTTACAGCAAGGCAATAACGGTATTTCACTGTTACATTCGTTGTTTCTTCCCCATTGTTCGTAATATGTCGGTGCATTTGAGCTTATTACGTTTTAAAAGGATAAAAACATCGGTGAAAAAAAATCCTAGAAGTTAAACATAATGGAGACATATATAACCATTAACATATTAACGGTGAATTAGTATGGTTTTTTTGTCAGACTAATCATTGCCTTTGCCTGAAATGACAATCAAGGGTCAATGGTCCACGTGTGTAAAAACGCAACTATAGCGCATGGGCGTAATTTGATTCCTTGGATGGATTGGTAACGATGTTTCTGCTTTTTAATTACATATTAATTACAAAAGTGCTGTTTACGCAAAACATGTTTGCTTGACCCTTGCAAATGTGCAGAGATTGGGGCTTTTATGGGCATTTAGGCGGCAATAGCTGATGTTAAAAAACATTTCACAAATATTATCCTCTCCTGAAACTTCCCTTTGCTACTTTGAATACGATATTTGTACATACATGTGCCACGCTTACATGTGCATATCAGTATGCAGGCTATAAGGAGTTTAAATGAGAAATAATCATATGAATATATTTATTTTTTGCCGGAATAACCTATAGTTCCAAAGGTCAGGCCAGACTTCGGATGGCACATTTCATACAGAGTAACATTGACCTTTCTTTTTGGCCAGACAAACATGAAGGAATAGGTTTTGTCGTAACTTTGTCGTATAACATTATTTAAGCGGGAGTGAAAAGAGTAGCCTAGATGGAGCTTTGAGGTTTAGGCCGAGACTGTTGGGGAGGCTTTCGACACTGGCACTGGAATGAACGTGTAGGCAGGGAAAAAAAATCTGGAGGGAAAACTAATGATGAAAAACACTACTCTATCCCCGCGCCTTCATTAAATACATGGAAAGAACGAGAAAATAACATCTGGATTCAATCCGCGTCCCTTTGATGGCATCAAGGGTTCTTTTCCCAGATCAGGGGCTGGAATCTACGGGATGTCTATGGCAGTATGGAGCCTATAGTGGGTCTATACTCCTGCCATCTAAACACGTCACTCCCTCCATCCCTCCATTCCTCCATCCCACCCCGAGCCCCCCTGTCAAGACCCCCAGTCAGAGCGCACACAAAATGAGACCCCAATTCCAACAATTCTGAATATAATTTTGCACTAAACCCAAAGTATTACAAATGTATGTTTGTCAGACAACGGCTTGTGCAGCCTATTAGAATGTCTGGGGTTTGGCTTTGGTTATAGCCTATTGTGTGCCTAGGTGAATCATAGCTAAGCAATGCCAATAACGGCATCATTACAGTTGATTAATTAAGAATGTATTGGTTACCATTGTTTTTATTTGGTATTTGTTTGAGCTAGCTATATGAGCTGGAAAGGAGAGGTTCTTTATTTGTGTTCAGGACGATTTATTGTCAATGTCTCCTCGTAAAACTGTTATCAGAACAGCAATTATGCAGTATACTTTGAATACCCACATATCTAATGAACATGTTGCCATGGGCCACATGTTCATCAGATATGTGGGTATTCAAAGTATACTGCATAATTGCTGTTCTGATAACAGTTTTACGAGGAGACATTGACAATAAATCGTCCTGAACAGTAATAGTGATTGGGTTGGTCTGGGGCCGATATACCCCGACAGTTAAAATCTCTTTACTGACGCTATCATCACATGGGGTGATAATTATCCCTCCCCTCCAGAGCTCCTGGGGCTCTTCCCGCCGCGGGGTCCAAGGGGTTGGTTAAGGTTGCCAGAGATTCGTGAAAAAGCCTTAATCAGTGGGTTTTGGGTGGTGGAGATGTTGTTGGTGTGGTTGTTTGCTGCTGAAAGGGGAGGGTAGAGCTTGAGGAGGACGGGAGCGTAGCGAGGGGCTCTGTGAAACGTCAGAAACAGCACACAAGCATCGCCACGTAATTACGGACTCCTATTATGGTCCATCTACCCTCCCAGGAGTCTCAGAGTTTCATTTACTCCCCGGCTGGTTCAGGCAGCATCCGCAGCGTGCCAGCGTGCGCCTCATTTGAAGTGCCAGAGCAAGAGAGAAGCAGAGACTGAGAGAAACAGAGAGAGAGTGAAGGGAAAGCATGAGAGAGTCGACTGATTCTCACTGAGAAAAAGCAATAGTTCCAAGAAAGGTGCCTTAGCCATTGCAGAGTCAGTTTCCCAGTGCGTTCAGCCCTGAGCTGAGCCAGCTTTACGCACACACGAGCGCATCTGTTCGGCATCAGTTAAGCTCAGTCAGTTGCGACCGTGAGTCAACAGGAGTGGGAAGTGGGGAGGACTTTTTAAGAGGACTTCTTGAAAACCCAGATGCAGGACGCTGTGATTTTACATGGAGACTCTATTTGTTGTTTATGCGCGTGTATGGATGGACCGGATGCGTAGAGATTTGTGATCGAGGGAAAACAAACAAGAGGAAAAGCTTTTTTCTTCTATCTGTAGAAGTTTGGTTTACTGCCGCTGCTGCGTCTGGATGTGAGCAGCAACTGTGCTTTGCTTGGAAAACTGAGGTTTCTCCGGCTGGTTTGTAGGCGCTGTTCCTGTTCGTGCGTTCTATGTGCAAGGATACATTTGGCTCGCTTATTATTATTGCTCAGTTTTTTTCTACTGTATCCTATTTGCGTCATGACTTCTAGCTATGCACATGTAAGGGACAGGCAAGCAACGATATCAAATCGCTTAGAGAGTCCGATTACATCGAATCTGGAAAACCTTCAAGCCAAAAAGAACTTCTCCGTGAGCCACCTGTTGGATCTGGAGGAGGCCAGGGAAATGGTTGGGACACAGGCGGACGAGAGTGTCGGTGAGGCAGGGAGGAATATGCTGGAGTCCCCGGGGCTGACCAGTGGGAGCGACACCACCCAGCAGGAGAGTAAGTAAGAAGTGGACACCAAGTGCAGCCTATACACTCGGGACTGATTAACACCTTAACGCAGAAATTGATTATTAGGCTACATTAGCAAATGCAGGCTAGGTCTATATCGTGTAAACTATAGGAACCCATGTTGTTAATAATTCGCAAAATAATTCGAATGATTTGAGGTTTGAACCCATTTTGGTGTGCGCCATCGGTAATTTGAGTGGGCCTCTTTGGAGAAGAATTGCAGTGTACAGTGTGAACAAATACCGTACAGAATTATGAACACAATACTGCAAGCTACTTTCATTTATTTTCATTAAGTCTTGCACAGTCTTTCCCCGTTGAAATATAGAGTCCTTCGTGACTCGTGGTAATATATCGTCTCTGACGACTACACTGAAAACGACCATTCATTTACCATTAACACTTTGACGTCAACGAAGTATGGCGATGTTGGTGAATATAGTCAACAAAAATACATATTATGGAAAAGTCAAGCTTTACAATAATAAATCAAAACAAACACTACTATGTAGGCGTCCACAACTGCCTTGATGACTTAGATGGGTCAGGAGGATAGCCTGAAATGTGGTTTGTCTATAATTTTTTTTTTTTTTAAAATGCGATAGAGGAGACTGAAGTCAATTTGGATACACCCTATTAAAAGCAAAAGAACCTGCGGGTTTTCCCCATTCAGCCATACTGTTGAGAGAGTAAATGAACCCGTCAGGTCCCGGGTGATACGCCCTCCTATCCAGAGTCATTTGGAGAGGTTGACAGAAACGTTAGGGTTTAATGAGTGTTATTGTTATTTTACGGGTAAATCGGACCTCGAGGAGAGGTATGTGAGAAACGTGGGTAAGGGAAGGCGCAAGTTGATGTCGTTAATTCACAGTTATTTCGCTTGTCAAACAACTTCAGAATATTTCTACATAATAATTTGTCATAATTATCGGATGTGTCCTGTTGACGTGGCTGTGACAATTACGGGATCAAATAACACAACGTCATTAGATCTGCTTGTCAAGAATAACTATGTTCCGTAATGAATCATGTTGGGATGTTTGTGTAATGTTTGGTATTCGTACACACATTTAGGCCTATAGAAAACAAGCAATAAACGTGTAATATTAGGAGGCGGAACACATAGCTTGGACAATTAACATCATGCAAAGCCCATAAGTCATCGTTGTGAATTTTCTTACTTTTAAAATATATTACCAACAATTTCACACGAGCTTTAACTAATTCCCATAAAAAAAATGTTCATGTAGTCAGATCGCAGTAGGCTCTAGACTACTATAATTTGGTTAAGGCCTAAATCATCATGATTATAGGCATCCGTTGAAATTGAATGGTTTTCACCCCGTTTACCACATAAAATGTTTCTTATGTGGTTCGATCAGCCTCCAGTAAAGCATCACGCCATTTGTCAGTATGCAAACAACAACTGCACCTTTGGCCTAATGTTTTCAGCTCAGATTATTATATTTCTTAGGCCTTCACATAATAACATGGTTTTAATGTATTCTTTTAGCAGGGACAAACAACATACCTACTGGGCAAAAACGGGTTGAATAATCGTTGTTTCCATATCATTAAAAAAATACAATAATTGATGACGTGGAAAACAGTTTGGATTTGCAAGAGTCATCAATGTAAGGGTCTTAGTTGTTTTTTTCACCCAACCTGCAACCTAAATCCAATGACATAGTGACATTGTTGGTTGATTTCACTTTGAATTCACCTTAGTTGACAACTCAACCAAATGTAAATCAAAACTAGACGTTGAACTGACATTTGTGCCCAGTGGGTATTTTCCTAGTGCAGAACTATCCTATCGATTTTCAGTTCATGTTTAAATTTGTAATTTCGAAACTTACAAATGATCCTTTTTGGCAACGAATAAACCTCAGCTAATTTTGATAGAAACAAATAGCCTATATCGATTACATTATTTTGGCAATCGTTGTATTGTAAAAATGTGTATATTTTTTTTATGCACAATTATTTAGCCTAATAATGATTTTTGAAGCCCATTTCCCACGCCCATTACGCTATGATACATGTAATTGATATGAGTAACATAATAACAGAAATAGCCTTTATGTCCTGTTATATCGTCTGCTGCTACGCGGTGACTTAGCAGTTGTTCTTTTATCATTAGTTTACAACAAGATACCCTATTACAATGAGTGCAATTGCAACTTTACAGAATTCACAATTGGTTTCAGATTAATATAAATTATTAGCATAACATAATACATGTATTTTATACATTCTAGTTTCAAACTTTTTTTTACACAGTATTTGATCATTAATGGTATAATTAAGATAAGCCTCTTATAGCCCTGGAACTGTGTTCCCAATGTCGACTGTGTTCCCAATGTCGACTGTGTTCCTAAGTCGACTGTGTTCCCAATGTCGACTGTGTCCCCATTGTCGACTGTTCCCAATGTCGACTGTGTTCCCAATGTTGACTGTGTTCCTAATGTCGACTGTGTTCCCAATGTCGACTGTGTTCCTAATGTCGACTGTGTTCCCAATGTCGACTGTGTTCCCAATGTCGACTGTGTTCCCAATGTCGACTGTGTTCCTAATGTCGACTGTGTTCCCGATGTCGACTGTGTTCCTAATGTCGACTGTGTTCCCAATGTCGACTGTGTTCCCAATGTCGAATGTGTTCCCAATGTCGACTGTGTTCCCAATGTCGACTGTGTTCCCGATGTCGACTGTGTTCCCGATGTCGACTGTGTTCCCAATGTCGACTGTGTTCCCAATGTCGACTGTGTTCACAATGTCGACTGTGTTCACAATGTCGACTGTGTTCACAATGTCGACTGTGTTCCCGATGTCGACTGTGTTCCCAATGTCGACTGTGTTCACAATGTCGACTGTGTTCACAATGTCGACTGTGTTACCAATGTCGACTGTGTTCCCAATGTCGACTGTGTTCCCAATGTCGACTGTGTTCCCAATGTCGACTGTGTTCACAATGTCGACTGTGTTCCCAATGTCGACTGTGTTCACAATGTCGACTGTGTTCCCAATGTCGACTGTGTTCCCAATGTCGACTGTGTTCCCAATGTCGACTGTGTTCCCAATGTCGACTGTGTTCCCAATGTCGACTGTGTTCCCAATGTCGACTGTGCGCATTTTTTTGCTGTTGTATTATTAGTCTCTCCGGGTGTATTCCTGATATAAAACCTACATATTTGGGGCCTTCTTGAGTCTTCCAAATTTTCGACCACTAGGCCAACCACAGCAATAGGCGACAGAAAATGTGATTGGTAAAATAAAGAGAAACATGAAGTTTAATATATACTCCATTCTGTGTTGCCTTGCTATAAAGAAAATAAACTTACTAAGAGAATAGGCCTTTTAATATGAACTTTATGGCTGTTGTTCAGTGCATTCATCATGGTTTTCCGTTGATGAATGGGTAAAAGATGACAACATCGTGGGAACTTACTGAGAACTGTAAATGGTTGTTCTTCCGCGTGAAATGGTGCAACTATCCCCCAAAAGAGACTTGTAGGCTTAATTTGGATTCACACGTTCGCCCACTGTAGCAACAATAACAATTATAACATTCTCAGTACAATAAAGTCATAGAAGAGGTTATACATCCTCTGAGGAGAGAAATAAAGCATACATAGTTGGTGATTGACAAGAAAAGTCTTCTCACTCTCTCCTGCTCTCTCTCCCTCTCCCTCTCTCTTCCTCTCTCTCTCTCTCTCTCTCTCTCTCTCTCTCTCTCTCTCTCTCTCTCTCTCTCTCTCCCTCCCCTCTCTCTCTTCCTCTCTCTCTCTCTCTCTCTCTCTCTCTCTCTCTCTCTCTCTCTCTCTCTCTCTCTCTCCCCCTCTCTTCCTCTCTCTCTCTCTCTCTCTCTCTCCCCCTCTCTTCCCCTCTCTCTCTCTTTCTCTCATGCTCTCTCTCCCTCCCTCTCATGCTCTCTCTCTCATGCTCTCTCTTTCTCTCTCTCTCTCTCTCTCTCTCTCTCTCTCTCTCTCTCTCTCTCTCTCTCACTTTCCCTCTCAATTCAATTCAATTCAATTCAAAGGGCCTTATTGGCATGGGAAACATGTTAACATTGCCAAATCTAGTGGACTAGATAATAAACAAAAGTGAAATAAACTATACAAAATTTACAGTAAACACTACACTCACAAAGGTTCCAAAGGAATAGAGACATTTCAAATGTCATATTATGGCTATATACAGTGTTGTAACGATGTCTCTCTCTCTCTTTCTCTCTCTCTCTTTCTCCTCCCCCCTCTATCTTTCCCTCTTTCTCTCATTACGTTACATGAAGACAACAAACTGGGTTGTAGAAACAGTCCACAGTGAACACACTTGAGAGACAATATGGTCCTATTGACAGGAAGTGTTTATGTACTGTAAGCCTATGTGTGTGTACCTGTATTCAGTACATTATACACCGTATAAAATATAACATATATCTCTATCGTAGTATGTTTATCTGTGTGAACCTGTATGCATATAAATGGGATAAACAAATGTAGGATATAAAAATACTTATTGGGAGCAGACAGCCAACAGTGAGAGGATGTTTACTGTTTCTGTTAGATCACAGATCATATTATACAGTTAGTCTGTGCGAAGTATTTCCTGTGTCTGACCATGATGTTGTGTTGTAGATGAGCAGCTGAACGCAGAAGAGAAGAAGAAGAGGAAACAGAGGAGGAACAGAACTACGTTCAACAGCAGCCAGCTGCAGGCTCTGGAGAGGGTGTTTGAGAGGACACACTACCCCGACGCCTTCGTCAGAGAGGACCTGGCACGCAGGGTCAACCTCACAGAGGCACGGGTGCAGGTAGGATCACATTATGCCATTTAGCAGACGCTTTTATCCTAAGCATATATTTTTAGTTTGGGTGGCCTCATCGTCTCTACCAACTGAGCCACAGAGAACCACGACCTCCCAGTCATTAGAATACTGTAATCCTAATAGCCCCAGCCAGGTGATCCTAATAAGTGATCTTCAGGCTCCCACCTTCTTATGTTATCTCATCATAAAGAGGACTCCACAGCATAATCCTAATAGGTGATCTTCAGGCTCCCACGTTCTTATGTTATCTCATCATAAAGAGGACTCCATAGCATAATCCTAATAGGTGATCCTCAGGCTCCCACATTCTTGTGTTATCTCATCATAAAGAGGACTCCACAGCATAATCCTAATAGGTGATCCTCAGGCTCCCACGTTCTTATGTTATCTCATCATAAAGAGGACTCCACAGCATAATCCTAATAGGTGATCCTCAGGCTCCCACGTTCTTGTGTTATCTCATCATAAAGAGGACTCCACAGCATAATCCTAATAGGTGATCCTCAGGCTCCCACGTTCTTGTGTCCTCTAATCATGGAAACTATTAGGACCCAAGGACCTTGCAGGCTATTTCGCTATATCAGACAAATGTATGATATTTATTAAAAACATTGGGTAGATCTTGATGGCACAGTTGTGTATGTGTGGGTGCGTGTGTGTGTGAGAGAGAGAGAGATGGAGAGAGAGAGAGAAAGGGAGAGACTGAACAAGAGAGTGAAGGAGAGAGAGCGAACATCTGTGATTAATTCGTACCAGAGCGGGATGCAGAAATCCTTTGATAAAAGAGACTTTGGGCTCATTCCTGAGGCGCTGCGTAAGCTGTGCCTCCCGAGCCTCGGCGCTCCCAAAACGTTTAATAATGGATTTGATTTCAGAGTGAGGAACGGCATTATTAGTTCCCCAGTCAGGCCCTTGATCTGCTAACAAAGGAGGCATGTGGTGTGTGTGTGTGTGTGTGTTGAATTGAATTCAGGAGTTAAATATGATATAAGTTCTGAAATATTAAGATATGAATAACACTTTACATAGAGATATAGTGTGAAGGATTTATATCAGTATTAAAAGTAGTTTATAAACTGTAGCTAAATTAAACGTCTATAATTACTGTCATTATCAATTGGACTGGTTATATTTGAGGGACTACTGTACATTAATTATTTGAATGTGCGCTCATTTGTATGTATTTTTCCCAGGTGTGGTTTCAGAATAGAAGAGCAAAGTTTCGTCGGAACGAGCGAGCCATGTTGGCCAGCAAGAACGCCTCGCTCCTTAAGTCCTACTCCGGGGACGTCACGGCCGTGGAGCAGCCCATCGTACCCCGTCCGGCCCCCCGCCCAAATGACTACCTATCCTGGGGCAGTGCCTCTCCTTACAGGTAGACCCTCTCACCCCCCCCCTTCCTATCATTGTCATAGCTCTACCCCTTTCACCGAAAACACAGATCCAACCGCTCTCTCCTTCAGACCCCAGGCTCCCTCTCTCACCCCTTGCTCCTGCAATAACCACACTTTAACCCTACCACCCCTTCCTTAATGCCACTTCCAGCCCCCTCTCCCCTCACTAACACCCCACCACCCCACCACCCCTAACCTCCAAACCCCCTCTCCTCTCACCAACACCCCACCACCCCACCACCCCTAACCTCCAACCCCCTCTCCCCTCTCCTCTCACTAACACCCCACCACCCCTAACCTCCAACCCCCTCACCTCTCACTAACACCCCACCACCCCACCACCCCTAACCTCCAACCCCCTCTCCTTTCACTAACACCCCACCACCCCTAACCTCCAACCCCCTCTCCTCTCACTAACACACCACCACCCCTAACCTCCAACCCCCTCTCCTTTCACTAACACACCACCACCCCTAACCTCCAACCCCCTCTCCTCTCACTAACACCCCACCACCCCTAACCTCCAACCCCCTCTCCTCTCACTATCACCCCACCACCCCACCACCCCTAACCTCAAACCCCCTCTCCTCTCACTAACACCCCACCACCCCATCACCCCTAACCTCCAACCCCCTCTCCTCTCACTAACACCCCACCACCCCATCACCCCTAACCTCCAACCCCCTCTCCTTTCACTAACACCCCACCACCCCACCACACCTAACCTCCAACCCCCTCTCCTTTCACTAACACCCCACCACCCCACCACACCTAACCTCCAACCCCCTCTCCTCTCACTAACACCCCACCACCCCTAACCTCCAACCCCCTCTCCTCTCACTAACACCCCACCACCCCATCACCCCTAACCTCCAACCCCCTCTCCTTTCACTAACACCCCACCACCCCATCACCCCTAACCTCCAACCCCCTCTCCTCTCACTAACACCCCACCAGCCCACCCCACCACCCCTAACCTCCAACCCCCTATCCTCTCACTAACACCCCACCACCCCATCACCCCTAACCTCCAACCCCCTCTCCTTTCACTAACACCCCACCACCCCTAACCTCCAAACCTCTCACCTCACTAACACCCCACCACCCCACCACCCCTAACCTCCAACCCCCTCTCACCTCACTAACACCCCACCACCCCTAACCTCCAACCCCCTCTCCTCTCACTAACACCCCACCACCACTTCCTCCTCCTTTCTTACCTGCATACACCACATATTGACACTAACCCTTCCAGATCTCTCTTTTGGTCCACCTGGATCCAATGAAACAGTCACTGTATTCGACCTTGGCTTTGATAAACAATAGTCAGGTTTAGTCAATAGTGTGTTTCTTTTTGAAGATTTGTGTTACAAGTAACAGTAGAAAAACCTGGCCCTATTTGTCATAGTTTTAGTGGTTGAATTCAGTCAGGCCTATACTTTCCTCTCCATCTCTCAGTTTTTTCCAGTTCTACACTCTCTCCAATGACCTTTCTTATACCCATCACAAACTAATATTCTAAAAACACAGTGCATGAATGTTTTGTATAATCTATGGTGGCACAATATAGATTGAGTCCTATTTCTAAAACTACAGAGTATCTGTAAACAGGCCAGTCTTTCTCTCTTTTCATTCCTTTTCTCCATTCTCCTTAACACGAGGGAGGAATGAGAGATCCAATGGCCCTCGTGATGAGGTGATAATCTGAAAACAAACCGTATGAAATCCACTGTTGATCCCTGTGACCTTCTCTGTTATACAATACCAAATAATAAACACTAGAGCAACAGCAGGCTCCACTGGGCAGGATTTTTTGTGCCTCTGGTTACATTGGTTGTGATTTACAGTAACCCCCCCCCCCCCCCCCATGAAACTAAGTATAACATTTCTGGCCTGGGCGCTATGACCAAAGGCTGCATTCTCCAACTGTATCTCAGTGGGGAACCCGTGTGGCTCAGGTGGTAGAGCATGGAGCTTGCAACGCCAGGGTTGTGGGTTTGATTCCCACGGGGGACAAATAATAAAATGTAGGCAAGTCGCTCTGGATAAGAGCGTCTGCTAAATGACTAAATTGGGATGGCTTTCTGGCCCGGCTGTACTCACTATAGTGGATAGTCACATGACCAGAAGTAATGCCAGTGAATTATATCACACTAATGTGGTGCTAACACATACATCACCATTTATATATTCTTATTAAGCTGGTACCCAATGCCGGAGGGAGTGCCAATGCGAGTGCCACAGAAAATGCTGCCCTCACAAAGCAAGTACTCTTTCACTTTATTACATGTGGTCCCTTATTTTTTTTATTTTTTTGGCTTGATGTGTCTTGGTATTTTCCAGAGTAAGTCAAAACAAATGAATTATTCAGTCATCATTAAAAAGACTGCCAAAATCTTGACTTTTACAGCAATGAACAATTAAACACATTTTATGTTTTTCCTCGTGATGAGCTCTGTGATGTTAATAACAATGCTATTCTAGTTGAACTCACATTGTCATGTTGGCTCCATCGCCGCTGGTTACAATTCTATCTGACCTTTGCCCTCTGTACCGTTCTCTCCTCCAGTGCCATGGCAACCTACCCCCCCACATGCTCCAACCCCAATACATCCCAGGGAATGAACATGGCTAACAGCATCGCCAACCTGCGGCTCAAAGCCAAGGAGTACAGCTTGAACCACGTGCCCACGGTCAACTGAGGAGAGAGGGGGGAGAGAGAGGCTTCATGGTGGGGCTGGGGTCTCTCTCTCTCTCTCACACACGTCTGTCCCACACAGACAGACAGTAAGACCCCTGCCTGGCCCCCACAGGGATGATTAAGATCTGCCCTCCATTTTAGCTTGAAGTCTCCTCTCGTTCCGGAGCTATAGCGATGGACCTGCTTCCTATACTGTCCGCAAACCTGAAGCATCTGATGAGAAAGCAAGCGACGCGAGGGAATCACGAGAGGCTGTTTCTGTGAGCCGCGTCTCTCCTATCCTGAGCATCGCTGAACTGTCACTGTCTGTACTAACCAATTAAACAAAAGAGATCAACCAATTAAACAAAAGAGATCAACCAATTAAACCAAAGAGATCAACCAATTAAACCAAAGAGATCTAGACTGGGACTGGATTCTGTAGCAAATGACTGTTTTTATTCTTTCTTTCAATTTGGTTTTGACTGAATGAAAGGCTAGTCTCCAAAGATATGGAAATCCTGACCGAATCAATCTGACTGTCAGGCTGTCAGTGTCCATTTCTAGTTTTATTCACGGTCAAGACCACAGTGACCACTTCCTTGGGGTGAGGAGGAGATGAGGAGGAGACACCAGGATGGACGACTTTTCAAATGGAGTTTCCTGTATTTTTATTATAGAGCATTCAATAGGATTATAACAGCAGAATGGGATGAGTAACTTCCTGATCAACAACAACAACAACATCAACAAGGACTTATCCTTGGGAGGTTACAAACATTTATACGTTTTAATATTTTTTCTTCTCACATGTCTTTCCATTTTATTCCACTGACAAGCAAACATTTTTTCCCGGCGCATTTTGATTCATATAATGCCATGGTACACTATACAGGAAAGGCTAATGTAACCTATTTCTGAATCCAAGACCGTAGTTTCGCTTAATCTTTGTATGATATTCTTTATTTGTAACAGATAATCATGTATATTAATAAACTCAAGCAAAGTAATGCCACTGTGTCAGACTTACACGGTTGAAAGCTATTTGAGGGTTGCACTATCCAGCCACGATATCTACATGAGATTTAAACTATTTAAATAGAAAGATGTGGAGGCCGCTTTTAGAGTATCTAGAATTTTTTAATATTTAGAATTTTAGAATATTTAGAATTTTAGAATATCTAGGAATTTTTAGAATTTTTGAATATTTAGAATTTTGGAATATTTAGAATTTTTTTATATTTAGAATTTTAGAATATCTAGGAATGTTTAGAATTTTAGAATATCTAGAATTTTAGAATATTTAGAATTTCCCAAAGGGAATCATATCAAATGTAATTTACCAAAGTTCAATCAGGAAGGCCGGTCTGAATGCTCATTTAACTTCATCCAGGAAGCATAACATAATTCACTCTGTTTCCTATTCTAGGGGCATAGTGTCTTGTTTCTTCTCCTCTTTCCTATTAGCCACGTGCAGAATGACATTCACCTATTGACCCTATAGCCTATAAGCACGGCACCGTTATGCACATTCCTCACGCTTGATGTTTAACCTATGGGCTCACTTTGGCAATTATCACCTTCCTCTCTCTCAACCAATATGGGTCGTAAGTCTTGGGATGTATTTATATGTCAACTTATCTTCGTTCTCTCACTTGCTGTTTTTCAGCAACAGTTTTCAACAACCATTCACCTCCCCACCACCAGCAGCTATAATAACCTTAAGGTGCGTCATTGTAACTCCTTTACCCCAGCGGGGGGTTCGATGCCCGGCTAGTAGTCCCGCATAGCTACCTGCCATCACATCTGGCTCTGAGGATCTTCCCTCGGAGATGAGGCCATTCTCCAAACTATTGAATAAAATGGAATATTGCATTCAGTCTTTGTGGTTCATTCAGTTAAGCCTGTACTTGATTTAACTGTTTTCTACGGTGACTTGGATCTTGGTATGGCTCAAGACTTCTGCTAAATAAAAAGGAACAAATATTATGCTCCTAAGGAGGCCATATCCATAGATATCATTCATACTGTAAAATAACCATGACACCAAGTGCCATTTTTCCATTCGGCAACTGCAACAGAGGCCATTTCAAACATTGGATTTGTTTTTAAAAAATCTAATAATTGGTGACCATTTGGAGAGAAAATGGCTTTTGAAAGTTGTGCATGTCCACTTAAAAATGTTTTATAACCCAGGGACAGACTTCTTCAGAATAACGCTACTCTCCAAAACATCAAGCTTTTCACGATCTGCTGATTACCACAAACAAAAATATTCCATCTTTAAAAAACAGATATTTACGAGGAGGGAAATCCTCTCTCTAAAACTGTGGGCACAGTGGCCTCTGTGTGTTCAGCGGCTGTCAGAGAGAGGTGTTTCTACTCACTGGCCCTTCATAACCTGTCGTAAACAAACACTAGTTGACTTAACTTGACGCTGAATATCCTGCCATAAAACTGCTGGTGTTTGACATCTCTGCAGCGCAATCCAATGTATTTTACAGCTTGTCGTCCCTACACCTTGTTGTGTATGAGAAAGGGACTATTTTAAGACAGTGTTAGGGCTTGTTTTTGACCATATTGGTTTGTGACGGCATTGGTCACTGTGGAGGTTTGCTGTATGGTAGTCTATATGGGATAGTACTAGGTACCAGGGGTGCGTGGTCATTGCAGGTCTGCACAGCACAGTGGCGCCCTGGCTCACCTTTCACGGCCAGGCCAGACTGACCTGAAGTGATTCCAGATGTACAGCCTCTCTGACCCCCTCCCCCCTGTACCCCTCCTCACCCCTCTAACCCTCGTCCCCCTGTACCCCTCCTCGCCCCTTGTCCTCCGCACCCCTCGCCCCAGGCCCTGGCCACTCCATCAGGCCTGACAGGGTCCCTTTGGACGGGCGTCTCTCTCTCCACCCGCACAGATGACATGCACGCTGCTACCCCCCTCCTCCCCCTTCACTCCCCCCCCTCAGCTCCACATCTGGAGCTCATTACAGAGGAGACAGTCAGAGAGAGGGGGGGGGGAGTCTGTGTACGTGTGTGTGTATGGTGAGTGTGTGTGAGTGTGAGAGACAGATATAAAGAAAGAGAGAAAGAGAGAGAGGGAGTGAGTGAGTGAGTGAGTGAGAGAGAGAGAGGGGGATGATAGAGAGAGAGAGAAGGAGAGAAAGAGAGAGGGAATGAGAAAGGGGATGAGAGAGAGAAAGAGAGAGACGGAGTGAAAGAGAGGATGAGAGAGAGGAAGAGAGAGAGAGAGAGAGAAGAGAGAGAGAAGAAGAGAGAGAGAGAAAGAGAGAGAGAGAGAGAGAAGAGAGAGAGAAGAACCATCAACTTCAACCTCCTTTCCTTCCTTTCATTATTCATCCCTCTCTTTTCTGTCATTGTCCATCTTCTTCCTATTGTTTCTCCTTCTCCCACTTTTTCGCTCTCGTCTCTTCCCAGGGACTTCCCACGACCGCCCTGCTGTCAGTGCCACATGATCACAGATCTTATAATAGTGAGAGGTTTTGCTTTGCACAGAAAACACTCGAGCTGAAGAGGTTGAGTGAAATACTGCACAGCTGTTAACAGTGTGTGTTTCGGGTGAACAACCAAAAGAATGTTCTGTGTTGTGGAGGTTGTTATAGTAGACACATGGTTCCACACAAGGAGAGTTAAGTTGACTGAGTGGCGCAGTGGTATAAGGCACTGCCTCTCAGTGCTAGGGGTGCACTACAGACCCTGGTTCAATCCCGGGCTGTATCACAACTGGCCGTGCTGAGGAGTCCCATAGGGTGGCGCACAATTGGCAGAGTGTTGTCCGGGTTAGGGGAGGGTTTGGCTGGGGTAGACTGTCATAGTAGAATAAGAATTTGTTCTTAACTGACTTGCCTAGTTAAATAAAGGTTGAGCTATAGGCCTACACTCTCTTAAATACAGATGCCGAAGGATAAACAAAGCTCTGTGGCCTACAGTCAACTATCATTATGAACATAGTCAGTCGACCTTGAAGCCATAATGCTAGCTACGTCACACATTTCTTTATTGGAATTTGAAAATTAGTACATTTAAAATCATAAATAACATTCACCATGTTTGTATTTGATATCAAAGTCATTTCTGTTAGCTAGGCCTAGTGTGTAGCTTCGGTCTGACAACAGGAAGCTTATGTAAATGCCAGGCAAACAAATGCAATTTTCAGCCTAAAGATCACCCCCATGTTTTTCTCAACTCACAGAAAGCCAATTATTGTGAAATACACATTTGGGTTGTGTAGGTCCTAAACCGACTGTTGTGGCATGGTTGGTAGGCCTGCTCAGCCCCCGAGAGGCGAGAGGCTGCCTGGTACAGACCAAAACAACAATTACGGTGACTGACATGACGTGTGTTCCGAGACATCGTCACAATATAATCACCATCAGATTCCCCTTGTGCGCAATACATATTCCCCAGGCACAGCTGAACTATTTCCACTATTTGCTGCTGAAAGGGCGTTTATGAATAGAAATTGATTGAGGGGTTTGGCTTGAGCTGCTCTGAGTGGAACACATGCGTGTGTTGGCTCAGAACATGACAGCTTTCATCATGTGTGGGAAAAGGGAGCCGGAGAGGAGAGCTCACTGCACGCAACACAGGCTGAGTTGCCTGACCTCTACAACCCCAAAAATAACCAAGCAGCATATCCTTCCTGTTTCCTTACCCTTAGGTCTATATAAAAGTTTTTGGTTTATGAATCTTTAAATTCATGTTGTAAAAATTGACCTATAGCCTACTGTAATCTACTCCATAGGCCCTTTCCACACCACCAGAAATGACACTGTTCCGTCAAAATGGCACTACATTTGTTTTCGCAGTCACTAATGTTTGCTACTTGGTATTTCAAAGGTTGACCAAATCAATCCAATATCAAAGACAGTGACCACAATTTGATATTACACTCCCATTTTCTGATTGGCTGATGGAAGAACTGAATCATGTAGCCTAATCACAGGATTGTTTCTGATTAAAGCTAGAAAGGCCTACGATACAAGCCTAGCCCTTACCCATCTAGCATTCAGAGTTGTTCTCCATGATAAAGGCCTTTTGAAGATAGTCTACACATTGGGAAATGGCACCTAACCAACCACTCTACTCAACAACAGGTAAATGGACGAACTACGGTACTAGAATGTTTGTGATGGTCATCAAGAAGCTACAAGAAAGTGTGACTAGCCTGCTCGGGCCCAACAGGTAAATACAGACATAGGCAGGTGCGGACTGGGACCAGAAATCAGCCCTGGCATTTCTTACACCATCCCCTTTTTTTCCTTGAGGCCCCCTGTTATTAGCCAGATAATGATCATTTTACAAACAAAAAAACAAGTCATACGGTCCCACTTGGCAAAAACTGGACCAGTCCGCCATATGGCCAGTCTGCCCATGGACATAGGCATACAATGGGAGCTAACCTGCCTGAACGACTCTTCATCAGATAACCAGCTCTCTTCCTCCCTCTGCTGGCTGCTGTCTCTCCATGCAGTAATGTCACTGGGTCAGAAGGGGCCACTGACCAGTCAACCTCATTCACATATAACATGTTGCTATAGTAGGCTACATTAATGCTGTTATAGTAGACTACATACATGTTGTTGTAGTAGACTACATACAGGTTGTTATAGTAGGCTAAATACATGTTGTTATAGCAGGCTACATACGTGTTGTTAATAGCAGGCTAAATACATGTTGTTATAGCAAGCTACATTGATGCTGTTATAGTAGACTACATACATGTTGTTATAGTAGACTACATACATGTTGTTATAGTAGGCTAAATACATGTTGTTATAGCAAGCTACATTGATGCTGTTATAGTAGACTACATACATGTTGTTATAGCAAGCTACATTGATGCTGTTATAGTAGACTACATACAGGTTGTTATAGTAGGCTAAATACATGTTGTTATAGCAGGCTACATACGTGTTGTTAATAGCAGGCTACATACATGTTGTTATAGCAGGCTACATTAATGCTGTTATAGTAGACTACATACATGTTGTTATAGCAAGCTACATTGATGCTGTTATAGTAGACTACATACATGTTGTTATAGTAGACTACATACATGTTGTTATAGTAGACTACATACATGTTGTTATAGTAGGCTACATACATGTTGTTATAGTAGACTACATACATGTTGTTATAGCAAGCTACATTGATGCTGTTATAGTAGGCTACATACATGTTGATAATAGGATGCTACTTACATGTTGTTATAGTAGGCTACATACATGTTGATAATAGGAGGCTACATACATGTTGTTATAGTAGGCTACATACATGTTGTTATAGTAGGCTACATACATGTTGTTATAGTAGACTACATACATGTTGATAATAGGAGGCTACATACATGTTGTTATAGTAGGCTACATACATGTTGATAATAGTAGGCTACATACATGTTGTTATAGTAGACTACATACATGTTGTTGTAGTAGACTACATACAGGTTGTTATAGTAGGCTAAATACATGTTGTTATAGCAGGCTACATACATGTTGTTAATAGCAGGCTACATACATGTTGTTATAGCAGACTACATACATGTTGTTATAGTAGACTACATACATGTTGTTATAGTAGACTACATACATGTTGTTATAGTAGACTACATACATGTTGTTATAGTAGACTACATACATGTTGTTATAGTAGACTACATACAGGTTGTTATAGTAGGCTAAATACATGTTGTTATAGCAGGCTACATACATGTTGTTAATAGCAGGCTACATACATGTTGTTATAGCAGGCTACATTAATGCTGTTATAGTAGGCTACATACATGTTGTTATAGCAAGCTACATTGATGCTGTTATAGTAGACTACATACATGTTGTTATAGTAGACTACATACATGTTGTTATAGAAGACTACATACATGTTGTTATAGTAGGCTACATACATGTTGTTATAGTAGGCTACATACATGTTGTTATAGTAGACTACATACATGTTGTTATAGTAGACTACATACATGTTGTTATAGTAGACTACATAAATGTTGTTATAGTAGGCTACATACATGTTGTTATAGTAGACTACATACATGTTGTTATAGTAGACTACATACATGTTGTTATAGTAGACTACATACATGTTGTTATAGTAGACTACATACATGTTGTTATAGTAGACTACATACATGTTGTTATAGTAGGCTACATACATGTTGTTATAGTAGACTACATACATGTTGTTATAGTAGGCTACATACATGTTGTTATAGTAGGCTACATACATGTTGATAATAAGAGGCTACATACATGTTGTTATAGTAGGCTACATACATGTTGTTCTATTAGGCTACATACATGTTGATAATAGTAGGCTACATACATGTTGTTATAGTAGGCTACATACATGTTGATAATAGTAGGCTACATACATGTTGTTATAGTAGACTACATTAATGTTGTTATAGTAGACTACATACATGTTGTTAATAGCAGGCTACATACATGTTGTTATAGTAGGCTACATACATGTTGTTATAGTAGGCTACATACATGTTGTTATAGTAGGCTACATACAGTACATGTTGTTATAGTAGGCTACATACATGTTGTTAATAGCAGGCTACATACATGCTGTTATAGTAGGCTACATACATGTTGTTATAGTAGACTACATACATGTTGTTATAGCAGGCTACATACAGTATGACTTGTTCCGATTAAGAATTGTGTAAAGGATAAGGATTAGTCAGATAGGGTTCTAACTAGCTAGTTAGATAGGGTTTTAACTAGTTAGTTAAATCATCTGTGAACATCACTTTTTGTGAAACTGTCGTGGAAAATCTCATTAAAAACGTCTGTAGCATTAAAATGTCTGTAGTGTACAGCAGTTTATGGTTGAAGGGAAATGTTGGAGTAAGAAATGGATCTACTTTCCAACAGTCTTAAAATAGACTTATCGTCAG